>NW_021703774.1:115236881-115807691 GCF_005190385.1 Monodon monoceros
GTAAAAATGAACTAAGACTTATATAGAGAACTCTTTTGCCTCAATTGTTATGGTCAAAAAATGTTTCTGAATGTGCTTGTCCACTTTATAAGAGGAATACTGCAAACAGAATTAATATTTGTTTAAAGGCTGATATTTTTCAGGGTCACTCTTAGCAATAATAGTTTTCACTAAGCATAACTAAGACAGAGGTGGGCTAGGAAATTGGGCTTTATATGTAGTGATCCAAAACCATGCTCAGGAACTCAGTGAAAAAATTCCTCTTATTGGTTACCGTCTTAGCATTGCTTCTTTTTCATCAAACAGAAGTGCAAGGGGAAAAATCCAGTTATTTGAAGGTTCCAGTTAGTTGGGTTCCCATGAAGCTTATTCCCATACTCATTAGTCTGCTGGGCTACAGCTGGACAAACCAACTATGGAGAGATGCTCTCTGATCATGTGCCTGTGGTGTGGTGGATTATCTCTCATGGTATTTAATCAGTAACTGCAAATTACCCATATTTTGAACAAAGGTATTTAACAATTTAATAAAGGACTCTGTCAACATGAGAGTTAACAACATAATCAAACCAAATAAAACATCAAACAAACACAATTATAATTACCTTATATACTGGCTAGAACTCTATTTCCTGGTACTATGTCTCATGCCTGTGTAAGTCACAGGCTCCTTGTAGAAAAGCGCTGTGTCTTTTCTTTCTTTGATTTCCTCTGAAAGGCTCAGTATGATGCAAGACACATAATCAAGTCCTGACTGAAAATATTATGGTGTCCCCTCCCTCAGTATATAATTTAGCATAGGAACCCTACTAAAACAAATTAGCTGGAAGGAAGTCCAACAAAGCTCTTGTTTGTTTTTTTCATGGAAATTACTTTGATGCTTTACATACACACACACACACACACACACACTATACATAAGAAGAATAAATATATATTCATACACACACACACACACACACACACACACACAATCAACTTTTTGTCCACCTCAAATTGTTTCTTTTTTGGTGTCTCTATTTTGTTGATGCTTTTTGAATATGTGCATTTTGCCTATTGGGTAATCCAGCATTGCATTATCATAAAACCACCTTGGGAAAAATAAACACAACAAATGCATTTAATATGCACAGAGACCTAGGCAGAATCTCAATAACTGGTTCTGATCCCCACGACACTTCTCTTAAAGGAAATGCTTCATTAAGATGTAAATACACTATTGAGTAGCCATATCAGACCATTTGTCCTAGAAAATAAAATTTCTTGGATGATGTGCTTTTCATCACTAAGCTACTTGGAAACAACAAGCGCTCTTGATATCATTGCCCAAGTCAATGAAATTCCTAGGAGTTTTAAAGTTTTCACTATCTATTATCATTTTACTATCGTACAAATGTACTTAAAATTGAAGAAGCCTAAGAAAGAAAAAAAGGCAACTAGGAATCCATTGTCATAAAACTTACTTTGACTGCCAGAAGAGAATAGTTTTGATTCCATTTTCATCTCCAAACTATCCATGTGTATTATAGTTCCCCTCAAGCTGATATAACTTGTTTGCCAGAAAATTTCAAAGTTTGAGTGAACTTTTACAGCACTCTTTCATTGCAACTCCAGGTTTTCAAAGCCTGTATTTTTATTTGTTACATTTTTTAAAGCAAACATCTCCTATTCATATTCCTATGCACCATCTAAACTGTGTTTCTCATCATGGTTGTGTGCAAATCCACTGAGTTCAAAAACAAATATGATTTTGAAAGACACTGTGCTGCTCTAACAAAGGGAGCATTGTTCATCTTCCCTAACAGCCTCTCGCTAATTAAAGAGGCCCTGATGCTCTGCAGAGTGCCAGGCTCCTTAAACACCCCCCTCCCACCTGCTGTTTTCACTGTACAAACAGTGGAGAAAACAATTTGTGGTTTACTGGGGTCTCCTCCCTAGAAGAAAATTTAATATTGTTTCAGAAGGGATAAGTAAGCAAACTTTCCTGATGGAAATACATTCCTTCTTTAAAAATACCACTGGCTGGGAGATTTGTTTTTAAAAAAGGGGGCTCCCTTTACCACCATCACTGAGCTATCCATTTTTTGATTGCTGTTGTTGTTTTTTTTTAACAGTGGCCTTTCACTTATTTTATCCATACTGATAAACCATCTTTGACATTCTATTTTCCAAAATCTGGCTCTGCAAAAACGCAAAAGCTGAGAGATCATTTCATGACTAGAAATGGCATCATCAACTTCCTCACTTTCTAAATATCATCTTGAAATGGATATTTTACACAAACAACTAAGGATGTGCTGGTCTGTTTTGCAGTCATAACGTACCACATTAGAGCTTACAAAGGGAAGGTTTTCCTCTCTTTTTCTGAGCTTAATCTGGGTATTTGCTTAGTGAAGCTCATGTCTAGAGCACTTCACATGTTTATATATATCTATACACTCTTATAAAAAGAATACAAGAATACAATAATAGCTAACATAACACCATGATCTTTCTAATTTCTTTCCACTTCTATATGAGAACTGTTTACTCAGTTAGAGGTAAACTATAAGATAGATATAAGTTAAGGCAAAAGTAACAGCAATAAAAATACTCTATAATCATGCTTTAAAGGTTCCAAAATAGTTCATTCCCATTCTATCATTTGACCTTCACAGCAAGCCTGTGGATCAAACAGCTGATAAATGTTACGGGGTGATACAAAGTCCAATTCTCGTGCTCTAAACCAGAGATTGGCAAAATTTTTCTGTAAAGGGCCAGATAGTAAATGTTTTAGACTTTCTGGGCTTAACAGTCTCTTTTGCAACTAATCAACTCTACCATTACAGTGCAAAAGTAACCATAGACGATATATTAGTGAATGACTGTGACTGTGTTCCAATAAAAGTTTATATGCAAAAACAGGCAGTCAACTGGATGTGTGGTGGGCTTACTTCGCCAACTTCTGTTCTAAACCACTATGTTCTAAAGTTTTGAGAAGGTTGAAATCACAAGGCAATCATAGACCAATTACAATATTGGACTTCAAGAGAGGGAGAGATTATAGTTTGAGCTATGAAAAAAGGCTTTATGGGAAAGGAAGCACTTTAGCAGGGGCTGAAAGATTGGTTAGATCTACATATGGGCACCAGAAGGTTGGGTATTTCATACAAAGAGAACAACATGAGCAACTCTGCATTCAGGATGCAGAATGGGGTATGTACAGGAAGAGTAGGTAGTTCGGTTTGACCGAGACACAGATATGTGAAAAGGACTAGTGAGATAGGAAAGGTGGGATTTTCCTCAGGTAAAATATCTTGAACTGAAAGATAAAATCTCATTCTATGAAAAAATTAGAAACCCTTACATGTTGTAGGTAGAAGAGTAGCATGAGAGATGAAATAATTATTCATTCTTCCTCATGATGATCAGAGAAAGTTGGGCCAGAGAGACTGAGAATTGAGCTGGGTCCTAATGAATGAGGATGCCTTTCCAGTTACTGCGGGGAACATAGAAAGACCCCACTGAATGATGGAATTGAAAGGCTGTATCAACTAAACTAAGGCAGTGATAAGACAGCTTGCTATTTATCTCCACCATGAACAGGAAAGAGTCAACTAAGAATCAGAAACCTAAAGCTATATGATGTATTAAAATTATTTGCTTGTGAGCTGTTAGTCAGGGATTCAGGCTGAGCTTGGCTGAATCGTTCTTCTGTTCTACTTGAGGCTGGGGTCATTCACTTGCCTGCATTCCCTTGGTGACTCAGCTAGGCTGAGTGAGGCAAAGGTCCAAGAAATCTCCACTCATATGTTTGATTGCTTTGGTGGCCACTCAGCTTCTCCCTCTATATGTGGATAGCATGGACTTCTTCACAACAAGGGGGTCTCAAGGTAGTTAGGCTTCTAACATGATGACTGGCCTCCAAGAGGGAGCATTTTAAACTGTGAAGGTGCAAGTTGGGTATCTCTTAAGGTCCAGTCTTGGAAATTACAAAATGTCATTTCCACCACATTCCATTAGTTAAAGCCAGCAACAGGGCAGCCCAGAATCAGGTGAAGGGAAAATAAACTCCACCTCTTGATGAGAGAGTGGCAAGAGCACTTTATAAAAGAGCTTGTAGGAGGGGAGATATTGTTGTGGTGTTCTCTGGAAACACAATCTAGCATAGAAGTTAAACATAAAAATTAGGCCAGGATGAATGAAACTTCTAGGGACCTCACAGAGGCAAACTCAAAACCACTTCCATAACCCAGGCCTTATGGGATTCACATGGAAAACAACCCTTCTGAAAATGAACTTGTGATCAAAAATTACAAACCACATAGGGAAACAGGATGTAGACACAGCAGAGAGTGGAAACAGGATGTAGACACAGCAGAGAGTGGAAACAGGATGTAGACACAGCAGAGAGTGACCTGGGATAATAAAAGAAAATGAAAGAGACTTAGAAATAAACACATTTAAATTGTGCAAGGAGCTAAATGTAGAAACAGAAAACACAGAGCAAGAACTGGACAGTATAAAAAACAAACAGGTATGTTTGGAAGGTATTAAACTGACATTTTAACAGTGAAATAAAAATCCTTCATTGAAATAAAAATCTTTAAAAGGTGAAAAGAGAAAAAATGAAATGGAAGATAGACCTAAGGAAATTATTCCAAGACAATGTAGCACAAAGAGATATAAGTATTCAAAATATGAAATGTGAAAGGAGTATTAAGAAACTAGAAAGTTAAAATAAGAAGCCTAACATATATCTAATTAGAATTCCAGAAGAAGGGGGAGTCAAGATGGTGGTGTGGGAAGATGCAGAGTTTGCATCTCCCCACAACTAGGGCACCTGCTGGCCGCTGGTGGGGGACTCTGATGCCCAAGGAGATGGGAAGGACCCCTAAGTGAATCAGCAGGACGTAGGGGGACTGGGGGTGGGGAGGAGAAGTGGAGGCCAGACAGGATCGGCGGCCCTGAGGCCAGGGAGATCAGGAGAGGCAGGCAGGAGGGACTCTCCAGGAAGAGAGGGAGAGGATCAGAGGGTGATCGCCTGGCCCACTTGAGCTGAGAATCCTGCTGAGCTCCCAACCCAGTAACCCCACCCCCTAAAGCCCCATCCAGGCTGTGTGGGTCCTTGAGGGCATAGGAGGGAGGCTAGGGAGATCAGGAGAGACAGGTGGGAGGAGCCCACTGGGTGAGGTGGGAGAGAAGCGGAGGGTGATTGCCCCGCTCACTCAAGCCTAGGAAGACTTCTGGGCTCCCAGGTGAGGTTCCCTTCCCTCTGAGACAAGGGGTGGGGAGCATGCCTGGGCCCCTTCTGTTCCTTGAGCCTAAGCGCCACTCCCCACGGCTCCCAGGGCCTTTTCCAGCCCTGTGTTTCCTGAGCATTGGCTCTGTCCACTGCCCAAACCTTGCTCTTGCTTAGGCCCCACCCTACACAGCCAAGGCCTTCCCCGCCCCCCTTTTTCTTTCCCCCTCCTCTTTTTTACTATTGTGGTACTGATATACCTTCTGGTTGTTGATTCATCTATATTTTTATTTTTACATTCTTTCTAACATATCTGTTAGCTTCCTAGTCTAATTTTATGTTTTACTTTGTTATTGTTCTTTGTTTTGTTTTGTTTTTTTGGCAGCCCCACACAGCTTGCGGGATCTTGGTTCATGAGCCAGGGGTTGGGTCAAAGCGTCTGTGGTGGGAGCTCTGAGTCCAAACCACTTGACTAACAGAGAACCTCAGACCCCAGGGAATACTCATTGGAGTGAGGTCTCAAGGAGTTCCTCATCTCAGCACCAAGACCCAGCTCTACACAACAGCCTACAAACTCCAGTGTTGGAAGCCTCAGGCCAAACAACCAGTAAGACAGGAACGCAATCCCACTCATAAAACAAATAAATGAGACAGCAAAAAATTATGTCACAGATGAAGGAGCAAGGTAAAATCCTACAAGACCAAATAAATGAAGAGGAAATAGGCAACCTACCTGAAAAAGAGTTCAGAGTAATGATAGCAAAGATGATCCAGAATCTCAGAAATAGAATGGAAGCACAGATTGAGAAAATACAAGAAATGATAAACAAAGATCTAGAAGAACTAAAGAACAAACAGAGATGAATAACACAATAACTGAAATGAAAAATACACTAGAAGGAAACAATAACAGAGTAACTGAGGCAGAAGAATGAATTAGTGAGCTGGAAGACTAAATGGTGGAAATAACTGCCAAAGAGCAGAATAAAGAAAAAAGAATGAAAAGAATTGAAGACAATCTCAGAGACCACTGGGACAACACAAAATGCATCAACATTCAAATTATAGGGGTCCCAGAAGAAGAAGAGAAAAAGAAAGGGTCTGAGAAAATATTTGAAGAGATTATAGTGGAAAACATCTCTAACATGGGAAAGGAAATAGTCACCCAAGCCCAGGAAGCACAGAGAGTCCCATATAGGATAAACCCTAGGAGAAACACACCAAGGCACATATTAATCAAACCAACAAAAATTAAATTCAAAGAAAAAATATTAAAATCAGCAAGGGGAAACCAAAAAATAACATACAAAGGAATCCCCAAAAGGTTATCAGCTGATTTTTTCAGCAGAAACTCTGCAGGGCAGAAGGGAGTGGCAGGATATACTTAAAAGTGATGAAAGAGAAAAACCTGCAACCAAGATACTCTATCCAGCAAGGATCTCATTCAGATTTGATGGAAAAGTCAAAAGTTTTTCAGACAAGCAAAAGCTAAGAGAATTCAGCACCACCAAACCAGCTTTACAACAAATGCTAAAGGAACTTCTCTAGGCAGGGGACACAAGAGAAGGAAAAGACCTACAATAACAAACCCAAAACAATTAAGAAAATGGTAATAGGAACATACATATTGATAATTGCCTTAAATGTAAATGGATTAAATGCTCCAATCAAAAGACATAGACTGGCTGAATGGATATGAAAACAACACCCATATGTATGCTGTCTACAAGAGACCCACTTCGGAACTAGGGACACATACAGACTGAATGTGAAGGAATGGAAAAATATATTCCATGCAAATGGAAATCAAAACAAAGCTGGAGTAGCAATACTCATATCAGATAAAGTAGATTTTAAAATAAAGACTGTTACAAGACATAAGGAAGGACTCTACATAATGATCAAAGGATCAATCCAAGAAGAAGATATAACAATTATAAATGTTTATGCACCCAACATAGGAGCCCCTCAACATATAAGGCAAATGCTAACAACCATGAAAGGAGAAATCGACAGTAACACAATAATAGCAGGGGACTTTAACACGCCATTTACACCAACAGACAGATCATCCAAACAGAAAATAAATGAGGAAACACAAGCTTTAAATGACACAATAGACCAGATAGATCTAATTGATATTTATAGAACATTCCACTCAAAAGTGGCAGAATACACTTTCTGCTCAAGTGCACACGGAACATTCTCTACGATATATCACATCTTAGGTCACAAATCAAGCCTTGGAAAACTTAAGAAAATTGAAATCATATCAAGCATCTTTTCTGACCACAGCATTATGAGATTGGAAATCAAGTAGAGGAAAAAAAACTGTAAAAAACACAAATACATGGAGGCTAAACAGTGCACTATTAAATAACCAAGAGATCACTGGAGAAATCAAAGAAGAAATAAAAAAAATACAGAGAGGGGTTCCCCTGGTGGCACAGTGGTTGAGAGTCCGCCTGCCGATGCAGGGGACACAGGTTCGTGCCCCGGTCCGGGAGGATCCCACATACCACAGAGCAACAGGGCCTGTGAGCCATGGCCGCTAAGCCTGCACGTCCAGAGCCCGTGCTCTGCGATGGGAGAGGCAACAACAGTGAGAGGCCCGCGTACAGCAAAAAAAAAAAAAAAAAAATTACACAGAAACAAGTGACAATGAAAACACGACAACTCAAAACCTATGAGATGCAGCAAAAGCAGTTCTAAGCGGGAAGTTTATAGCAATTCAATCTCACCTCAAGAAACAAGAAAAATCTCAAACAAACAATCTAAGCCTACACTTAAAACAACTAGAGAAAGAAGAACAAAGAAAACCCAAAGTCAGTAGAAGGAAAGAAATCATAAAGATCAGAGCAGAAATAAATGAAATATAAACTAAGAAAACAATAGCAAAGATCAATAAAACTAAAAGCTGGTTCTTTGAGAAGACAAACAAAATTGATAAACCCTTAGCCAGACTCATCAGGAAAAAAAGGGAGATGATGCAAATCAATAAAATTAGAAATAAAAAAGGAGAAATCACAACTGACTCTGCAAAAATACAAAGGATTATAAGGGACTACTACAAACAGCCATATGCCAATAAAATGAACAACCATGAAGAAATGGACAAATTCTTGGAGAGGTACAATTTTCCAAGACTGAACCAGGAAGAATTAGAAAATATAAACAGACCTATCACAAGTAATGAAATTGAAACTGTTATTAAAAATTTCCAACAAACAAAAGTCCAGGACCAGAAGGCTTCACAGGTGAATTCTATCAAACATTTAGAGAAGAGCTAACACCGATCCTTCTCAAACTCCTCCAGAAAATTGCAGAGGGAGGAACACTCCTAAATTCATTTTATGAAGCCACCATCACCCTGATACCAAAACCAGAAAAAGATATCACATAAAAAGAAAATTATAGACCAATATCACTGATAAACATTGATGCAAAAATCCTGAACGAAAAACTAGCAAACAGAATCCAACAGCACATTAAAAGCACATGATCAAGTGGGATTTATTCCAGGGATGCAGGATTCTTCAATATATGCAAATCAATCAATGTGATCCACCATATCAGCAAATTAAGGAATAAAAACCATATGATCATCTCGATAGATGCAGAAAAAGCTTTGACAAAATTCAACATGCATTTATGATAAAAACTCTCCAGAAAATGGGTATAGAGGGAACCTACCTCAATATAATAAAGGTCATATATGACAAACCCACAGCAAGCATCATACTCAATGGTGAAAAACTGAAAGCATTTCCACGAAGATCATGAAGAAGACAAGGATGTCCACTCTTGCCACTCTTATTCAACATAGTTTTGGAAGTCTTAGCCACAGCAATCAGAGAAGAAAAAGAAATAAAAGGAATACAAATTGAAAAAGAAGAAGTAAAACTGTCACTGTTTGCTGATGACATGATGTTATACATAGAAAATCCTAAAGATGCCACCAGAAAACTACTAGAACTAAAAAATGAATTTTGTAAGGTTGCAGGATACAAAATTAATGCACAGAAATCTCTGGCATTCCTATACACTAACAACAAAAAATCAGAAAGAGAAATTAAGGAAACACTCCCATTTACCATTGCAACAAAAAGAATAAAATACCTAGGAATAAACCTACCTAAGAAGACAAAAGACGTGTATGCAGAAAACTATAAGACACTGATGAAAGAAATTAAAGATGATACAAACAGATGGAGAAATATATCATGTTGTTGGATTGGAAGAATCCTATTGTGAAATTGACTATACTACCCAAAACAATCTACAGATTCAGTGCAATCCCTATCAAACTACCAATGGCATTCTCCACAGAATTAGAACAAAAATGTTTACAATTTGTATAGAAACACAAAAGACCCCAAATAGCCAAAGCAATCTTGAGAAACAAAAACAGAGCTGGAGGAATCAGGCTCCCTGACTTCAAACTATACTACAAAGCTACAGTAATCAAGACACTATGGTACTGGCACAAAAACAGAAATATAGATCAGTTGAACAGGATAGAATGCCCAGAGATAAACCCCCACACATATGGACACAAGAGCATACAATGGAGAAAAGACAACCTCTTCAGTAGGTGGTGCTGGAAAAACTGGACAGCTACATGTGAAAGAATGAAATTAGAACACTACCTAACACCATACACAAAAATAAACTCTAAATGGATTAAAGACCTAAATGTAAGACCAGACACTATAAAACTCTTAGAGGAAAACATAGGAAAAACACTCTCTGACATAAACCACAGTAAGATCTTTTTTGACCCACCTCCTAGAGTAACAGAAATAAAAACAAAAATAAACAAATGGGAGTTAAACTTAAAGCTTTTGCACAACAAAGGAAACCATAAACAAGACAAAAAGACAACCCTCAGAATGGGAGAAAATATTTGCAAATGAAACAACAGACAAAGGATTAACCTCCAAAATATACAAACAGCTCATGGAGCTCAATATCAAAAAAACAAACAATCCAGTTAAAAAATGGGTGGAAGGGACTTCCCTGGTGGTGCAGTGATTAAGAATCTGCCTGCCAATGCAGGGGATACGAGCCCTGGTCTGGGAAGATCCCACATGCCACAGAGCAACTAAGCCTGTGCGCCACAGCTACTGAGCCTGCGCTCTAGAGGCCACAAGTCACAGCTACTGAGCCCACATGCCACAAGTACTGAAGCCCATGTTCCTGGAGCCCATGCTTCACAACAGGAGAAGCCTGTTATGCCAAGAAAGTTATGCACATTATGCCAAGAAAGTAATGTAAATATTAATTTCCATGCTTCTAACAATATAACCACAAAGTATCTAAAGTGAAAACTGCCTGACAAAATTACTAGGAGCAATTTTAAAATTCACCATCACAGTATAATTTTTAAAAGACACATCCCAGGCTTCCCTGGCGGCGCAGTGGTTGGGAGTCTGCCTGCGGATGCAGGGGACACGGGTTCATGCCCCGGTCTGGGAGGATCCCACATGCCGTGGAGCGGCTGGGCCCGTGAGCCATGGCCGCTGAGCCTGCGCGTCCGGAGCCTGTGCTCCTCAACGGGAGAGGCCACAACAGTGAGAGGCCGGCATACCGCAAAAAAAAAAAAAAAAAAGACACATCCCTCTGAAATGGATGGATCAGGAGTCAAAAGTAGGGAAGGATATGGAAGATGGGGGAAGAGGAGGGAATTGAAATTTACAATAAGATGTCAGTGGAGGCTTCCCTGAAAAAGTCATTCATTAATTGAAGGGCCTCTTACACTCTTACATGCTTATATGGCAAAGCACAGTCACCTAGCTCCACTGGGAACGAGGCTGGTGTGAAGGGGTTAACATTATTAGCTGTTTTGTAGGACACTGGTGACCATGCTTCTGGGGAAGACTTAAAAACAGAAGTTGGATGCTTTTTCCTTCTCCACGAAATAAAAACCAAAACAACAGGGCTTCCCTGGTGGCGCAGTGGTTAAGAATCTGCCTGCCAGTGCAGAGGACATGGGTTGGAGCCGTGGTCCGGGAAGATCCCACATGCCGCGGAGCAGCTAAGCCCGTGCGCCACAACTACTGAACCTGTGCTCTAGAGCCCGTGAGCCACAACTACTAAAGCCCGCGTGCCACAATTACTAAAGCCCGCGCGCCTAGAGCCTGTGCTCCGCAACAAGAGAAGCCACCGCAATGGAAGCCCGTGCACCGCAACGAAGACTAGCCCCCGCTCGCCACAACTAGAGAAAGCTCGCGTGCAGCAACGAATCCCCAACACAGCCAAGAATAATAAATAAATAAAATAAATAAATTTATTTAAAAAACACAAAAAACCCAAAACAACAACAGTAATAAATAACGTTGACTGAGCCCTCAGCATGTATCAGGCCATATGCTAAACACTGTGCATGCATCATCTCTTTGACTTCTTGCACCAACTTCTGAGTTCATGGAAGAGGAAACTGAGACTCAGAGAGGGGGCTAGTGAGTAGCAATATAGAACTTGAATACTTGAACTTGTGTCTAAATCAGTACTTAAGAACTCAAAACCAAGAGCACAGACTTCCATCATTAACTGCCTTTTCTTCTGACAGTGTAGCTCATTCCTGATCCAGAGGCCAGTTCATTCTTACTCACACTGGGAGAAAAGAATCAGCTGGATTATCTCTTTGTAAAACATTCCATCTGCAGAGAAGCAAGACAGGTTTTTTGTTGTTGTTGTTTTTTTTTAAAACAGTCTGCCTGGGGCTGGCCTTGGGATGGAAGTGAGAAGCAGCAGGGTGCATATCCATGGCTGACAATGAAATGCTGGAGATCAGAGCTGGAGAATGACATGCAGATACAACACATCAAAGGATGAGGAATGGCCTAAAAAGAGGCAGCTCGGGATGGACCCAGCTCCCTGCTGCCAGAGGTGGGACTGGGAAGCTGCAGTGGTCCTTACACTATCTGATCTCCCATAACCGAACAGCCAAAGCCTTGCCCTGCATTTGCATGGATTTTTGCTTCCTATGACCTTGATTCTTACTGCACCTCAAGATCATCTTGTAAGAAAAAATAAACAAAAAAATTTAAAGCAAGACACACTCCAGTTCTCACCGATTTTAGAAAGCTATAAAAACTAGAACCTGAATGAATCCCACATGTTTGTGCTACCTGACCTAAACTTAGGCTTCTGAAAACGGCCCTTTCCATAATCTGAATTATGTCTTATACAAGAATAGAAAGGAATAAATCACTGGTACTCTGAAGAGAGCTTGTCATTTTCTGCAGAAAGAATATGAAGAGATACAACACTGAGAGGACACAAATAAAAAACGTGGAAGAAAAACATTACCTTAGCTTTTGTCAAACACTGTGTATGTTGGCCACCTAGCATGAGGTGGTGCTAAATAAATGTTTGGTGATGACAATGAAAAATTATGACACTTTAGAGGGCTCACAGCAAAACTGTCAGTTGAATTAAATGAAATGAATGTGATACTGTGTTTACATGTGCAAAATAAAGGGAGAGATGAGCAATTGTTAAGTGAATTTAATTAACCTGGATCATCAACTGCTTAGATTCAAATTCCCATTCTTCTGTGTGACCTTGGCCATATTACTTGACTTCTCTGTGCTTCAGTCTTCTCTGTGAAATGGGGACTATAAGGTTATCTCATTCTAGAGTTGCTGTGAGGATTACATTAAATTCTATGTGTACACACAAGGCACAGTACCTAGCCTGCAGTGAGCACTCAGCAAATGTTGGCTTTTTATTATTATTTCTTTAGGTCACTCCTTCTACTCTTTTTCTTTTGTGAATAAAATGTAATCATAACAACTTCACAGAAACGTTTTAACTAGAGGGCTCTAAACACTTAAAACCGAAAACTCCACACCAAAGCTGACTTTTATCCCACAGTTAATGTGATGGCTAGTGTGGCCCAGTGTTACATAAACACTGAACTTCTATTCTTTCCTCTCCTCACAAAAGACATTTGTCCTTGATGAAAACAGAAAACCAATCTCCTAATTAACATTTTCAGAAATATGGCTCTATTTTATGCACCATTTTTAGGCAAAATAGATAAGCATGTAAGAAATGTTCTCATAGGCAATAGGCTAAAAACAACTTTGGCTTCAGTATTAGAAGAACTAGAGAGTAGGTTTATGAGGGAAGAGTTTGTTTGTCTGTCCTCAGTCACTGAAGCACTGGCATAATAAGCACTTAATAAGAGAAGCAATTATACTCCAAAAAAGATCTATTAAAAAAAAACTATACTCCAACTATACTTAAAATCGACAATACTTAAAGTTATAAAACTTAAAAACAAATAAATAAATAAATTCCATTCAGTGGCTGACAATCAACAGCATGTTTTGCACTGTGGAAAATTCAAATAAACTGAAAGAAAATAAAAGAGAGAGAGAATACAACTCAGCCATAAAAAAAGGAACAAAATAATGCCATATGCAGCAACATGGATGGACCTAGAGATTCTCATATTGAGTGAAATAAGTCAGACAGAGAAAGACAAATATCATATGATATCAGTTACATGTGGAATCTGAAAAAAGGGTACAATTGAACTTATCTACAAAACAGAAATAGAGTTACAGATGTATTAACAGAAAACTAACTTATGGTTACCCAGGGGTAAGTGGGGGAGGGATAAATTGGAAGATTAGGATTGACATACTCACACTATTATATATAAAATAGATAGGACCTACTGTATAGCACAGGGAACTCTACTCAATACTCTGTAATGGCCTATACGGGAAAAAAATCTAAGAAAGAGTGGATATATGTGTATGTATAACAGATTCACTTTGCTGTACACCTGAAACTAACACAACATTGTATATCAACTATACTGCAATAAATTTTTTTTAAAAAAAAGAGAAAAAAAATCTAAAAAAAACACATAAGAAAATATGTATGAGAGTGCTTCGTTGGTCCTCCTGGCTTCATCCTCCAGACATCATGTAGTGTAGTGGAAAGAACATAAATCAAATAGACCTGAATTCAAATCCCCAACTTCTTACTAGACTGTGATTTTCAGCAAGATAATCGTTCTAAACTAGGCCACAGTTTTCCATCTGTAAAGGGGGCAACCTTTGTAGAACTGTTGTAAGAGTTGGAGATAAATTTCCTGGACCTCACAGCACTCAATAAGTGGTACGTATTCTTACAAAGATTCCCCAAAGTTTTTATCATCATGGATCCCTCTAAAGTTTAGTTGATTCTGCTTAAAGTAGCCAACACTTCCTCTTTCACACATTTTTCCACCTTTGTGTGTGAATGCAGAATGGGGTAGCATAATGAGCTTTCATTCTGGAAAATGACAGATCTGGGTTCAGAGTTATCTCTGATACGCCGAGAGAGGGTTTGCTCCGAAGTGGGCAAAGAGAGGAGAAAAGACTCTGACCTTTCATTTTTTATTAGCTCAATGACCTTAGGCAAGCAACGATTAACATCTCCAAGCTTCAATTTCTTAAATGCAGATAAGAATAATAACCCTAAATCATAGGGTTGTTAGGAGGATTAAATAAGGGCTCAGGGAATTCCCTAGCAGTCCAGTGGTTGGGACTTAGTGCTTTCACTGCTGTGGGCCCGGGTTCAATCCCTGGTCACGGAACTAAGATCCCACAAGCTGCACATTACGCCCAAAATTTAAAAAAAAAAAAAAAAAAGATATAAACTTAAAAAAAGGGCTCAGTTAGGGCTTTGTTTTATCTGATCACCTCAGAGAACTAAATGTAGTGAGCATCTAGAAGGTAATCAATAATGAAGGATGAATAAATGATTGAATACATAAATGAAGGAGAAGGAAAAAGAAGAGAAGGAGGGAAGGAAGGAAGGGAGGGAGGAGGGAAGTGAGGAAAGGAGGGAGGGAGGGAGCGAGGGAGGGAAGGTCAACTGAAGAAAAAGGTATAACCTAAAAGTTGGAAGTTAAGTTTCACTTGGGGACCTTACTGAGGACTATAGCCTGGAGACAGCTCTCAGACAGCTCTGAGGAACTGCTCAGAAGAGGTAAGGGAGGAGCCAGGATATATAGGACTTTTTGTTAAAAATAAACCAGAAAGCAAATGCTTCCTGATTTTCTCCATCCTGAATTCCCCTCAGGGCGCACATTTGGCCACTGGAGTGGTTAATGGCTTGATGGCAGACAAAATTCTTTGTTTACTGCAATGGCAGGCAATATTCCCTTTCCAAGGAAGGAAGGGAGGGAGGAAGGGGGGAAAGAAGGGAGGAAAGAGAGAAGGGAGGAAGGCAGGCAGGCAGGGGGGATGGAGGAAAATATGTATCCCACAAATATTTCAGGACCTTAGTATCTTACATCAAGATTTTGCTTTGAAAACATAGGGTAATGAAATCTTGAGGGCAAATCCTGAAGGAAGCCATTTGTAAAAATTAGCACTTCCAATAAGCCTGTCATCTCATCTTTCCCAGGCCTCATTAAGCAACTAGAACACCTTGGAAAAGCACCAAATACCAAATCATGAAAAATGGGAGAAAAAATTCCCAAGGCAAAAGAATTATTTTATATCTTCCCAAGCATCTGTTCCTTCATACTGAAATATTTCATGCAAAACATATTTCATGTAATTCTAATAATTAACTAAAACAAATATTAAACAAGTAACAGAGAATAGTAAATAACAAATCTCTTCTGATTTCATTCTCATTGTTCTAAGCCCTCCATAAAATATAAACATTCTTGTACTCAAATTGCTAACAAAATTAAGAATGCATTGCCAATTTTATTAGAATTATTTGGAAGAAAATATTATTTGAGATTTTTAAAAAATCATAGAGGAACAAAACATGTAGTTAACATTGTTCTTTAGGGGAAAAAAACTATTGAAATCAATTAAAACTTTTTTTTTTTTGTATGGAGGAAAAGGTACTGAAAATAGTCTGTTTTGAGCATAGTTTTCATTTTTTCTTAAATGTATCAGACATAGATTTCACAGCTCATAATTAATTCGCAGCACCCACATCACCATTAATTTTTAATCAAAGAAGAGCTGCTGTGAGTGCTACTGCTATTTCACCAAGGTTAGCAGGGGGTTGTCTCCAGGCTCAGAAACCTTATTTGTTCTGCATAACAGAGACTGATTTCTAAAAGGATGGCCAGATGCACCCTGTAATCCCAGCTAATTACCTACAGGTGATGGGGACCAAACTGTGTTTTGACTGAAAAAAAAAATCTAGTTTCACAGATAATTACACATTTACACAGGCTAGGGATTTAGGGTTTCATATTCTTGGCAGTGTAGGAGTTTTGTTAAAAAATATTTCCTCTGTATGTATAAAGGGAATTCTCCACAATCAATTTACCATCCTTATGCTCGTAAATATGTATTTATAGGAGCTCCCCAGATAACATGGTAACATTGTGCCAGGGAGCAAATATGATACAAGTTCACAGAACTTTTCTGACATGAAATCGCCAGATGAGGAAATGGTTTCAATGTGGGTTTAGGAAGGCCCCAGGCAAACTATTCTCCAATCAACATCAAACAACCCAAGGCAAAACCAGAGAACAAATATTCAATTTCAAACCTGGTAAGCATTCTAAAAAGACAAGTACTATCAACTTAACAAAAACCCCCAAAACAAAGGAAATTTGTTTTTCTTAGGTTTAATACCTTTAGGTAAAAGACATAACTTGGTCATTTAAACAAAGATACTGTATATAATTGTATAATATATATATAGTTCAAATTAATTTCTTTTTGGAAAACAATGTCATGTTTATAAAAATCTAATAAAATGTCTAATTAGGAAAGATTAAGTCTGGCTAGCCTAACCAAATGTAAATAAAAGTCAAACTGTTTTAACACATTTTATGAGATTTATATACATATACACACAGATACATCTTAAAGATGTATGTATATGTATGAAGATATGTATGTTAAAGATAGCTATACCTTATATATCATATATGTTAAAATTAACATTTTAAATAGCTTAAAATATTTTTAAACATCTTGGCTTTTATACACATACATAAAAATACATACAAGGAGATTTTCTAAGATGAAAAATATTAGTGGTATTAGTAATAATTTCTATTTTTTACTTATTATTCTCTGTATTTTCCAAATTCTTAAGATGAATATGTATTGTTTTTATACTAAGAAAAAAATTTTTTAAATAATTTTAGCCTTAAAAAATTTTAAGCTTACTAACTCCTTTATATGCCAAAGTTGAGATGTGTTATAAAATAAAGGAACCTGGTTCCCAATAATTTACATAAATAAAATTAATTTCCTCACTAATCACACCTCCCACTATCAAACCCTCCATTACATAGCAGTAAATACTCAATAAATTACTTATAAGTGCCTATACAGTGGACACACCTTTCCATGGGCTCCAGGAAAAGATCTAGTTGAGCCACTTAGTTCAATAAGCACAACATGGATGAGATTTAATAAATTAAGTTTATCATTCAACATAACATCAATACAAGTGCAACTTCAAATTACATTGATTGCAAAGCCATGTAAATCCAGGGTTTGAGGCAGGAGACAGATGGGCTCCAGGTTAGACATTTACAGCTGGCCTTCTGTTTACACTACATGCGGCAGGAAAAAGTGGGCTTCAGGCCAGACACAACTAGCCTCCTGTTTGCATTTCCTGAGACAGGAGATAGGTGGGTTTCAGGTTAGGCATTTAAAATGAGCCTCCTGTTTGCTCTCTGAAATGGAAGCAATGACAGAGACAGGGTAAATACCCAAGCTTTGTCTCTTGTGGATGTCTTAAGATAACAGTCATGGCAAGAACAAAGAGGGGCAGAACATTGTGTGAATAAAGGATCAAGGGATCTCTGCTCCCCCCTTTCCTTGGGACAAGGGAGACACTATGCATGCACAAAAAGGCTCCTTGGGGGTCAAAAGTGGGGGGACAGGCCATAATGCGTCTTGCTTCTCCTAGACACCTTCACGGCGGGATCCATCTTGACTGAGAGGTGCATGTGCACCTATGAGGAAGGTTCTGAGACTAATTAGCCAGGAGAGACAAAGCAAGATGACTGGCCAGAAGGGAAACGAAAATCCGGAAAACTGCCCCCTTATAAAGGATTTGAACTTTCCAATGGCGGGACTCTCTTTCTGAGTTCACCTGGCCTCTGTAGTCCAGCAGTTAGGACCCCCAGCCCGGGAACTAAGATCTTGCTTCCAGCTACTGCTGCCGCTTACTGCTGTCTGCGTCTGAAATCAGGTTCATTAAATGAAATACCCAGTTCTAACCCATCGCTCTCAACCCTCCCTCCAATGCTATTAGCTCCCCACCATTTCAGATAACTGGGTCACTCTCTGCATGGACATGTAAGCCTTTAGAAATGAACGGCACTCAAATTTTCCCAGCTTAAAGTATCATCTCCACTATCCTGTCAGAAGAACTGAATTTCCTACTATCCAAGACTCTTAGCCAAGATATTAACAACAAAAAGCAAAGAACCAAGATTTTTTTTTTAACAGTTGGGAATAAAAGCAGATGAATTACTAGAATGAGTGAACAAAGTTAACAAATGCAGGGAAATGGGAAAGGAGAGCATACACTAGGTGGATGGAGCAGTACATAAGTGTAGGGAAAAGTGGGGCACATTTGGAAAGACAATTTAGGGCCATGTTGTGGAAGACTCTGAAAGTGAGTCCAAGATAACAAATTTTATTGTTAGAGGATAGCAATCCACTGAAGACTTCTGATCAGAAGATAACACGATCAAAGTGGTGCTTTAAGCAGAAGATGGATTGGAGCAGGAAAGACTAAAGGTAAGAAGACCCAGAGATGTCAGTGTGATGAGGGCATGCACAAAGGTGTAGGTGGAGGGAATGGAGAGAAGAGAATTTGGTGGGCATAGATAAAGGGTAAAGGAGGATTCAGATATGACTTCAGGAAGCAAAAAGGTCAAGGAAAGGTTTTAGTGAAAAAAAAGAGAGGCCTGGGTATTAGGCTGTGGGGAAGAAGCTGGTGGAAAGGAAGAGACTGAACAAAAGCATGAGGGAAAAGGGGATCAAGGCAAAAGAAAAAAAATTACACTTTCTGAATATTTACTATGTGTCAGACCTAGGCTAGATACTGTAAATAAATATCAACTCTCTGAAAGCAAAATCTGTATCTTTTTCATCTGGGTATTTCCAGTACTTCACACTTAGTAGGCACTCAGTAAATATTTGTTGAATGAAAGGCACAAAGAAAGGAGGAAGGATTAGCCTTCGTTACGTAAAAGGACACTTTCTCAAAGGCAGGAGTGAATGAAAGGAATGCCAAAGGAATGGAGTAGCAAGCCCTGATGGCTCAGCAAAATGAGAGTCAAGGTTATTTGTTTAGATGAACGATAATGATGTGGGTTGTGGGAGTGATGTGATTAAGGCTTGAAAAATGGGAAAGGGTTTCAACAGCTATTGCAAATAGTGAAATGAGGATTCTTCTAGACGAATAAAAATGTCCAAATGTCAGTGAGGGAATAGCTAATGTTAGCATGACCCTGTAGGTCCCCATTTTCTGACTTCCACGCCCTAAACAAGAATTAAGAGTAGAGAAAGCCAGATAGAGATCATTCAGGTCTTCTGACCATATGTAATCCGCATATAACATCATCATGTATTTGCCACGTTATTTTGAGTTATCTGTTTGTTTCTCAATACACAGATATCTTCTAAAAGATACGACTTATGCTTATGCATCTCCCAGTCCCGAATATGGTACCCAGAACATCATCAGTGCTCATTTAATATTGGTGGAACTGTGAACCAAGGGCTCTGCACCAGCCAGTGGGAACAACGGAAGTTCAATGCCAAGCAGCAGGCTCCTGGGTGGCAGATAGCACATCAGCCTGATGCACATACTAGATAATGTATAAAATGAAGACAAAATGAGGAGAGTAGGCTGTAAAGAGGAAAGAATTGGCTACAAAGAACAAAATAGCAGGTAAAAAAATACATTTTATTAATCACACAACAAGGAGCCCAGAGGCAGGGCAGTTCCACGGTTTGTACAAGTGACTCAGCAAAGTCTAGGACACAGAATTTTCCATATTTCTTCTCAATTCAGCATATTATCAGCATTAACTCTTTTTGGTTGCAAAATAACTACAAAAGTTGTAGGCATTATATTCAGATAGAACATGTTCTGGCAAAAAAAAAAAAGAAGACAGAGCATTTCTTTTTTGTATTGGGAAGGAAAACCTTTTCTAGATCTCAGGTGCAGAGCCCAAGTACTGTCAGTCACATTAGGGTCATATGTCCCTGCCTTATCTGCAATGTGGGCTGGGAAAGCTTAGGCATTTCCAGTTTATATATTGGGGGAAGTCTGTTCTTTCAAGAAGGAGGAAGCAGTGGCGGTGTGGGTAGGGGACATGTCTGGATGGTAGCCAACGAATAACATCCTTAAGAGGGGTTGAAAGAATATTGATCACAAAGAGGATTTGAAGGCCTGGGAAAGCCTCAGAATAACTGTCTTGTCTACTGCACCACCTGTAATCCCACTGAACACACCAGGCATGTTGGTCCTGTGATTTAATCTATAGCTGATTGTAACAGGGTGTACATCTAAGGGCAGTCAGTAACATGTCAGTAACATATGACATGGTTCAAAATGATAACCAAACCGACTAAATTCTTTTTCAACTATTTATGTTAAGGATGTTTGTAGCAAGGATGATATATTCCCAAATAGTGCTTTGTCCCTGCACTTCCTTGTTTGTGTCTTTCCATTTATTCAATAAGACATTTGAAGTGGCTCAAGAAGAATTAGTATTGTTAAAGCAAAAATGCAAATGGGAAGTAGGGCATAACTTTTCAATTTATCGGTATCCTTTAGTTAAATCTCCTTTTTCTTTTACTTATTTATTTATTATTAAAAAAATTTTTTTTAGATGGGGACCATTTTTAAAGTTTTTATTGAATTTGTTACAATATTGCTTCTGTTTTATGTTTTGGTTTTTTGGCCGCAAGACATGTGAGATCTTAGCTCCCTGACCAGGGATTGAACTCTCACCCCCTGCATTGGAAGGTGAAGTCTTAACCACTGGACCACCAGGTAAGTCCCCCCTTTTTCTTAAGAAATGCTGAATGAGTAACTTTTTTAGTTCCTTGCTACTAAAACTGCTGACCTATAACTTGGGATAAGAACATAGACATTTGAGTTTATTTTTTGTATGGTGTGAGGGTGTGTTCTAACTTTATTAGTTTACATGCAGTTCTCCAGCTTTCCCAACACCACTTGCCAAAGAGACAGTCTTTTCTCTATTGTATATTCTTGCCTCTTTTGTTGAAGATTAACTGACTGTAGGTGTGTGGGTTTATTTCCGGGCTCTCTATTCTGTTCCATTGATCCATATGTCTGTTTTTATGCCAATACCATGCTGTTTTGATTACTGCAGCTTTGCAGTATTGTCTGAAGTCTTGGGACAGTTATGCCTCCTGCTTTCTTCTTTTTCCTCAGGATTGCTTTGGCAATCTGGGTCTTTTATGATTCCATATAAAATTTAGGATTATTTGTTCTAGTTCTGTGAAAAATGTTATGGGTAATTTGATAGGGATCACATTAAATCTGTAGATTGCTTGGTAGTATGGCCATTTTAACAATATTAATTCTTCCAATCCAAGAGCATGGGGTATCTTTCCATTTCTTTGAATCATCTTCAATTTCCTTTATCAATGTTTTATAGTTCTCAGCATATAAGTCTTTCACCTACTTGGTCAGGTTTATTCCTAAGTATTTTATTTATTTGATGTGGTTTTAAAGGGATTGTTTTTTATTTTCCCTTTCTGATATTTCATTGTTAGTGTAAAGAAATGCAACAGATTTCTGTATGTTAATCTTGTACCCTGCTACCTTGCTGAATTCGTTTATTAGTTCTAGTAGTTTTTGTGTGGCATCTTTAGGATTTTCTATATACAGTATCATGTCACCTGCATATAATGACAATTTTACTTCTTCTCTTCCAATCTGGATACCATTTATTTCTTTTTCTTATCTGATTTCTGTGGCTAGGACTTCTGATACTATGTTGAATAGAAGTGGTGAGAGTGGGCATCCTTGTCTTGTTCCAGATTTTAGCAGGAAGGCTTTCAGCTTTTCACTGTTGTGTATTACATTGGCTGTGGTTTTGTCATAAATAGCTTTTGTTATGTTGAGTTATGCTCCCTCTATACCCACTTTGGTAAGAGTTTTTATCATAAATCGATGTTGAATTTTACCCAATGCTTTTTATGCATCTATTGAGATGATCACGTGGTTTTTGTCTTTTCTTTTGTTGATGTGGTGCATCTAATTGGTTGATTTGCATATGTTGAACCATCCTTGTGATCCTGGGATGAATCCAGCTTGATCATGGTATAGGATATTTTTTACATGTTGTTAGATTCGGTTTGCTAATATATTGTTAAGAATTTTTGCATCTATATTTATCAAAGATATTAGCCTGTAATTTTCTTTTTTGTATTGTCTTTGTCTGGTTTTGGTAACAGGGTGATGGTGGTTTCATAGAACGACTTTGGGAGTATTCACTCCTCTTCAAGTTTTTGGAAGAGTTTGAGAAGGATCAGTATAAGTTCTTCTCTGTATGTTTGGTTGAATTCTCCAGTGAAGCCATCTGATCCTGGGCTTTTGTTTGTAGGGAGGGTTTTTTTTTTTTTTTTCCTTTTTCTTTTTTACAGATTCTCTTTCACTTCTAGTGATTGGTCTGTTCAAATTATCTATTTCTTCTTGATTCCGTTTTGGTGAGCTGTATGTTTCTAGAAACTTGTCCATTTCTACTAGGTTGTCAGATTTGTTGACATATAATTGTTCATAGTATTATCTTATGATTTTTTGTATTTCTGTGGTATTGGTTATTATTTCTTCTCTTTCATTTCTTATTTTGTTTATTCAGGTCCTCTCTCTTTTCTTCTTTGTGAGTCTGGCCAAGATCGATTTTGTTTACCATTTCAAACAACCAGCTCTTGGTTTTATTGTTTTTTTCTAATCTCTATTTTATTTATTTCCTCTGAGATCTTTATTATTTCCTTCCTTTTGCTGACTTTAGGTTTTGTTTGTTCTTCTTTTTCTAATTCTTTTAGGTGGTAGGTTAGGTTGTTTATTTGAGATTTCTCTTATTTTTTGAGGAAGACCTGTATCTCTATGAACTTCCCTCTAAGAACTGCTTTTGCTGCATCCCATAGGTTTTGTATGGTTGTGTTTTCAAAAACAAACTCAAAATGGCTTAAAGACTTAAATATAAGACAAGACACCATAAAACTCCTAGAAGAGAATATAGGCAAAACATTCTTTGATATAAATCATACCAATGTTTTCTTAGGTCATTGTCCCAAGGCAATAGAAATAAAAGCAAATATAAACAAATGGGACCTAATAAAACGTACAGGCTTTTACACAGAAGGAAACCATAAACAAAATGAAAAGACAACCTATGCAATAGGAGAAAATGTTTGCAAATGATGAGACTGACAAGGGCTTAATTTCCAAAATATACAAACAGCTCATACAACTCAATAACAAAAAAACAAACAACTCAATTAAAAAATGGGCAGAAGATGTAAATAGACATTTCTCCAAAGAAGGCATACAGATGACCAAGAGGCACATGAAAAGATGTTCAACATCTCTAATTATTAAAGAAACGCAAATCAAAACTACAATGAGGTACCACCTCACACTGGTCAGAATGGCCATCATTAAAAAGTCTACAAATAACAAACGCTGGAGAGGGTGCAGAGAAAAGGGAATCCTCCTACACTGATGGTGGGAATGTAAATTGGTGCAGCCTCTATGGAAAACAGTATGGAGTTCCTCAAAAAACTAAAAATAGAGTTGCCATATGATCCAGCAATCCCACTCCTGGGTATATATCTGGACAAAACTATAATTCAAAAAGATACATGCACCCCAGTGTTCACTGCAGCACTATTTACAATAACCAGGACAAGGAAGCTACCTAAATGTCTATCAACAGATGAACGGATAAAGAAGATGTGGTATATATATATACAATGGAATACTACTCAGCCATAAAAAAGAACGAAATAATGCCATTTGTAGCAACATGGGTGCAACTAGAGATTATCATACTAAGTGAAGTAAGTCAGAAAATGAAAGACAAATACTGTATGATATCACTTACATGTGGAATCTAAAATATGACACAGATTAACTTATCTATGAAACAGAAACAGACTCACAGGTGTAGAGAACAGACTTGTGGTTGCCAAGGGGGTGGGGGGTGGGGGAGGGATGGATTGGGAGTGTGGGATTAGCAGACACTAACTATTATATATAGGATGGATAAACAACAAGGTCCTACTATATAACACAGGGAACTATATTCGATATCCTATAATAAACCATGATGAAAAAGAATACTTAAAAAAAAAAAAGAATATGGGCTATTTGAGTACTAGCTATATGCCAAAGGACTGGGCAAGGGGCTAGGATTTCTGAATATCATCAACAACAATAATAACAAACACTTGTCAAGTACTTTACTCTGCCAGGCAGAGTATCGTTTCTTTTGAGGCATATAGCAACCCTGTGAAGATGGTACAATTATTACCCCCATTTTAGAGATGCAGCTTGCAATAGTCTCTGGAAAAGGTATTGTTGGCCTACCAAACATCCATTCTCACTGTCCTTTTTCTAACACTACTCCACTGTGTTCTGGCCTTCACTTCAGAAAAAGCTGTGATGTGTCTAAGATAATTCCATCCTGCCAACATAGTAATTTGTTCCAGGCCTATGACAATTAGCACATGGCATTTCCTCGAACAGGAGGATTTGTTCAAAAATAGGAATATGATCCCATCTGGGCCAATGAGACACAAAGGGAGGTTGACTTGGGGTTCCTGCAAAAGAGTCTCCCCACTTGTAAGAGGTAGCCGCTGTTAGAGATGCTCACTCTTTCCCTGAACATGGTGATTTGCAGACACAATGCTTGGAACTAAGAGGTTTTTGCCATGGTATCAGGACAATTTTTGGCAGCAAATGGGTTACTCAACTAAGACTGGCTTACAAATTAGGAAAATTTGTTGCTTCACAAACAGAGGGCCTATAGGTAGATAGGGAACTTTGAGTTAATTTCTTGGCTAAGCAATGTCCTTAAGAGAAAAAAATACTGGGATTTTCCACTATTCTTCTCCTCCATGCTTAGCATGTTGACTTGATACTTGCACTTGTCTCCCCATGAAGGCTGACACTATTCTGGGTATCACAGGTAGCTTCGTTAGTTCTTATTGGCCATGGTTTTATCACATGCCCATGACTAAACCAATCTCGTGCAAGATTAGAATTACCATGTTTGGTTTGACTAATTAATATTCCCCTTAAGCTCTAGAAGGTCAAACTTCCCTGAATATATAGAAAAACAAACGCTTGACAAAATCTGAGCTCTCTCAGAAAAGATAAAGGCTGGTGTATGCACAGTCACCAAGGGGGATACCAACCTGGTGACAAAACAAACAGATGAAGGAAAACACACTGACTTCCTGACGTGGGGGGGAAATATGGGGAGAAAAGAGCCAGAGCCACTGGATTAGGTCAACCCTGAAGGCCATCCTACCTTGAATTTCCAGTTATGTCAGTACATTTTCTTATTGTTTAATCTTCTTGTGTTTAGAAGTGGAGCTGCTGTACTGAATTAAGAATATGCAGATTATGGTCTGCTGAATGAGGGGGCACAAGCCACCCACACGGGGTCAGCATGTAGCTCCCTCAACATCTGAGCTCCCACCTTGTGAAAGTGAAACTTACTGGGTTGTTTTGATTGAAAGGTCAGTTTCAATACACCCTCACAAAGAAAGTAGAATCACAAGATTTATTACTTACAGATCTCAAAAGGAGGCAAGGGGGGCAGGGGGTGGGTGCAGTGAGTCAAGGAAAGGGCAGAGTTCCACCCTAGCTCATGAGTGAGCAGGAGATGGACAGCAGGGTAGCAAACACCTATTACTTATAAGTTGGTTGGGACAGAGGTCACTAACTTTTCCCAGGCTTAACACTAAGTGCTTATTTTAAAAGGTGCCCTGGGAAAAGCAAAGTGGGAACTTATATAGGAAATCCTAAACTCAAATTCTTATCTAAAAGTCCAGACTCTGGGTATGAGCAGGGTTATCACACCGTAAAATGCCTAGGTAGCAACTCAGAAAAACAGAAGTTGTTTTTCTCATCACACTTGTCAGAGCCAGGTTTTCCATTACTTGCAACCCAAAGCATCTCAGTTGGTGCAGCGGAAGAGGCAGGAGTCAAACAACATCTGGCTACCGACTCTACAATCTAGATCTCAACTACTATGCCATGCTATGTCCCCAGAACCTACATGAGCAGTGAGATAATGGCCAACTGACTTGACTGGATTAATTGTGAGCATCTCTCTCAATTCTCCCCTTCAGGTTATAGCAAGAAATGAGGACCAGACATTTCAGCTGCAGGTATGAATTTCCAGGCCCCTTTTCCTCAGTCCTGGATCTTGTTCCAATCTCCCTCATTGGCTTTTCTTCTTTGCTTTCTCTTCCCATTTCTTTCCTACTATTTCCTAGTATCGTCTGTAACCAAATCAGGCTTTAGCTGGGGGAAACCTAAAATAAAATAGTCAAGTAATGATAAGAATATTCAAGAAAAACAAAGCAGAGGGATTTGATGAAAAGGAAGATAGTTTTCTCATATCACTGGGGAAAATTTGAGAAGGTCTTGATATTAGTAGGCTATGGTAAGAAAGAAAAAGTGATGCAATTCTATTTTATTCAATCCATTCAGCCAGTATATATTGAAGACTTATTCTGTGCCAGGCAATTTGCTAAGCTCTGGGAATGTAATAGTGAGCAAAACTGATAATCTCTGCCTTTTTGGAGCTTGCGTTCCTGTCTGGAAAACAGGCCTTGACAAAATAATCACACACAAAAATATAAATATAACTGCTGTGGAGGAGAGGTATGCAGCATACAATTTAAAAGAGAAGTTACTGCAAGATGCAGTAGGACAATGGACTGACAGTAACAAAAGATAAAGATGATTTTAATTACCTTGCCAGGAGAGGAGTATCCACATAGTATCACCTTCCTGCTAGAGTACTGTCTAGTCTAGTAACAGACATGTATTAAAAGAAGAATAATAAATTATGATATATCAGCCCGATAATGTGATTAAACTCACATGTTTGTCTAGTTTTCTTATATAGGTACTAAGGAGCTTCCATCCCTGTATAGTTAGAAAATATTACAATGAATGGGGAATCTAGAATCTTCTAGATTGAGGGTGAGAATCTCATCTTCATACAATCAGGAAATTTGTTAGCACCCCCATTGGAGAGAAAACTGAGATTTTTATTTTGTTTTGTTTTTAATATATTATGCAATTTCAGACAAAAAGTTGTAAAAAATAATAGAGTGAAGACTCATGAACTCATTATTCAACTTAAGAAATAAAATATTTCCAATATAATTTAAAGCTTAAAGTACCATACGCCTTTCCCTCCAATCACATTCCCTTTCCTGGCACACAGAGGTAACAATTATCCGTGACTATCATCATCGTAAGTTTCTGAAATCCTTACTATATAAATGTATGTATCCCTAAAGAATAGTTTCATTTCATATGGTTCTATACTTTACATTCATACAATCATATTGTTTATATTCTGCAGCCTGCTTTTTCTGTCCATGCCTCTATAGATATGTGATCTGTTTATATGAATGCATATAGATTCTATTTCTTAATTTTCACTGCTATATGTAATATTCCAACATATTCATTCATTCTCCTGCTCATGAACATTTAGCATGTTTCAATTTGAATCTTTCTATCCATAAGCATGGCATGCTTCTCCTCTTAAAATGACTGAATTTTAACTTCTTCAAACTTGCTTCAAAAACATTCTATGGATTTTGCATGATATCAAAGAATGAGTACTCAACTGGTGTGTCAGAAGCCTAGCACTGAAATTCTATATGGTTTAATATGTCACATATGTGTGGATATTTGGTCTGAGTATAATTAAAATGGATCTGGGGAGTACATCCCTAAAAAGATTTTTTCTATAACATCCTTAAATATTTTTTTCATTGTTACCACTGAAATTACAGTAGCACGCATGCATGATTACCCTGTAGGCTCAGGAGAGGAAATGTGATAAGCCTTTGTTCCTATGCAGATATAAAGACAGGTCAGAAAGGGCTATCATTACTTGGATTCATGACATATCTTTCTTCTAAAGGTACTTTTAAACTATATAATTTAATTTTTCTTGAAAGCATTCCTGAGAAATAGAGGTGCTTTTAGCCCAAGTTAATAAGTGACACTGAAGTTTATTGGATCACCCCAGATCACAGAGACTAGCTTTGATTCTTGTTCAAAATGGCATATACTCAAATTAAGCTGTCTCATACAGCTTTCATCTTTGATAGAATAGTTAAAGCCTACATCATTTTAAGTTCTGGCACTAGAAAAGCTATCTCAGCAACTGAATCAACCAAGGCTCCAAATCCCCTTGGACAATTTTATCAGTTATGGTCCATTTGGCTGGCAGTAAAAGGAACCCAATGGCATAACAATAGGAAAATTTATTATCTCACAAAGGAAGAAGTCTAGAGGTAGTTAGTTGATTCAGTGGCTTATCATTGTCATCAAAGACCCATTGTCATCAAAGACCCAGGTTCTTTCCAATTCCTCTGTGCCTTTCTCAGTATCACATTATCCTCAGGATGGTAGCAAAACAGCTGCAGCTGTTCCAGGCATCACATCCAGATACAATAACATTCAGAGAAATAGAGAAATATATCTTCTTATAACTCTTTCTCAGGAATGCTCCTCAGAACCCCTCTCCTACCCTGACCCAGCAGACTTTTCCTCTGGTTTCATTGTCCACAGCTGAGTCACATGTCTATCACTCAAGCAAATATTAACAAAGGAAGTGAGGCTTATATTTCGGCCAATCAGGCCCACCCCTAGAGCCAGGTTTGGGTTGAGCTACTCCCAAAACACATGATTACATGCGGGAGGAGGAAATACCCAAACAAAATCAAAGTTCTGATAAAAAGGGAGAAGAAGAAAAGATCCAGGTAGGCAATCAACATCATCCAGTAGAGTCAGTTGTCCTAAACCTCCATTATACACTAAGGATAAATTTCAAATACCAAGGAAGTGAATTCTGGCTCTGCTTTAGCCCCATGAAAGATCTTTACAAACTCCAAAAAAAACTACCCTACCTCAAACCCCTAAATCCTGTTGACTTCTGATCCACAGCTACTATGGTCTAATGTCTGTGTCTCCCCAAAATTTATATATTGAAAACGTAATGCCCAATGTGATGGTATGGGGGGTGGGTCTTTGGGAGGTGATTAGTGCCCTTATAAAAGAAATGCCAGAGAGCTCTCTAGCCCCTTGCACCACATGAAGAAAGAGAGAAGGCATCATGTACAAACCAGAAAGCAGGCCCTCACCAGACATCTAACCTGCTGGCACCTTGATCTTGGACTCCCTAACCTCGAGAACTGTAAGAAACAAATTTCTGTTGTTTATAAGCCACCTAGTCTCTGGTATTTAGCAGCCCAAATAGACTAAGACAATAGCTTCCATCAGCAAAGGTAGTCATCAGTAATTTTGTTATTCATGGTTTAAAATAAAGATGAATCTGGGCCTGAGTTGATTAACACTAAGAATGACTATTGTCCTGTTTAGCGTCAAACTGATCTGGGGACTTATGTACATTAAATCTAATGTTAAATGGCAGACTAATATTCATTTGCTTGAAGAGCTCTCTAATGTTCAATGTAAATTTTAAAGTATATGGAATTAAATTAAATTACTGGAAACACTTCCTTCATTCCCCTCCCTCCCATCCCACAAATACAAACTGTTTAGTTACCAGACCAACTTGGAAAAAATAAATCAGACTTCAAGTAGGTATTTTAGATTAACCTGAACATTAGCTGTCTTTTTTGAGTGACAGCTAGGTATTTGCCAAATACCATAGGTAAAACACATCCAGACACTCTGCAGGGAACTTTCCTGATCCAGTAGTTTGCATATACTATGCTTTTTTTTCAAATTCACATATTCTTTAAAATAAGCGGCTTTTAAAATGCTGCCAATATACCTGAAGATGCCAGTCCAATTTAGACAGAAATTTAAAAGACTGCCTCACTTTGAGTGAGGCAACTGTCAAAAATAAGAAGGTATCCAGAAATTCTAATGATGAGGTTCTGGCCAAGTATACTGAAATATCTTCTCATCTGCTTCTAGTGCCAGATTTAGATGCCTATTAGCTAAACTGCAATCCAGGTCTTTAAATTATAAGGGACTTCCAAAACTGCAAAAGTTTCCCAGTAAGAGGAAACTTCTGATGTTCATGTGAGTTTACATGAATTTCTTCTAACACTTTGATAAGCGTTTGTGAAGCTCAGCTATAGGCAGTGTGCTATTACACCCTTTCCAGGTTTCATGAATTCTTCAAAGTTGATTTGAAAATACACGTGGTCGCCTCACAGTGCTTTAGCATCATCTCAAAGACAGTTCTGCTTTTCACCCTGAAACAAGTTAAACATGCATTTCTTTCAAATACAAGTTTACTCCATTTAAGAATTCAAAAGTATTTTTGAAATACATATATAGAAAGAAATATTCTTGGGCTTCAAGAAATAAAGCCTATTGGTTTCATCAATGCACATGAAAATTGGCCATTTGAAAGCTGTCAGTTTGCTTTCTTCTGGTATATTTGGAGATGAGATGTCTGGTTGGGAAAGCCAAGTGAAGTTACTAGATTAGGCTCCAGCAGATTAAAGGAGACAGTCAATGACCTCAAAACCTGGAATATTATTTTAAGCCATTCTCCTGGTTAATTCCTATGATTCCATTTGCATTCGATCATTTTTCTGCATTTTTCTCCCACTACACACTTTTTCAAAACTAAATTCTGTGCTGTCAATAGCAGACAGTCGTAAGAGAAAAGTACACCATGGAGCCTTCACAACAGTTGCCTATGGAAGAGGAAGGATGGCATACAAGGCACTTGGGGAGACGAGAGGGCAGGAAGCAGAGAGGTTGCAGGGAATCTCTTCTCTCTCTCATTTCCTCAGCTGCCAACCATTCTCATATTTTCTATGATTTTTCCCCGTCCTTTTCCCCGCTCTTCTTTCCCCTTCTTCAGTTTCTGAAACATAGAAAAATGCTTTTTAAAATGTCATGCAATTAACAGAAAAGATAATGGCTATCTGTTACAGTGTTTACAGTTTGTTCCATGTACTAAGGAAAAGCCATCCTCTGCAGAGCAGCTCTTTCTTCATCCCCATCCCCACCAAGTCCTAGGGAGGGTAAGAGCTGCCTTTGGGTCACTAGATTTTGCATCTAAAGATCAAGGTACTTGTTAGAAAAAAACCTTTTTAAAAGCGCACTATTAAAGAAGACCTTGAAAGGGAGGGGGAGGCTATGGAAATCAAGAGCCCCATCTGGCTGCACTTGGCAGTCTGTTTGAGGTTAAGAGTTGAGTGCAAGGGGAGGGATGGAAGATTTACAAGCCCTTAGGGGCATTGAAACCTTGTCCACTATAGAAGCATGTGTGGCACATAAGAGACATTTAATAAATATTTTTAAATTAAGAACAAGAGGAATGAAGAAAGAATTTTAAGTATATGTAGTCAGAGTTACAAATTAGATCTCCTTATATATTTTCTAAGAGTCTCTAATAAAGATGTGAATTGCTTTTTATTACTTTTGTTTGATGGGTTCAAGTTCTTTCTATGAGAATCCTTGCCTTGGCTTTTATTCCAGTTACATACAATCTTATCCACAATGTCAGGAGGTTGAAGTCATTTAGTAGGCTGCAGAGCTGGGGTTAGAACTAGGTTTACGACTATTATTTTCTTGGGGAAAACCACAGAATTCTTACCACTTTAATATATTATTTTAGAGGGGTAATAGTGTCAAATACATTATTTTGCAAGTGAAGCAGTGGGATGAAGGTAGAATGGGTAAAATGTATTTATACTTTCAAGAATAAGGGTTGAACATCTGCTGGGTGCTAGGCATCGTGCTAGGTGAGATATAGCATAAGGAAATGTGGTTAGGGCATAAGAAAATCAGAAATTATGATTTAAATTAGAGGCATGGTAAATGCATTTCTATCCTTATGAAGATGTAAGTCAAAAATTATTCAAGGAGATCCCCGTATAAAATTAGGGACAAGGTGGCTGGAGATTTCTGTTTAGTCATCTCAGCAAAGTCTCCCAGTATGGGGTCCATGCGACCCTCCTTCTGGGAATGCTAACTCCCTTCTTTTTGGAAACTTCTCTCGCCCTGTCTTTATAAACGTAGAGGTTCTAATGAGGGCTGCCTGTGGTAGGATCCAATTCTTTTGGCCACCAGTGATGAGTCTAAAGATGAGCATGTGATCCAAACCAGGCAAGGATACTGCCAGAGGCTTTGTTTCCCACCAAGTGGAGGAAGTCATTTTGCATTTGTTTACCACATTCATTACCTCACATATTTATTCTTTTCTTTTTTTGTGAGAACATTTAAGGTCTATTCTCTTAGCAAATTTCAATTATACAATACAGTGTTGTCAACTACAATTGACATGTTATACATTAGACACTCAGGGCTTATTCATCTTAAAACAGAAAGTTTATACTTTTCACCAACCTCTCCCTATTCCCCTCACCCCACAGCCCCTGGCAGCTGCTTTTATACTCTATGAGTTGGACTTCCGTTTTTTTTTTTTTAGGTTCCACACATAAGTGATACCATGCAGTATTTGTCCTTCTCTGTTGGCTTATGCCACTTAGCGCAATGCCCTCTGGGTTCATGCGTGTTGTTGCAGTGGCAGGATTTCCTTCTTTTTTAATGTTGAATGATATTCTGTGTGTGTGTATCACATTTTCTTGATCCATTCATTTGTTGTTAACACTTAGGTTGTTTCCATACATTGGTTATTGTAAATAATGCTGCAATGAACATGGGGGTGCAGATATCCCTTTAAGTTAATGGTCTCATTTCCTGTGGATATAAACCTGGAAGTTGGATTGCTGGATCATATAGTAGTTCTATTTTTAATTTCTTGAGGAACCTTCATACTGCTTTCCATTATGACTGTACCAGGTTTCATTCTCACCAACAGTGTACAAGGACTCCCTTTTCGCTATATTCTAACCAGCGTTTGTTATCTGGTGTGCAAAGATAAAAGGCAAGAGATGGAGAGAAGGAGAGGTCTGGCAGAGCAAGAGTCCCTGGCTCCAGTGTGTCTATCCTCAGATGCACCACTGCTTTCTCCTGCAGACAACTGAACACACATGGATTCCCATTTTCGACTAAACTAGTTTGAGTTGGGTTTTTATCACCAGCAATCACAATATTTCTAACTAGTAAACTTAATAAATTTAAAGTGGTCTATATAAATAGGCAAGGGACTTAGCTCAACAAAAGAATTATTTTATGAGTTTTATCAAAATAGGCTTTGGAAACCAAAGACTAGTTAAAATCCTAATCTTACTACTCACTTGTTTAGTAACCTTGGGTTACTGCCCTTGCACTGTGGTTCCAATACCATCTGTAAAGAGCAATATATACATTGCTCTTTACAGATATATATTATGTAAATATATATTATAATATTCTTCCTGAGGATCAAAATAAATAGTGTACATTAAATGCTGTAATTGTAGTCCACTCCATGAAAGGTGGGCATTGTTATATATACCACTGTGATGAACCAGAATTAGAGAAAGCAACAGTTACATATACACTGGTGTTATCCTGAAAGAATGCAGCCTGGAGTGACTAAGGAAGTTTTAGGGCATTCCTCAGTCTGATGGGGAAGGAACTGTGTCTGTGTTAAGCTCACAGAAATGATTCAGAGCAAAACCATTGTGACGAAGTATTTTGTCACAAGATACTATGGACAAAAGACCTAACAGAGCACATAGATTACCTCCTTATAGAGTTCATAAGGAATTATTTGGTGACATGAGAAAGAAAGTGAAAAAACTAACATTTCTAGAGGTAATTAACCCTTCTCTGAAAATTTCTGGGTTTCTCCAGGGGTCTCAGCATATAAACTGGACAATTTGATTAGACACTGTATAGATTACCCATGTCTATGCATAATCAATAACAAGAAAAGTTGCATCATTAGATCACTGGGGAACTTTAAAAATAATCTTAACTATTGATTTATGCAAAGGGTTCTGGCAAACTGCTTAGATAAAAAGTCTAGTGCTAAAATTGCATTTGCAGTTCTCCGTTGTATGTAAATTCAATGTCACACCCTTTGGATTGATGATCTGCTTTTCAAAATTTGGCAAGTGGCTCAGCTATTTGGCAGTAGCAATCGAAGTACCATCACACTGTCTAACCAAAGTGTAAAAGAGATCATCTGGGACATCTTAAATCATTGACAATTGAAACAATAAAACTAATCTTAAATGAAACTTCAGAAATGCCAGCTTTTAACTCCAGAAGTCAAATACTCCACCTAAGATGGAAAATGAACAAGTAGACCTTTCTCCCCACCACTCATTCCCCTCCCACCTAGAATGTGAAACAAGAAAGATGCCTTCAAACATTGGAAAGCATCTTCAACCAACCCTTGCTTTGAGCCTCTATCACGGTTCTCACCTCTCAGGCAGATTAATCATTTCCTGCATGGGGCTCCTACAGCTCCTTGCTCGACACCTACTAATGGGGCCATCATGTTGTATCACAGCCACTAAAATAAGTGTTGTCTACCACTCATGACTTCAGGCAAAGTCATAAGCCTTATTCATTCTTGTTCCTTGAGACCTAGGTCTCTAACTCAATAAACATTTGCTGAATATTGACTTTTCCTCTTACAGGAAGGACACCTATCCTTGCTGAGAGGTTGAGTATTGAGGCATGAGTAATTTTAAGAGAGATCCACCTTCTTGAGGACGTTCAGAAAAGTATTCTTTGTCCTCATGTGTGTCACTGTTGAAGATACCCGATAAGAAGCCAGTGAGGTTTTTAAGATAATTGAACCCCTCCAGTTACATAGAAGCCAAATCATTTAACTTCTTAAAAAATAAGTGAACCAACTGAGGTGATAGACAAGGAAGATGGCTGCCCCCCAGGGTGGGAAAAAAATGGCTTTACTGAGGCAAAGTAGTGTGTGCCTCTCCAAGACTGTTGGTTATGGAAGTGGGACAGGGCCGTAGATTACTTCAAATCTGGATTAGTGCACTAGGACAGTTATCTGGTTTAGCTCAGCCTAGACAAAAGGATTTGTTTATCCAGATCCTAGCGTATTAAAAAAATTTTGCAAGGCTGAAATTTCTAGATTGTTCTTGAAAGTTCCAAATGTTTCATTATGTTTCAGAGTACAAAGTACTCCATCAGATAAAGGTTTGAGATGAGTTTTCTTTTAAGGCCACAGTAGGATAAAACATACTGTAATCCACTTTTGAAAAAAGAATTAACAAAAGAAAGATATTTGCCTTCTATTCAGAAGGACTATTTAACAATCACAAAAACTTTGATAAAATCAGGAGTCCCAGAAGAGTGATTCCTGCAGAAACATCAGAATGATCTAAACCTTACTCCATATATTGAATCCCACTTTGAAAGCAGAAGCAGGTGGAGCCTGGGGTTTGAATTCACCATTCTAGCTTTACATTGCACTGATTCCTTTTTTGGAAAATGTGCCAAAAAAAACCCCAAACTAGAAAGCTCTTAAGAAGGAGGCTTGAAATGTCAACCTCTGTATGTTTTAGGGCAACAATTCTCTAACTTTGGCATTATTTGAGGCCCTCATATTGCATATTCCCAGGACCAGCCCTGCCTCAAAAATCTGCATTTTAACAAGTTTCTTGTGCAGTTCTGGTCTTAGACCACCATTTTAAAGACATTTCTTATAGACTCATTTTAATAAGAAGGATACAGAGCTTGTTAAGTAAAATGCTTTGTGTTGTGAGAAGAGGATGAGAATTGAAGCAATAATATTGAATGTATGTAGTATGATTTCATGTCCTACTTACTGGTTTATTGATGTTGACAAATAAATGGGTCATTCTAGTCAGTCAAATTATATGTCAGCTATTAGCATTGTGTTCCAGAATTCCAAGATCTAAGGGACCCTTTTGGCCCATGAGCTAATTTGAGGATGAAAGACTAGAGAGCAGTGCCATGATAACAAAATTTCTGTGGATAAGTAGTGCCATTTTCTCGTTGTCACTCTTCTATTAAACAAAGTAGGTAATTTAATTTGTATAGATATACATTCTTTCCAGAGGGCTTAAATATATTTTAAGTTTCCATTTTTGAAGTGGCTCATAAATATTTAATATGTCCTAAATTGGTCTGTGTGCCAAAATGTTGCTCACCTCTGGTGAATCTGTGCTGGACACAGACACTGGGGTTAATGAAACACAACTATGGGGTGTTTCCTACATTGCAAGGCACAGTAAAAAGTTCTGCACATCTATCATCTCACTTAACCCTCATATCAACCCTATGAGGTAGCTACTAATAATACTCCTATTTTACGTATAAGGAAAATGAGACTTAGAGACGTTAAGAAACTTGAATACAGTCATTTGGCCAGTAAGTGCTGGAATCAAGATTTGAATTCATGTTCATCAGACTCCAGACTTGTGTGTCTCAACAACTAAAGGTACATGGACTAAGAATGGACAACTAGTCATATTTTATTGTATGGATAAGTCTAAGCTAAGGAGCAAGAAAGGTGCTGCTCCCTTTCTAGACTAGGAGAGAGTATTAAAGAGCAGTTTTCTTCTATCTTGTTTTAATATGTGATAGTGACAATGCTTGGCAGGCAGCGGGTCAGAGGAGCTCTCAAAGTCTAGCCTTCAACCCAAATACCACCCATTGAGAGCCTTTCCAGAGAGCAGCACATGCATGCCTAATGGAAAAGCTTTTACCTAAGTAAAGGGGCTCCTTGTTTAATTTTTAATATATTGCTCTAACTAGTTTTCTGTAATAACTATCACAGCATCTGGGAATAAGATGGAATTTATAGGTTGAGAAGAGGTGGACTTTTGGAAATTCTCAAAGACAAGAATTGCGAAGCCTATAACTAAGCTCTCCGGCAAACCGACGTCATCTCCTGGGAAAGCCAGTAATTTTAGAGTGAAATCATAGAGGAGGATGGCCAGTTATGAATACAGAATGCTAACTGGAAGTTACTTCTCTTGTAACGCCAGCTACCAGAACATAGCCAGAAATTAGACAACAAAGACAAAAGACTTCTGAAAAGGTAAAAGAGAGATCAAAGCCTGCGTGGTTTCCTCATACAAAAACTCAGCTCTTGCTGAGCTCTTACTAACTCCTATTTAATAAACAATGTTAGCAGAATTGGTAATCAGCCATAAGTGGAACAGATAATGCTAATGGTAAGCACATGAACTGTTCCAATCACTGCTGATAACCTGACAGAGGAAATTATTTTTTAATCTTTTATTAAACATAAAAAATTTGAAAGCTACCACAGGGTAAGGATAAAAGAGGGTAAGTAAGTGTTCAAAGCCCTGTATAACTTGTGATATCATAAGGACATCACTACCCACAGCCCGTTAGTGCCCACTGTATAATTAATAGACATATGATTCATGAGTCTATAAGAGAATTGTTCAATAATATTCTGCTTACTGTTTTAAAGGCAGGGAAGGATATTTGAGGAAGAGGCAAGAGTAGAAGTTTTTTCGTTTCACCTTTTAATCTTTGAACCATATTGTATTAGTCTGTTTGGGCTGCCATACATAATACTACAGACCAGGTGGATTAAACAACAGAAATTTATTTTCTCACAGCTCTGGAGGCTAGAAGTCCAAGTCAAGGTGTTGGCAGGATTGGTTTCTGATGAGACCCCTCTTCCTAGCTTGCAGACAGCTGCCTTCTAGCTGTGTCTTCATATGGCCTTTCCCCAGTGTGAGTACAGTCCTCTACCTCCTCCTCTTCTTATAAAGACATCAGTCCTATTGGATTAGGGCCCCACCTTTATAACCTTAATTATCTCCTTAAAGGCCCTATCCATTGTCACACTGGGGATAAGGTCTTCAACTTATGGATTTGGGGCGGCGGGGGGATACAATTCAGTTCGTAACACATGTGAATGAAATATTTATTCAAAAAAATAGAATAAACTAAATTTTAAAATAAAAAAGCAAATATTAACCTGCCATTCCCTCTCCCTTCCACAATTAACTGAGCAGCTACTATGTGCTAGGTGTGTGATAATACTCTGGAAGAAGATGAATCACAATAGAGGGAACTTACAGTGGAGTAGAAAAAGAACAACCAAATGTTTTGATATTTAATTTAACTTCCTGGAAAAGGAATAGCTATTTTCTAATGATGTTTCTAAGATGTTGCTGTACACAATACATCAAATACTCTCTTCTCTTTCCATCCTCCTTCCCTCTTTCTCCTCTTTTTCCCCCCTCTCAATTCTTCCTCTCCTCTTATTTCTTGTTTATATTTTCAGTTACTTTGTTGTGAAGTCATTCATTTGATTGCTCCTGATAAGAGTCTCTCCTTCAAGAAGTAGCCTAGACAACCTAAATGTCCATCAACAGATGAATGGTTAAAGAAGATGGGGTACATACACAAAATGGACTATTACTCAGCCATAAAAAAGAATGAAATCATGCCATTTGCAGCAACATGAATGGACCTAGAGATTATCATATTAAGTGAAGTAAGTCAGACAGAGAAAGACAAATATCATATGATATCACTTATTTGTGGAATCTTAAGAAAAATGACACAAATGAACTTATTTACAAAACATAAATAGACCCACAGACATAGAAAACAAACTTATGGTTGCCAAAGGGGATAGTGGGGGCAGAGGGGGGAAGATAAATTAGGATTAACATATACACACTACTATATATAAAATAAGTAAACAACAAGGACCTACTGTATAGCACAGGGAACTAACTATACTCAATATCTTGTAATAATCTTTAATGGAAAAGAATCTGAAAAAGAATATATATATGTATAATTGAATCACTTTGTTGTACACTTGAACCTAACACAACATTGTAAATTAACTATACTTCAATTTAAAAAACAAAATAAAATAAATTTAAAAAATTTAAAAAGTAGCCTAGAGACTATTAAAAGTTTCAATTCAGTCTTGCTCATTTAGAAGAATTTGGGGTTTAGTAAAAATTTTGCATTTACCTCGTTTTCTTGCTTAGGTTGGAGGGTAACAGGGATTCTGGTCTCTACTTGGGGCTTGTTTTCACTCCTTTTCCCTTTCTTCTTCTTCTTCTTCTTATCATTATTTTTAATTAGGTGGCTAAATCTTTAGCTCTCTGTCTTACCTATCATGTACGATTTTGTACACACATTATTTTAGAACAAGACTGGAGAAATGCTGTTCTGGTTTGACTCTTTGTCGTAAAGACAAGAGCCAGAAACCCAGGCAAGCGGTGATGACTCTGAAGCCAGCAGCTGCAAGGTGCAGGTTCCTGACTGCCAGATGTATCACTTGCCATCCTAATGCAATTCTGCTTCAATGGCAGTTGAGGACAGTTGTTGAACAGGCCTAGTCATTTCAAGGAAATGTTTAAAAGGAATTTTTTTCCATCTTCGATCTGTGAGTTAAGGTTCCTGCTTTAAATCTGTTTTGCCAAACATCTGAAATACGCAAGGGAGGGCGCCTTCTCTGTTCTGCTACAATACGCCTGCCTGCACTTGAGACAACTCGGATGGGTTATAAATATCCTTTAATTTGCTAGAGTACTGAAGCACAGCTTTGTATCAGGTTTTTCTTCTTCTTCTTCTTCAAACCTCCTGGCATTTCTCTTATCAAGATTCGACAGCAGTGGGCCCGTAGCTTAGCTGCCTATTTATGCTTAATACAAGACTGAGGAAACAGTTCACTGCTACAGATAACTTTCTAGAAAGTTAGATCCCTATTTCGTGTGGAAAGTTCAAGATGTGCCTGCTTAAAACTGCCTGTTAAGCAGTCGCTGTGGAATTACATTTACTGAGGGGGAAAGACAAGCTTGAAACGGGGAGCAGATGCCATCCAAATGGCCTTTGAAGTAAATTTTATAATTGGGACATTGAGATTAATAGCCATAAAATTGACTTGATCAACTCCCAAGCGAATGACCAGCTGCAGGGCTAACATACCTCGGTGCTGACCTGCTCCACCCTTCCTGTTCTAATAACAGTTCTCCCAAGTGAAAATTTTCAATTATGTCAAAACATCCTGCGCCAATGGGGAGTTCACTGGGATGACACGTCCTATTCCCAATTTGCATTCTGGCCTCATAATGATCCTAGTCTGCTCAAATTTCTGACTGCCTGGCTGAAAGATAAGCTCACCTTCAAAATAACTTAATAAACACAATCTTCCTGAGAGCTTAACTTTAGCAGTGTGAAAAACGTTGTGATTTGAAGGCCATTTCAACCAGAGATGCTTATCTTGCAAAATTCCCATGGTTCTAACATACACACTGTGCAGGATACCTAAAGTTCACCACTGTGGGGACAGATGTCCATGTCCACACTGAAATGCTTATTTTACTACTTCACTATTTCGAGGATAGCATTTGTCTCATCTTAATAGATGGCAGGGGGAGGCGGGTGGCAGAATTACAGAGCTAAGAGGTCATCTGTCTAGTGATTTCAAATCACAGCTTCTTAGCTGGTTCCAGGCTGACTGCAAAGAACTTGTTAAAAACACAATGTCATAGGTCCTGCCCCTGGGAGACCCTGAGGTGGACCCTGGGAATTTGGAGTATTTAAGGCTCCCTAGGTGATTAGGATGTGCAGTTAAGATGGCGAACCATCGCTACAAGTCCAAACCCCCAGTAGAAACAACTCTGTTCTATCACCATTTATTCTTCCACGTTATACCCTGAAAATTCTTGAGCTTATGGACAAAATAGATACAGAAGCAGATCATGGAAAACACATGCAACTTGATAACCAGGGCATTAACAACAGCAACAAAAAGTAGTAACAATAGAAAAACACTAGCATGGATTTTTAAATGTTACATCCTCAAAAAAGTAGGTATAGTAAATATAAGACAACCTTAAAAAAAAAAAAGGTGAAGTTAGTTTGATGGAGAAAATTACAAAGATTGGGGAGAGCTACACAAGAAGTACTTCTACACTGGATATACAGAGTGTGGAATGTGGTCCCATTGGATACTGCACTGCACCCCTCCATGGCTGAACTTGCCATGTTCAGCAGTGTGAGGGCACTTTGCCACCACTGAATGATGGTGCAAAACATCAAAGGGCTGATGTGAACCATAAATGATCCAACACAACATCCCACGTCATACTGATAGCATTATGCTAGTGGCCAGTGGAATATGAGCTAAGTCACACTTAGAAACACATGATTGTCGGAGCAGAACAATCTTCTAGACAACATTTCTACCGAGTGTTTATTTTGCTTCTACTTGATGCTTCTGCCTCAGGTAGCTTACTCCATTTTTGGAGAGCTCTAACAATTAAAAGCTCTCTGTTTGTTGAGCTAAAATTTGTCTTTCTGTAGTGCCCAGCCATTTATCCAAGTCTAATTGTGCTTCTGCATGAGAGAGCTTTTCAGGTATTTGGCAACAGTAATCTTCACTCTCCTACATCTTCTCTTTACCAGGGTAAGCATCCCCCAGTTTCTCACATGCTCCTTATACGGGATTGCTTAGAGCTCTCTGACCACTCAGGCTACCTCTCTTCAAAATGCTCCGGGTTTTGATGTCCAGAATTGACAACACTCCAGATTTGGCTGAACAACATAGACATGAGTGAGACTATTAGCTCATTTGTTCTAGGCACTGTATTTCTATGGATGCAGAGCAAGGGAATAAGCCCTGGCAGTCAAATCACATCATTGGCTCATCACTTGCAGTCACCCATACCCTTACACAGAGAGTCCATTTTATCCCTGAGGGCACACACTTGCCCTTGGCCACAGGAACCTCACACAAGGCCTCTGTGGCTACGTGATCATGAGCTGAGGTAGCTTTGCCTGACCTCACCTTTCCATGTCCCTTTTCACAACTTCCTCCCTAGGCAGTGGCTATTTGTGATTCTGGACACTCTCCCTTGAAAATTATATCACGCTTATCACATCCCATTTTATACAAGTTATGCGATTGTGGATGGACATGTCCCTGGAAATATCCACAACTTCACATTCAGGAGGGCTCATGCTCCTGAACTGAACCCAGGCCTCCAAGTCACTTCCTGCTAGGCCTTAGGGGTCCCATTCTGTCCACAAAGGAACATGGATAACCCCAAAGCCCCTAAGCATGTGTTATCATGTCTCCCTAGGCACATTTATGGAGGTGGGTTTTGGTACATAAATGTTGGTTAATACATTTATCGCTATAAAATTGTATGCTGTTAGATTTGTCTATTATGCTATGGTCTCTGTGGTTCTAGACTATAATCCAACATATTTGTTACATTCCCAGATCTATATCACATGCCAATATGATTTGCATGGCAGCATCAGGCTTATCCAAGGCATTATTAAGACTGTTGAAGAGCAAAGACAAATGCCAACTCCTTGTGGCTATGTCCCTAGAAACCTCTATCCTCATGACATTGATCCATTAAACTACACTCTTTGGGTATTGTGCTTCAATAATTATGAACCTATGAGTAGATGACTCAAAAATAAACTTACAATTAAGTAAATTATATCAAAAACAAAGGTCATAGAAAAACAAGGAAAGCCTGAGAAACTGTGACAGACCAGAGGAGACTAAGGAAACATTTCAACTGAATGTAACACAGTACCCTGAATGGGATCCTGGACAGAAAAAGAACATTAGTGGAAAAACTGGTGAAAACCAAATAAAGCCTGCATGTTACCTAATAGCATTATACCAACATTCATTTCTTAGTTTTGATAAATGTACCATGATTCTAAAACATGTTAATATCAGGGGAAGCTGGCTGAAGGGTATGTGGGAACTTTCTATCCTATTTTGTAACACTTCTATAAATCTAAAATAATTTCAAAATAAAAAGTTTTAAAAGCTTTTCAAAAAAGTTTTTAAAAAGACAATAAATGGTCAAAACATCACTTCCCAATTTTACTACATTTTACTATTACCTATGGTCTTGTGGTTATTTATTTCTATGGTATCTACATGCATACATTGTTAAACACTCCCCAGCACACCACTCTTCAAGACCTTCCTACTAATTAGAAAAATGATAATAGTCTGCTCATGCCCTTGAACATGGCAACCATTTTTTACCAATTGATTACTACGGGAGAATCTGATGCTCTGCCTTCCATGGAAACAAAATGATGATACAGCTTTGGATCTCTTTTTGTCTACCTTGTCTGTATGTCGCATTGTTTCTGAAGCAATCAGGGTTTTCTGAAACCTGTAGTAATTTGAGGAGCATTTTAAATATTAAAATCAGAAGAATCACTTTCTTCTTATAGTCCAAACTAAAAATGAATTCCCCTATTGTGCAAAACTGTTACACCATTAACCATCTCCCTCAAAACACTCAAGGCATTACTACCTAATCATTCCCTGTCCTGTATATACTGGGTTACAATCTTACCTACCTAACTATCATGTGGTCAAGACCACATATCCCATGTTGACTACAGAGTTGCCAGGATATACCCTGCAAATGCTTTTCCAAAATCAGATACATTATGTCTAAAGCAGTCCCTTGACTAACTGGCCTAGTTACTCCTTTAAAAGAGTTAGGCTGATCTGATGGAAATTTTTTCCTGGTAAACTCCATGCTTATACATCATCCTCTTCTAAAAAGTATGTGAGGTGACTCTCCTGTTTATTAGTTTCATTGCAAACTGTCTGAGACACAGACAAATGTAAGAGAACTGCAGGAAATTGCTTCCTAATTGTCAGACTCCCACACTATGTTCAGGAAAACACAGTCATGAGGCTTTGCTTCAGAATTGCTTCTATTTACCTTCATTTTTATCGAAAGCAAGCAATTAAGAAATTTTCTCTCCGGAAGACTTCTAATAAGCAAATTTCCATTATCCTTAACCACATAGTGTGAGCTGACTCTACTTTTCTTAATGAATCTTGTAATGTGGACGTGGACATGCATTAATCCAGCCATGGCTGGGCAGAGCTGAGCCCATGAAGACAAGAATCAAAGGGTCTTGCACAAATTAATAAGTGCAGGATGCACACTTTACGGTTTAAGAGTTGAAAGGACAAGAAAATCTGTATCTCTAGCCCAAAGGACTAGATATTATTTATGTTTTTAATGTAACCATGTTATATTGACACATCTGAAAATGTGACAAATTGGATGACAACTTAGAGGATAGAATAGAAGATTTTACAAATGATAATAGGTACTATTTATTGTGCCAAACAATCTAGTGTGCACTTTAAACAAATTACCTCATTTAAAATAATGGGGATTATTATCCTTTTTTCATAGATGGGGAAATTGATATTCAGACATGTAATCTTGTCCTACATGATCAGGGTGGTAAGTGGTCAGCTGAGATTTGAACCCAGGATCTGTTGGTATCAAAGTCTTCGTTCAGTCCCTATGCCTCTCTCTTTGGATCTGCATTCATTTGAACTACTGAACCATAAAATGATGAACTAACTTTTTTGCAGTGAGAGCCATATGAAGTAGTCCTCCCATCCTATTAGTAAAATCTTTCCAGAACACACCTCAATACACAAACATGTATAGATTCATAAATTATGTACTTGTGGTGTCATAATAGCATAACGTGTACATTATAAAAAATACAAAAGTAGGAAAATTGTAAAATGCTATAAAAATTGAGATCTTTTCTTCTCCCAACTCAATGGGTTATCTTGAAGACACCTGCAATCTATGCACCATCTCTGACTGAGGCTGCCCTTTGCCAAGTTTAATTAATTATACACTGTCTTGGTAAATTCTTATGAATACTTTGACCTAGTATTTTTACATGTGAGTTTATTATTCCAAATATAATTACCAACAGGCAGCACTGGTGACTTTTCAACTGTAGGTGACATGAAAGGAGCATAACTCTTGGAGAGGATCAAAGGGTAAGAGCCAAGCCTAACTCCAAGCCTATCCCACGCCTGGGACATGACCTGTCCCCTCACAAGAGTCTCCATAGCCACACTGTACCATCTGTGCAGGAGTACAAGTAGCATCACTAATGAACAGGGATTCTGCATATTAACAAAAGGTTATAAATCGTACAGTGCCTAGTGATGATCAAAGTACTATGCTAATATTTCTTAACTCAGATCCACCATCTATTTTGTGGACTGACTGTAAATTTTTACTAAATGACCGAAATATGGAGAGTTCATGCAAAATCTAAAGAATTTTGCAAGTAAACGTTTCTTTTTTCACAATAATCATTTATATTTTTGCTATGATGCTCTGTATTTAGTTAGAACATAATGCAGACTATACTTTATCAGTTAAATTCCCAGAACATGGAGGAAGAGTTTTCCAGAAAAATAAGAACACTATTGGTGGCATAATTCACCAGGTAATAAGGGTAAATCTGGGCAACTGTACTACAGAGTGAGCTCTTGATTAATGGCTGTCCTTATGGTGGTCCAGCTAAATATTCTTATATATCATTTTGATTCATTAGTTTTCAAATTGTGTTCAGTGAAGTTCAAGAATGATGCCTGCCATGCAGGTGAGGGTGGAGAGGAAGAAAAGCAGGAGATCAGCAGGGGGCGCTCTGAGCCCCCTTCTCTAACCAGAGCAATCCTCTCTTCTGATCTGTTTTATACATTAGAGATGCTAAGAGGATTTAACGAAAGTGTCTGTTAAAAAAAATATTAACCAAAGTACTAATGTTGGAAATTTAAATTTTTATCTCTGTAAGTAAAATATAGAAGTTTCCTGCTGTTCATTTTTAAAAGTTGGGGAAGAACGTGAGGCAAAAATCAGATTTGATGAACCTCCAAGGGCAAAAAATAATGTAAAAATCTCAGCAAATTAATAAATTTTAGTTTCTGCATAACGCTCCACGTTGAGATACATTTTACTCAGATTACCCAAAGTTAAAATTTCCAACTTCATCCCCACTGAGGATGACCTCGATGACGAAGTCACTCAGCTTAGCACACTTCTGAGAGTCTTTATTCAGATGTATCTGGAGGATTGACAAAGGATGTGCTGGGGTTTTGAACTCTGAATGATTATCAACCTTTGTGGGTGCTTAGGGAGCAAAATCAAGATAGATGAATCTTCCAGCACGTGCGAGGGATTGTAAGGATTAAAACACACTGAAAAAACCGGTGTCCTTGCTCTGAAGGGTTTTTCTGCAAAACATATTGGTAGAGAACTGTCATTCTCAGTGGAGTGTAACATTTGAGCCTGTCAGTGCTGACAGCCCGCTCAAAGCAGGCCTCGTTAGCGTTTGCTACAGGCAAGACAATGCACATGCGGTCTCCGGTAGTTGAGGCGAACCCGTGATCACAAGCACAGACAGACGGCCACAAACTTGGGAAAACATAAATTGCTTTGACATGAGTGACTCAGTGTCTCAAATAGCTCTAGTGCCTATGCTCCAGAGGAAACTCCTTACTGACTTGGTCAACGAGGCCCCAATCCGTTTTAGGGCAGAATAATCCGCGATAGGAAACATACCCTCCAGCCAGGCAAATCTACTGCAAGTTTATTATCACTCCCAAACCTTTGCCCTCCTTAAATATCTCGCTCCTGAAATGTCTCTCTGCTTCTATGCAAATCATCTTCAATCTTCAAGAAGTAAATCGCTCCCTGCTCTTCAATCAGCTCTCCTTATAGCAATTTCTCTATACTCCAAATTAATTAATTCATTCACCAAGTATTTATTGAGCATTTACTATAGGTCAGGCGCTGTTATAGGTGCCGTGGATACAATGGTGAGGGAGACACACAAGTTCCCACTCTTACTGAGCTTAAAATCCTAGTGGAGAAGACCAGGGTTAACAACAACAACAAAATTATATATGTAATTTCTCTCTCTCTCTCTCTCTCTCTCTCTCTCTCTGTGTATATATATATATATATACACACACACACATATTTATATTTACATTTATACATTATAACTCCAGGAAACAGTGCTATGAGGAAATATCAAGCAGGATAAGGGAGTCTCTAATATCCACTGTCTGTGACACTCATTTTTAATACAATACCTTGTATTCTGATTTAACTTTTAATCTGAAACGATTTTGTAAGAGTCTTACAAAATAGAGTAAAAGAGTAAAAGAGTCTTACAAAAAAGGGAGAGATGTACTACCTTTCTATCCTACACAATGCCTAGCTCAGATCATGCAACAGATGTTCAATAGATACTTGTTGAATTTTCTCAGTTAATTGAAATCCATTTGCTGACATCATGGAGAGAGATTTTGACTTGATGCTGACTCATGGGCTGGCTTAGTCCCCACATAAAGATGAGAAGCTTCGGGAATGGTTTGCAGCTGTCACAATGACAGATGCTAATCTAAGTCACAGATATTTTGCTTTGAAATATGCATAGATGCCATCTATGTAATACTTACTGTAACTATACTGTGATGGTGCTTAAGATACAATGCTCATATTTTCTCCATTTTCTGGTACAGTCTTCAATCCATATATTTTTATTCTTTTCAAAATGAAGTTTGTAACTATTTAATTACACTGATGACTTTCATTTATATACATTTAAGAATTTTTCATACAAATCATGGAAAAAAATAACACTGAGTGAAACAGCATCTGTGGGTTCTCTTTTTCTGTAAAGCCTTTAGTTTCCTTACATAACCAAAATCTGAAAGGCATGCTCTTTATGCCATTCTTTGCTCTATGAATAAGTTATGTTTTATAGCAAGTCACTCTGTTAACTATTTTTGAGCGTCCATAGCCACAAGACGGACCTGGGTGAAGAAAGTGGAAATGCAGGCAATGATGAAATTCTGCATTTGCCCTGGGGTGAGGGGCCCAGCCTCTTAATGTACTAACTTTCTTATCAGTGGCTTTCATTCTTTTTCATCTCATTATGATTCAGAAAGAAGAGCACTCCTCCAGGATGACCTTCATCTTGTGGTTGCTTAAACAGAATGTATATTCTGGAGTCAGACGAACGAACACGGCTTCAAATCATAAGTCTGCCACTCACTTGTCAGGTGACCATCTTTCTGAATCTCAGTTTCCTTGCTGTAAAATGGACATCAAGAGCTGTGGTGAGAGTGTCTGGTACCCATGAGGTGAGGCAGGCACCATCCTTAAGCCCAGCATGGGAGGCAGAGGGGCTCAGGCTTGGGAGGAACCTATCTGTGTGCACGGAGTGAGGCGTGTGTGTGTTTTTGCCATGGGGACAGTTGAATGTGGGGCATTTTTCTCCAAGAAACAGCCTTCTCTTCCCCCAGCAAGGACTGGCTGTTACCTAAAGTCCATCAAAGGCACTTCCAACCAGGAGAGAACCTCACCAAGACAGCTGATGTGGCCCAAGGGTGGCCAAGGTGGGAAGTGGGCATAAGAATAAACACCCCTCCAAATTCAATGTGAGCCCCAGCGGGAGAGGGTGGTGGGGTTGCCAGGGCTCAGAAATGCAAGCTGATTCCCCACCCCACCCTGCCTCGCCTTTTCTTTGTTTCCTCATGTGAATGCCCGAGCAGCAGTAGCTGCCTTCTCCACCTGGACAGTGGTGTGCAGCAAGCAAGCTGGGTGGGTGTTTGGGGTGGGGCCTTGTGGTGCCTGGGAGGAGATAAAGATGAGGAGGTTTTTCCTTACTGTATAAATGAATATTTGTATGATTAAATTAACACACACCAAAAAAAAAAAAAAAAAAAGAGCTGTGGTGAGAAGTAAATGAGATAGGATGCATATGAAATACCTTCTGCATAAGACACTGTCAATGTATTGCTACAATTTTCATCATTATTTCTCACCTGCAGTCACTTTGTGCTAAGCATTGACATAGAAATATGAATAGGACAGCTTCTAAGACTCCAAGAAACTCACAGTCTAGATCGGGAGAGAGATACGTAAGCAGCGTGGAGGAAGAGTATCTAAGTCATAAGGTGAGAGAAGGCTCCCTAATGAGTATCACATAGGAGGTCTTACCAGATAAAAGGAAGTTTAGCAAGAGGGAGAATGGAAGAGTAGTCCAGGTACAGGGAACAGCACCTGTAAAAGCATGGAAGCAAGTGTGTGCAGGGGGCTACAAGCCATTCAGTGTTGCTGCCCACAAGGTCTAGGGCAGAGAGTGGTGAACGTGAAGAGAGGAGGCTAACGATAAGCAGGAAGTAGCTCATGGAGGTATGTCATGGTAAGGATTTTGAATTTCATCCTGTAGAAAACTGGTAGAAAATGCAACCAGAGCATTTAAATAAATAATTGATATAGTTGTATTTGAATAAAATATATCACACTGGTAACCTTGTAGAAAAGGTATTGGATAAAGATGTTAGGAGGTGGAGAAGCACTTCAATGAGACCCTAAACTAGGGCATGGTTGTAAGGATGGATTTAAGAATTGAGAGGTAATTAGGCAGGGCTTGATGTAGGAAGGAGTCAAGGAGAATTCACAGGTTTCTACCTAGGTGGCTGAAATGGAACGAGTTTAGAAAGTTCAGGAAAATTGTGACGGCCCAATGGGGGTTGATTCATCTATCCTCCAGGACCCTGAAACACCCTACAATTATGGCAGGAGTTGGCGTGGAGAGTGATAGCGAAAGCGAGAGCCTCCTGTGAATTAGTCAGAATGATATTCTGGCTCCATAAACAGTAGTCGCTTATACACTGGTACAGCTTGGTGGTGTCAACCTCCCCAGAGTATGAGTTTTACACCAGGGAGATGCATGCTTGTGTGAAGCGGCAGTGGGGTGCATGGGGAACACTAATGCACACCCCGACCCTCCACCCGTGGTATGCATACTGAACAGGGCTGGAGGGACAGTCTCGTACTGGGGGGAGAACCAGGGTCCAGCCGAGACTAAGGGAATGCAGCATTCTGTGACAAATGTTTAAAGATTAGGGGGTTTGTTAGTAGTGTCACAAGATTTTCCCTCACCCTTAGACCTATCAATTCGCATACCACCTTCAGTGGTGCCAATATTAAGGGCTCTCTAATTTATTAGCCCTTCCCCTCTTAGCAGAGCAGGCTATTAACTATTCTGACCTCCGCAGCCATGAGCTCCTCTTCACTGATACAGGGATCAATGCCCACAATACAGCTTTTCCCAGAGAAGTTTCAAGTTCGCGCACCTCAGAACCCATCACAGTGGATGAGCAGCTTAAACTGCTTGCTCCTAGAGCCTCGATGTGATGAAGACAGCAAGTGTCAAGGGCCTGCAGTCCTCGTTACTTCTCCTGGTGGCATCACGTGCAGTGCTGGGACCCTCAGGGATACATCCTACTGCTGTTTAATGGTCGACTGAAGAGGGGGTTACTCAGTGCATCTGACCTTGCCTCACCAAACAAGACCAAACTGGCTGAGTGTTTCTAAGGATTTCCATTACCTTGCAACAGACTCATTAACTGTTCTGAACTTCTGACTTTAAAATCCATCCCATTACAGGAACTTCCCTGGTGGCTCAGTGGTTAAGAATCTACCCGCCAATGCAGGGGACACAGGTTCCATCCCTGGTCCAGGAAGATCCCACAAGCCGCGGAGCAACGAAGCCCATGTGCCACAACTACTGAGCCTGCGCTCTAGAGCCCGCGAGCCACAACTACTGAAGCCCGCATGGCTAGAGCCTGTGCTCCGCAACAAGAGAAGCCACTGCAATGAGAAGCTTGTGCACCGCAACGAAGAGTAGCCCCTGCTCGCCACAACTAGAGAAAGCACGTGCGCAGCAACAAAAACCAACACAGCCAAAAAAGAAAAAAATCCGTTTTTACTGAGCGTGTATGTGAATGCTCTAATTTGGCTAATAAAATATTTAGAGGAAGAGATACCTGTATAATGCCATCAAGAGATTATGTAAATTGAAGGAGGAGTTCTTCTGCCCATGATTCAAGGCCATTCATATATATCTGTAAAAACACAGTTCTCTTTATCCTCTTAGGACTGAAAATGCTGCCCTTTCTTGGTCTTCTAACAACGCCGACACTAACAAACATGTCTACTGAAACATGTTACTCGAATATAGTGGTTACTGAATGCACCAGCAGTACAGGATTCAGGCTATTTATTAAACCCTACCTTCAACTATACTGAGAAAGTGGATGTGTTCACAAAGATGTTTTTAAGAAAACTCTCTCCAGATAGCACATAAAAAGAGACAAATCCAAAGTTTTGACTGTAGGCTTCTTATTCTCACAAAATAACTCAGCACGGTGTTCACCCCTCCTACTATACCTTCTGACTCCCTTCTTGGCTGTGTTAGTTAAATAAAGAATTAACTGTAGGTACAAAACTAAGAGACACCTTGACACGTACTCACCTGCCCACCCCCATCCCTCCAGTTGGTGAAATTATCTGGACAAAGAGTGGCCTCACCAACCTTATAAAAGTGTAAATAAAAAGCAAACTAGCATCAACAGCTGACTATTTATGGTATGGCCACGCAAAACTGCAGGAGCAAAGAGATTGCTTGCTTTTTAGGAAGGCTGGATTGGCACAGAATACACTTTCCATGGTTATGTTTTCTGGCTGCTGTTTGGAATCAATTTTAGGGCAAAAGTGCACGAGGCTGGAGGTAAGAAATGCAGAAAATCTTGTATAACAGCAGTTTCAAGGGCATATCCACTTCTTGATAGAAAATAAGAGAGGACACTGACAGCTTATTTAAACAGAATAACTCAAGTTGGGTTCTGTGAACAAGGATTTGATGGCACCTGTGCAAAATACACTTGCAAACAGAGGAAGAAACAGCTTTCATTTTTGCTTTTGTCTTTTAAGAGTTGCGAGTTTGCTTTTCAAATGCTCCGGGCACCCCTGACACCTGAACACAACTTTGTGAATGCTCATATCCAATTGAGGATATGTTGACATTTACCTTTCAATATATTTGCAAGGTTAATTTTGGTTGTTCCACTGCCATGTGCATTGCAAAGAACTTCATATTATCCCAGAATAATCATGGAATTTTCAATCTGTAGTTACGTCTAGAGGCTACAGATTCATCATGAACGTCAGCAACCTACAAACCCTGTAGACTTGAAAAGTCCTATTTAGAACCAAGTGTCCTTGACCTTTCAATCTGGGTGTAGAAAAGTGACAGGTAACCAGTTTTCCCACTTTGGCCAGCCAAACATGGCTGGGTTGGAGATGTTATGTCAACTGTTAAACCAAGTCCCCCTAAAACCTGCACACTGAGTTCATGAATAATCTCTCTATCCACAACTTTATTCCCTTTCTCGTCCCCTCTGACCTCAATCCCTTTCTTGTCTCCTCTGACCTCAATCCTATGCTAACTGAACACTAACCAATCAGAGTCAAATGACTAAAATTGCTGTTATAGATAACAGCATTAATGTACTAAAATCACTGCTTTTGATAACATTGTTAACGTACCAAAATTACTGTTATAGGTACCATCATTAATGTACAAAATCAGGTTGTTTCTACAGGGCAAGAGCTAACAGATCCTGGAGCCAAGGACCACTTGGCCAGAGAATTGTAAACCAGAGACATCCTGACTCCCAAAACTAAGATTAAGAAATGTCACAGAAATGTCGCAAAATGATGATTAATCTCAGCTCCTCTGCTGTTCCCCTTAAAAAACCCCAAACTCAAAGGTCAAGTTGGAGTGGAGCTGAGACTTGTCTCCCACTCCCTTGCTCAGCCCCCTGTAATAAACCCTTACTTTGCTACAAACACCAGCTGCCAGAATTTGGCTTTCTGTGCTGTGGGCACATGAGCCCTTGCTCTGTTACACTGAAGTTATGGAATGAAGCATCAGTTTTCTCTGCATCTCTGGAGTTCAATTTATTTATTGATGTTGAAGGCTCCCTTTTTAAATAATAAAAGATGGATTGGCCTTTATCTTACTTAATTTTAATTAAACTCAACAACATTTATTAGCTATCTTCTGCATGCTGAGGAAAGTACAAGGTACAAAGTACATGCCAATGAGTTAGACTAAAAATAGTACACCAAGATGACGACCCATGGAACACTAATAGCGCGTGAGCAAAAAACAATCTGTTGGGTATTAATAATAGAATGCCAAATAATATTTTAGTCCTCAAAAAATTTTAATGTATGTGAAAGAAAAATACTAAATGCAATTTTACAGTTGTTTTCATGATTATGCATGGTCCACCTTTGAGAAATGGTATCCTGTGCCCAAGAACAGCAGAGAACCCTGGAAGAGATCCCCTGCTGCTGGATGCAGGGCCTCCACGGTGATGCAGAGGCACATTCACCATCAAAACCACTGAATTTTCTATTCTGAACTGGCTACATGCTGGTCTCTGTATGCCAATAGTCTTCACATTTTCTTGCTCATGTGTCCCCTAACAGAAGTATGAAAAACTAAGTACCCCTTTATATATTCTTAGACCATTATCTTAACTGTTTCAATATTAGTTAAAATAGTTGCAAAGACATAATTTGTAGCATATTGGAAATGTTCGCATTTATAAATATCGTGTTTCATTATGTTTTTAAGTAAATACAGTGGAATCTAAATACCAAAATGCTTGATACCCACCATCATCTATTTAAAAGATACATGAGGGACTTACCTAGCCGACAGTGGTTGAGACTTTGCCTTCCAATGCAGTGGGTGTGGGTTCGATCCCTGGTGGGGGAACTAGGATCCCACATGCCTCAGGGCCAAAAGGCCAAGACACAGAACGGAAGCAATATTGTAACAAATTCAATAAAGACTTTAAAAATGGTCCACATCAAAAAAAAAATCTTTAAGAAATCAAAGATACATGAACATACTCTGACAGTTGGACATTTTACACAATACTTTTTCTCCTTGTGAAGTTTTTCCATTCTACTTCCCTCACGTAATTTTATCCTAATGTAATATTATGCTATGCTGGAAAGTATTTTATTGATCACTCAATTTCTCTGCTACAAATATATTTCTAAAATGTAATTTATAGGAAAGAAACTATTTCTTTTGTAAACATGAAGCTCTAAGTGTTAAATTATTTTTTAGTATTGTGTTATTCTTAAAATTATTAGTTGTAGGTGGTTGATTAAAGCAATATAACCATATATGTTTCCAATTTTGAGAAGTACTTATTGGACAAAACAAGTAAAATGCTACTAGGAATACACCTCAGTACGATAGATTTTTTTCTCAATTTATGTAAGCTTGGATGAATATTATTTAGTGTTGAAATGAAATATAATTCAATATCAGTTCAATTCTATCAATCTTTCAATGCATTTAAGTGCTGAGGAATCGTTCAGTGGAAATGGACAGAGTTCTGTTATAACAATGTTACTCAATTCTTGATCTTCTAAGTTAGATGTCAAAAATCACACAGTGATCTATCATCAAAAATTATTTTTTCATGATCTTTCATCTGACAATTCAAAGGGGTCCTCTTCAATTTTGTTGATAACGTGGAATAGGAAACAGTCTGACTTGTAAAAGGGTATGTTATCGAGGCATTAGAGCCATTTACTTTTCAGTTCCTGGGAAATCTAGCTAACCACAACAGTCACTTTACAGAGATTTATCAAGTGACCATTCATCATTAATTAAACTCATTATAGTCTTTCACTTCCACAAGAGGCACCTTGTTTGTAAACTTAAAACTAGGTGAAACTGGAACTTGTACATTTTAGGCTTTTTATTCCCATTGCCTGTGAACAAATCTATATCTTCTTACCAAACTCTCATTTATAAGACATATCAAAACAACTTTCAAAGGACCTGGCAAATAGAGAGACAAACACTTGATATTCATTTATAAAAAGAGATTATACTACTTTCATTTCATAGTTGAAGATTATTAAGTTTACAGTTAGAAATCTGACAGAATTGGAACAAGCATATCAATATCTGAGAGGCAGACGTTGATCCTATTTAAGTGAAGAAGTTGGCTTTCTAAAGTCCAGTGCATTACATGCTAGATTGCATTTAAGGAACATTTCATTCTATACTTAGAAATTAACATCAACAGGTAGTAAGGGCTTGCTTTAAAAGTGAATATGGGTATAGCAACAATTGTTGTTAAGCGCATTCTTTACAATAGAATCCACACATATTCTGGTTAAATTAATCTATATTGTATAAAGAGATAGAAATAAAATAAATTTGCAGAGAGAAGGTTTAAGGATGAGAGTGAGTAGGAGCCTTGCTCCCAAGTTAAAATATATGTAATACATATATATATATAAAATTTACAATATCCAACTCATTTTTGGTAAAAATTCATGAAACTATTTCTCCACCACCTTAAACTAATGTTAAGAAACATTTGTTTCATTTTCACAAAGATGCAAAGTTGTACTGCTGAAAGTAAATGCGGACATTTGTACTTTGTCCTCTTCGAAATCATACAAATACTCAACCGAATAAAAGTACTCACCCTCTTTTCATTATTGGGAATGGTGACTAAGCCAGGATGATGTGCTTCATAATCAATAAGTAAGTATTCCCCAGTATCCTTGTTACAAATCTTAACTATCTTAAGATAAATTGGTATGGTATATGTATGACAGGGTCCAGACAAAAAAACAAAAACCGCAAGAGGCATTTTTTTTTTTTTTTTTTTTTTGGTACGCGGGCCTCTCACTGTCGTGGCCGCTCCGGACGCGCAGGCTCCGGACGCGCAGGCTCAGCAGCCATGGCTCACGGGCCCAGCCGCTCCGCGGCATGCGGAATCCTCCCGGACTGGGGCACGAACCCATGTCCCCCGCATCGGCAGGCGGACTCTCAACCACTGCGCCACCAGGGAAGTCCAAGGGGGTATTTTTAACATGACATTACTACAGGGAATTGGTTTTCCAGGTGGTGGAAAGCTGAATGGGCAAAAGGGGTCATCAAGGTAACTCCGATATGCAACCGCATGAGCAGCTGCTACCCAGGGAAGAGGCTGGATCACCGAAGCTCAGAAGCTCAGGGAGAATCCCTCGGACCTCTGAGGAGGGGCAGGACCCAGCTGCTGCTAACATTGTGAGAACATGCCCAGGGGCTAGTTCTGAGAGTGCCAAAAGAGACTGGAGACCAGAACCAACTGCTGCTCTCAGGTGAAGCCCATTGCTGGGGTGCTGCTGAGAGGAACAACAGGAAAACAGGGAGGAGAAAGGCCCTTCCTCCATCCTTGACGTCTCCTTCTGCTGTCCCTATTTGCAGACCCTAACAGGAAGCCAGCTGGCAAAGGAGAAATTTACAGAATCGCAGCCCAGCCCCACAGAGTAGTGCGTGGAAGGGGGGATTTGCAGCTGAGAAGTAATACCTGCAAAACTGGCTCAGCATAGGGCTAAGTGAGCCTTGAGCTTGTCCCCTGGATGATAGCGGCTGCCCCTCCGACTAGAAGGTGGGCACCGTGCTTTGCTTTTTCCCCACTCTTGCATCCTAAGGTCTGAAACAGAGTCTAGCACTTAGTAGGCCCTCCATAAATATTTGTTGAATGAGTGCAGTTCAAACACAGATGTCTCTGATTGCAAAGCCCATGGCAGTAATTCACTCTCACTGCAACATCCACTGCCTTTAAGGGGGAATAATCCAAAGGGAATCACTTGCCGCCTTAGAAGTTTGCCTACAAGTGGTTTCGACAGCCTGTTTTATTGCCTCCAATGCTACCAGAGTGAACCAGAAAAACACGGATAAAACATGCACAGTGACTAATGACTTTCAGCCTGCCTCTTTTCACAGCATAGAACAGAATTCTACCTGATGATGAAGTTGACATACAACTTTAACACACACGGAGAGCCCAAGTTTTATTCTCTGCTAAACTGGAACTACAAATAAGACAAAGTGATAACGGCTACGAGAATCTCAGGAATATTTCAGACGTGCTTTTTTCCAAAAGAGACCAATCTATGTAAATACATCAGTCTCTCTTCAAACCTGTAAACACTTAACTGACCTCAGTGCCAAAAAACAAGTTGTCAGAAATGAGTCGTGGCCTTCTTAAACCCACAGGTTCACGGATTCGCGCCTTGCTCTTGAGAATGAGCCACTCTCCACCTGCTCTGTCTGCCCTGAGTCAAGACTCCCAGCGCAACAGGCAGCCTCTGCCCTTCAAAGCCCGCAGACGTCAGTGCCATTCTCATTTGCATTTTTAAAAAGAAAAAGAAGAGGGAGCTTTTCAGATTTAAAAAAAAAAAACATTAATTCCACACAACCCTGGGATAATCCAGTGGGGTACACCCGTTCTAGTCACAAGCAGGTAGGCATTTAGACTTTTTTCCACCATTCCTGATGGGCTTAAATCACCTTTATCAATGGTGTCACACCCATGGCAGAATACCAAGCCCCGTGACTGCAACAGGAGTGAGCAGGTCACTACAGCCTTGGGCCACCTTTCGCCCAGCACAGCAGTTTGAAGCTACACTACTTTTAGCATTATTTGGGTTTGTAGTCTATGGCTGAGTGGCAGTCAGTAGAACTTCTTTGGAAACTTGTACTTGAACTTCAAACCTCTTCTGTCCCTCCCATCACCTTGAAGTTCAAGGCATGTAATCATGTGGATTCCTATGGCTCCTATGGACAAATGTTGAGCATTAATGTAGTCTTGGTTTTGAATGTTGTTTACGGAGTCACTGTATTTTCTGGAAGGAGAAGCTGGGTTTTTTTGTCTGATTCTCAGTTTGGAGGTGAGTTTTGCCCTTTCCTCTCACTCATAGGATTGTCTGATTATATTCCCTTTCTGGTTCAGGCAAATGAGCTGCTGGGTTATTTTACACTCAGTCATACTCACCTGCCATGGATTTTATGGCAGTTATGGTGTTTAAACCAGAGTCTCACTTGGAGAAATGAAGTGTTGGCATCTGAGTTGGAAAAGCTTAGGCAGAGGTTGTGTTTGTACACTATGGAGTAATGTTAGACCAACATACGGCTTTAGACATGTCAGTGTCTCCGCCTTTGGAGCCCATCTGTGGGGAAGGTCTCAGGCACACCATCTGGAACTGATGGCTGAAACAGAGTCGGCTTGTTAGATCAGTATGGGTAATGGGTACCTGGAGCCACTGAGCAGACAATTTTTATTGTACGTCTCCTACTCCCACAGCATATACCCTTTCTGTTTAATTGAACCAGGAGGGGAGGGGGTAGGGCACAACCTTAAAAGGAATGACATGGCCATAGGAAATGACAAAAACTGGTTAGAATCAACGAGGTCCAAGACGGTGGAAGATTCGACTTCCAGTAGACCTTGAGCCTCATTATACGCTCATTGTAACACATTAGCATGCTAAATGACACACCCGCCAGTGCTATGACAGTTCTGAGGCCAACCAAAAAGTGGGCGGTGGCCCAATTCCTGGAAGTCCCCACCCCTTCCTCAAAATAATTGAATAACCCTTCCACTCATTAGCCTGTGAAATTACCCAGCCCATAAAAACTAACCACGCCATATTTCAAAGCCTCTTGCCTTCCGTGATGACCCATACTCTGTGGACTGTGTTTCTCCAAGCTCTCTCTCACCTTCTGAGATGGCCCACACTCTGTGGAGTGTGTTTCTCTCTAAATAAATCTGATTCTTACCTATCACTTTGTCTCCAAATTCTTTCATGATGAAGAAAGAACCTCAAATTCACCAGGAACATAATCACTTCTTTCTTCTCATTGGTCTACCACTATTTCTTCTTCTTTTTTTTTTTCCTTGTTTTATTGTGCTGTCTCTGAACCTTTGCCATTTCACATTTAACCCTATTAATTTATCAGGATTTAAAAGGTTGTGGACCCCCAATTCAAAGCAATCTTTAAATTGTGGTCTGTGGGGGGTGGGGGATGGGATGAATTTGGTGAATTGGGAGATTGGGATTGACAGGTATACAATAATATGTACAAAATAGATAACTAATAAGAACCTGTTGTATAGCACAGGGAACTCCACTTTGCTATACAGTAGAAACTAACACAACATTGTAAAACAACTACACCCCAATTTAAAAAAAAACCATACTTCAATAAAATTTTTTTAAAATTTCGAAAAGAAATCTGTAGGCACAGAATTTTTCAAAAAAAAAAATTTCTGGTCTGGTTTTCTATATACCTCCAATGCTGGTAATTATAGGTGATAAAGGGATTCTATAATGGCTTCACCATCTAACTCATGAGATTAATGCTAATGTCTCTTTTAGACAGAGTTGTAGTCTTACCACCAAGATTGTTTTCCTTTAGATTAGCAATTCTCAAAGTGTAGTATCCTGAGGTCAACTTTTAAAAAATAATAATACTAAGATGTTATTGGCCTTTTTCACCCTATCCTTTTACAAGAGTACAGTGGAGTTCTGCAGGCTACAGGATGTATGATACCACAATAGACTAAATGCAGAAGTAGATATGAGAATTCAGTTATCTATCTTCTAAGTGACATTAAAGAAATTTTTAAAAGTGTAAAGCAATGGCATTATTCTCACTAAATTTTTTTCATTGTGGAGAATATAGCTAGTTTTCACAAAAAATGGGTTACTGCTGTTAACATGTAATGAGTTTATTAGGTTTAGGTTTATTATTATCGTTTTAACATTAATTAGTAGATGCATATTTTAAAATATTTACCAATAGATCTAATCCACATAAACAAACAATAAAGCTCTTTGGGGTCCTCAATAATTTTTAAGAGTATAAAGAGTCTGCAGATCAAAAAGTTTGAGAACCACCGTGTTAGATTACAACCTGAGCAGAGAAGCATCAGCCTGCATTTTAGAGTCACTTTCATAAGGTACAAACTTTGTGGGAGTGTTTTAATAGGTCAAAATAAATCCTGATAGCTCGAACTCCAAACCGTATTAAGAATCTAACCACAGCTCACCACCCTCATCGCCTATACTCTAATCCACTTCTACTGGAGATATTTTCTCCAAGTGTGTTTCATTGCATCCACTTGCACACCACTGTAATCCATCCTAGATATCACAACCAGGATGACCTTTTAAAAATGCACATCTGATCATGTATTAACTCAACATGTGCTATGTATTTAGCTCTAAAACCAGGTACTAGGATGTGGAGATGAATAAAACAATGCCCAAAGCCTATATTATAAATTAGAATGACATAGATCTTAGAAGAGAGGTACAGGTAAGGTGTATGAGAGAGAAGTACAAAGGAGAAAATGATTAATTACCACTGGGAGATTCAAGGAAAGTTTCATGATGGATGGAGTAACTGAAAATGTCTAGTAATGCTAACTTCAATTTTACCATATTTGAGTTTGCAAAATAATCTTTTCACTTTGTTGTGACCCTAGCCACACCATTCAAGGCTTAGTCTTAAAACATCCAGAGGATCTTTTGGTTCATTCCTGCTACCAAGAGTCAGTTATTTCGATAGGCAACAGAAGCAAAGGAAGGGAGCTAATTTTTACTGAAAAAAAAAAGAAGAAGAAGAAGAAGAAAAAAAAAAAACAAGAACAGTGATGACTCTGGGCCCCTGCTGTTGCTGAGATTTCTAGGCATTTGGCCCCAGACACTTAGTCCAGATGGGTTTTACCTCGGAAACAAAAAAAAACATGACTAAACTTCACAAACTCTGAGCTGGTGTCAGGAAAACCCACAATATTCAATCAACAATTTATAAGAGTATTATATAAGGCATCAGATCGGTGTGCTGTGAAAATTCCCATGAGTATAAAAAGAAATGAAAATTAGATATGTCAATACACATTGCCCACTTCCATACTATTGCTAGAATAAGAACCAAGAATTTGAAAGATTAACAGAGAGGCACATGGAGTCAGAGCGAGAGAGGGATGGAGGGAGACAAAGAGGGAGAGAGGGAGAGAGATAACCTTTATTGAGACTTTGAAAAGAATAGAAGTTTTTGCAATAAATAGCCTCAAATATCACATATACCCATGTCACCCCTAAATATTAGATGATTTTTTGGTATCATCCACCTCAGAACAGAGATGAAGTGAGTCTAGCGTCTAAACAGTATTTCATATGGAGAACTTTCAGTGACGCCCCTTTTCCCCAGTTTAAACAGATTTTCCATACTGCATCCAAATCTCCCCAAGCCAGTTACAACCTTGATCTTTATTTCCAAGTCCTGTTGAATATTTTAAAACTAGTAATATCTCATCAGACCTCATACACTACTATCTCCATCAACAATTGCATCCAGTGGGGTCAGGTTCCTGGACTACAAGTCCTACCACATCAGAAATTAATTATAACAAAACATTTCCTGTGAGCGAACACTAGATCATGTTTAAACACTAGGTGACTCATTCATGGATACTACTATCCTCTCTGAAATCTCACATGTTGCAATTTAAAAATTTTGCACCCTGAGTGGCCATCCCTTGTTTGCTGGCCTAGTCAGGAAGATCCGGAAGTTCTCTCTTTTTTTTTTTTTTTGTGGTACGCAGGCCTCTCACTGCTGTGGCCTCTCCCGTTGCGGAGCACAGGCTCCGGACGCGCAGGCTCAGAGGCCATGGCTCACAGGCCCAGCCGCTCCGCGGCATGTGGAATCTTCCCGGACTGGGGCACGAACCCGTGTCCCCTGCATCGGCAGGCAGACTCTCAACCACTGCACCACCAGGGAAGCCCCGGAAGTTCTCTTGATCCCTGCCCAAAGCGTTGGTTCATCCAGGGACCACAATGATATTATCAAGGACCCAGGTCCTTGTTCCATGTCTCCAGTCTCCTGTCCACAGAGTTGGCTTCCTCCTAAGCCTAGTTCCCCTCCTGGGACTGGTAGCAATCAGTAACGCATGCTGTTTTGTTCACATCCAGCAGGAGAGAGAACCATTTCCAGAAATGTTGTCTCAAGGGTAATAATATTCTTTCCCAGAAGGCTCTGGAAAATTCTTTATCAAGTCTCATTGCTCTGAATTGGCTTCAGACGTACCTAACCCTGAACCCATAACTGTGGAAAGGAGCAATGGGGTCACCTTAGCTGAGGATCAGCTCCCCAAACCTCATGGCTAGAGCATAATAGGGAGAGTGAAATTGGGGTGACAACCATGATGTCCACAGCAGTTCAGGACCTTATAGGAATTTCTTTTATAGTCCTGGTTATCTAACTGTAATTCTCTCAAGCTTTGATTGGTGAGCACCTGTACTGTAGACCTGTAATGCCTGCTCCCCCCCCCCCCCCCCCCCCCCCCGCCGCAAGCTTACTTAATTGTTTTATTTGCAGATATTTGTCTAGATTCACCATTTGTTTCCACAAAAACCCCTTTTACTTGGCAATAACTGAGAAGATATTCTCTGATTCTTGTCTCAGAAAAGAGAGGCCATATCTTCATTAAGCCCTAAGGCTGTGTGAAAGAAGGCATTAATTAATGCACTAAAGTTGGCCAGCTCCTGAAGTGACCCTGACAGGTGGGAGTGTCGATTTCTCACCCTTCCAGCTGAGGAATCTTTATCAACCACAGAGCATCTGGAGGGGTCATGACATGACTCCAGGGGGTTAATGTACTTTATTGCTTTGATGCTGAAACTGCAGTAATTCATTTTCTTCTCCCTGAGGCATGGTTAAAAATATGGCAATTCACAACTCGTTATTCTGTGTAGATATGCACTTCAATGGATAATTTTCCCTGTGGATTTATTTGGTTCATCCAAATACTTTAAAGCCCCTGAGGATGCTGAGGGAAAGCTGCATACAAAAGCATCTCCTGCGAGGCCTGAGATGGCCTGAAGCATCCCAAGAGAAATCCTCTGATGAACTGAGACTTTATTTGGAATCTTCCACTCCAGGCACACTTGGACATCGCCTGGGTGTACACAGATGCTTCCAACAGAAATAAACAATTCCAACATGATTCTCAATGGGCTTCAAGTCATAGAGAAGATTTCCTCCTTGTCTACTGGAATGTTCCACTTAGGCCTTTGTTGTTCTCTCCTTTTGCTAAAGGATGATCAGTTCTTTCTGATCCAAATCAACAATCCTCACCTCCACATGGCAGAGAATTTTATATAAGCTGTTCATTCTCCTGCTGTCCTTTTTCTTTTTCTTTCTTTCTTTTCTGCTGTCCTTTTTCTAACGCTAGGGACAACTAGTTAAAAATTCAATAAAAATTCTCTCTTAGCTTGCACATTAATAGCATCCTGTTTTACCAAAACAAGGGAGCAAAGATTTACTTTTATTCTTGGCCATGGCTTCATCATGAAAAAAAACCTCTTTATAGACATTTTATTCTCAGAAGTCTTCACAATACAGATTTTAGAGGATTGCTTTTTGGACATTCTTTGATCCAAATATTTGTTCAAGACACTGTGAACATCTCGTGTGACTGAGTACCAGACTGTGTTATTAAACATCAACTGAATTGACGTTGTGAACATCTCTGTGAGACTCACATACAGTAACTGGAAAGTACAGGATCCTGGGTGAGCCACAATGCAGCCCGAGGGAAGATCCTAAATGATGGCTTTGCACTACACAAAGCCACAAACTGAAAGAAGTCAAGAAACTTTAGCTTGTCATCCGGACCTCCTTTAAAGTTTAACAGGCCAAATTCCATCCAATGCAGCTGCTTGCCTATTTTGAGTTCAAAGCTCATTAATAAAAACAGAAATAAAAAAGCCTTCTCAGGGGCTGCTGATAATTTTTTTAAGCCACTGCCACTATCCAAGACCATGGCAGTCACTCAGGATCATTCTGTTTGCTGGCAAATCAGTTAAGGGTGAGATAACGGAAATTTCTGCGCCATCAGCTGAAGTTACCACTTGCAAAACTGAGCCAAAAGGAGGATTAAAAGACATATGCATAAGAGCTAGGGACATTTTCTAAGAAGATACAGTAAATTCCAAAGTCAGAGGCATCACTCAGCATCTCTGCACAGCATCAGTTTGATCTATCGGTGATAGATGTCTGAGTTGGCTTCAAATTGGACGAGTCAATAGGTTTCCAGACTGACTTGGAAAATAGACCAAAAAATGGATATGTCCTGTTACTAAGCACAACCTACCTTCTACCATTATCTATCCATCTAAAATATCACTCAGTAATAAAAATTTTGAGATTTGAAATTTGCCTCTAAGTTTGCTGCAACTGGAGCCAACTCACCATTTTCCCATTCATTTAACATCAGAAGAGAGATCCTCATTATGACCTCATTGCATCTGCACCTGTGGCCTCGACAGAGCCTCGTTCTGAAGCATAGGAATGATCTAGACCCTGATGATTTGGAGTGTAGGGGAGCAAAACCTGCCATCCCAAGAAAGTCTCTTTGGCATGCATATCATTTTGAGCTGAAAACCATCAAGGCCCAAAAGACTCAGGAAGAAACTGACCTTCCCCCGCCAACTGCCTAAATGATGTAGAGGACCTGTTCCAGGAAGGGCGCTATCAGCATAGATGACTGTAGTATGAACTAGGTTTGTATTATAAATAGGGAGAAACCTAGCAAAGTCTATTTGTTAAAATTTCTCTTTGTCCCATTGTCTCTACACAGCCCAGCAAACAGTTATTTACCAAACATCTGCTTTTCATCTCTGTGTGAATTGCCTTCCTCCCCTTTGAAGTCCCAAACCACTATCCCCAAATCCTCTTTTGTCTTTAGCTGAAAATGGTATTTAAGGTGAGGGTTTCAGCCATTTGGGGGAGGTACTCAGTTCTCCTGTGTCTTTCCCATGTTTACATGTTATTAAACTTTTGCTTGATTTTCTCCTGTGAATCTGTTTCACATCAATTTAATTCTTAGACTAGCCTAGAGGGGTAGAAGAGGAAGAGGAAAATGACAATGATTTATTGCCGAAACCTGCCTGGTTTGATTAGAAAGGTTCCACCTGGAAGACTTCCTTTTTTTTCCTTTATAGAGCCTCTGTGGAATATCTACCAGCAGTTTTGTGGTGGACACAAAAGTATCTTCATGCACCTGGAATGAGGGCTATTGTTAACTTCTGTTCTAAAAACAGGAGAGGAAAAAAGCATATCTGCTTACAAGTAGAAATCTAAGAGAAGTTCTGGTTATTCAGTCACATCTTCCTCTGTAACCCATGGAGTACCTTAGGTAGTGAGAGCCATGGGCAGTGTACATACTGGTTAGAGACACAGTCTAGAGCCAGCTGTAAAGTCCAGCTCCTCCACTCAGTAGCTACAGGAGCTAGACAAATGACTCAAGCTCTCTATACCTCAGTTTTCTCATCTGTGAAATAGGAATAATACTACTACCGACCTAAGAGGCTGTTGTGAGGATCAAATTAAGTTACATACGTAAAGTGCCTAGAATAATGCTTGGTATTTAAAATCAATATATACAATAATATTAATAATAATACTACATATTCAACAATTCATATATATGAAATATATATTTCAAGACCATAAAATAAAAGCTAAAATAAAATTAAATAAATTTATAGTAAACAATACATAATATATATAATAAAAATACATATAAGAAGCTAAATAAAATTATCGTATTCTTGGGCTTCCCTGGTGGCGCAGTGGTTAAGAATCAGCCTGCCAATGCAGGGGACATGGGTTTGAGCCCTGGTCCGGCAAGATCCCACATGCCGTGGAGCGGCTAGGCCCGTGAGTCATGGCTGCTAAGCCTGTGCATCTGGAGCCTGTGCATCGCAACGGGAGAGGCCACAACAGTGAGAGGCCCGCGTACCGCAAAAAAAAAAATTATCGTATTCTTTAAAATCACTTGAAAAAATGAAGGTACGATTCAAGTCCTAGAAAATGAATACAAAACTATAATATACACACAAATTATAAAAGGGATCCCAATGTAGAAAACACATAAAACTTCATAAAAAGTCTGCTCTAGAGCTTATATGTTAGCAACAGTAAATTTACAAAGAATATGTGTGTAAGAGATTTTTTTAATGATCCAGATGTATCCAACAAAGGGTGAGATGATACTTTTTCTTTAACCCCTTTTATTATTGAGCAGAGTCATTAAAATAATTTTATTAACTTTATAGCTTAATGTAATAGGTATTCAATAATACCTGGTCAGGACCTCAGTTTAGGAAGCGTTAAATTTAAGATGTCCACGAGACATCCAAGTGGAGATATCACGTAGGCTATTTGTTGTTCAGGTCTGTAGTTTGGGAGGAAGAACTGGGTTAGAGATATGAATTTAGTAGTCATCAGCATATAGATGGTACTTAAAGCAATTAGACTGGATGAGATCACCATGGGAGTGAATGCACATAGAGAAGAAACTAGGATCATAGGCTGAGCCCTGGACTACTCCAACTCAGCAAAGAAGACTGAAAAGAGTCAACTACTAAGGTAGAAAAAAAAAGAGAAAATGTCATGTCCTGAAAACCAAGGGAAGAAAGTCAAAGACCGTTTTTTAAAATGTCATACTTCTAATTTTACAGTAGGTCATATCGACCTTCCTCCAAATTAAGCTGTTAGTGAGCTTTAAAAAAATTTACTAGTATCTGGAAGAAGTAGTCACTTTATATATGTAAGGTCAGAGATGCACTAAGAGATAATATGATATGTTTACATGTGAGGAGACTTGGAGTTTAGTCCAAATTCTAATGTTAACTGGCTCTGCAACTTTAAGTCAGTCAAAGTCTAGTTGTGTTTCAGTTCCCTCATCTGCTAAGTTTTTTAGTTCTTCACTCATTCAGCAAGTATTGAGTGCCTACTGTGAACAAATGCCCAAGTGGGATCAATTCCATATCACCTAATCATTAGGATAGATGTGATAATGTAAGTTTTGGGGGAAGTTCACTGTGTAAATATGCCACACGCTGCATATTTTTCTGCTGACTGTGTGTTCTTTTCCAAAGACTCTTAAAATCTAGGATATGCTATAATCATGTCCCTTAGATGCCTTTGATGCAGTCCTATTCAGAAGTAGAAGAATGACCCAGGACCTTCTTTCAAAATTCACTCATTCTTTTTCCTGTGTTGAGTGTCCAGTGGATGCTAAGCCCTGCACTAGCTCTGGGAATACGAATATGAATAAAACACAATTGTTGTCTTCAAGTAGCTCATAATCTGGTAGAAAGACAGTCAAGTGAACAGTGCAACAGGCTTTCCTAAGACTTTTCTCAGTAATCTCTCTTAACTATGCAATGGTCAGAGCCAGTTAAGAAACCACAGATGGCAAATCTTCTTTATTTTTATTGACAAATTTAAAATACTTAAAAAAAAATTGCTACTAGAGAAGGAAACTGTCCACTTCCCATCAAGTGAGAACAGTTAAAGAAATCAAAGTGCTTAAAAAAAAAAGTAACCTCCTGGAAACAAGTTGATTCCCTGACCAAAACTATTATCTGAAATGTTTCTTGACTGAGGAGTGAATCACCACGTCTGGGCAAAATAATGCAGAAGAAAGTTAGCATTAAAGTGACAACAAAATTAAGGTATTAAAGCTCCAAATATCAACATCCTGACAGCTAGTTCCAGGAGCATTCACCCCTCTAAGATAGAGCCAAAAATATCACCTTAGAATTCTCTTAGGGATTATCTGAATCTGCAGGCCAGCAATTTCTGTAGCTCGGCCCTCCTTGATAACAAAACCAAATATTCTGCTGACTTAAGGTAAGATTCCATCAGAACTGTCAACTTCAAGGATGGGGAAGGAGGTGAATGAAAGTACCCTGAGGGGGAAAAATTGCTTCTTTTCATTGTCTTAGCATAAACAATTACTTTGTTATTAAGAAAGCAAGATTGAATTACAATTAGAAAGAAACAAAATGTTTGCCTTTCCAAGGTCAGGGCAAGAAGGGATGAAATAAAGTTGAGGGAGGGGAGAATTAAAACTGAAAGTCCAAAATGTAAAAGGGAAAATGACTTCGGAAAGTATTTAGCGGAGTTAATAACCGCGGCATCTTTATGATAACCAAAGGGCTCACTTTTAGAGTTTTCCTTTATAGATCATGGCACTCACTATCTTATAAAGGAAAGAGATGGTTATTTCTCCAGAAAACTAAACAGTCTCAGTTCTCAACAACCACAGAAGGGTTAGTTACGTTCATGGCTATGGCCTTTAAGGTAAACTACTTGATTGGCTTATTTAAATTGTCTACTAAAAAATAAATAATGCAGGGGGCCGCAAATAAGAAAAGTGTATTTGGGGTCTTAAGAACTGCAATTTGGAAGACACGGATTTGGGTAACTCTGAAAGAGTTCCAAGGAAGAGAAAGAGTCAGGGGCTTACAAAGACAAAAATTCACAAGGTTGGTAAAAGTTGCCTGGTGAGAATTGTGATTCAAGACAGAAAAGACACAAGACAGAAAATATTTGCCTTTAAGGAATCACAAGTTGTTTCATGGTAGGGGTCCAATAAGTAGATAGGCTGTCATGAGTTATTCTAGGGTAAGTTTCCTGTAAGCATCTTGAATTTCTGGCAGGTGTCCTGGATGACTTCATCTAACCTTCAAAAGGTCAGATTCCATCCAGTCTGAGATGTGCATAAATCACACTTCCTTAATGGCCTCCTGGCTCCATTTCAGTGAGCTCTCTTAGCAATACTGACTCCATTTTGGTTTTCCTTTCACAAAATAAAAATATCTTTATAAAAAAATTATTCGGAGTCTACATTTCCCATCTCCATTCTTACTATTATAGTTTGTTAAATTAGTGGTTGCTTGGTTTTTGCCCAGTTTCTCTCATCTGTTAGATTGGGGTAGGGGGTGTTGACTTAATATGAATTTAAGAAGAAAGATTGCATATTTCCTTTGAAAAATGCAATACATGTCATATTCAAACTCCAAATTGATTTATAAGGGTAACCTATATAACTTTCAAATATGTGAATAGACCTCAAAGAATGAGATGGCTTTTTTCCTGATAGGCAGATTGCAGAATGAGGTCTCCATTAAGGCCATTTTTTACCCTTTAGAAAATTTTAAATGACACCCTGATAATAGTTAACTTCCAAATGTAAAACATTAGTGCTGACACTAGCCAAATAAAATGTATAGTTATTGAATCACAGGAAATGCTACCGCTTTGCATTTCCAATGTCCCCTTTATTCAAACAACAATAAAAACATTACAAAAGGAGTCAATCTTTATCTCCCATAGCCAGCAGTATTGCTATAATAGGCAACGTGATGAAAATGCTTAAGAACCAAAGAAAATGTTATATTTGACTTGAGGCGCTTTTGCCATGGCTCAGGACCCTGTGAAGTCTTCCAGGAAATACTCACCCATGCCAGTGTGCATGGCCAATATGACAGGGAAGAGGATGAGATTTCAGGGATGCCAGAGTGCCCATCTGCTGTGTCTCCTCATTAGCCTTTCATGATACCAAAGAGTCCTCATGATACCAATAGCCCTGTTTGAAAGTAAAATATGAATCCAGACAGGAATAAAATCAAGAGGTTATTAGCACTAGCTAGTATGTGAGTAGGTGTTAGTAGCTGTTTCCTTGGAAGGAAAAGGATACATATACCTCATAGAGTTGTTGTGAGGGTTAAAAGAATCAATACACAAAAGTTATTTAGAACAGTGCCTGCAGATTCTATATAATCAATAAATTATATGCATAAATATAATGTAGTAATAGTGATGAATTTTGAATAGAAAGCTCCTCTACGGTTCATAGAACATGAACAAAGAATAAACTCAAGGCACTATGAAGCTCTCTCTCCTCTCCAGTGAGACTAGGGAAAAGGTTTAAATGTGCTGGTAGGTTATGGATAGTTTATAAAAGAATACGCTATATAACCTTATATTCTAAGTTGGCAGTCATGGCCACAATTATACTTCTATCCTTCTCTCTCCTACAGCTGTTAACATTTGTAGGTGTCACCAGAAGCTTCTGTGTACCAATTCCAGTATAAATACCTTATTTTAAAAGTGTCAAATCCATTAGAATAGTATTTCTTTATATTATTCAAGAAGGATGTTCTGGGGGCAACCCCAATTACATCTGTACTCTTCAATACCCACTCCTAGGGACTGCTGCCACACGTACCATGTAGACAGAGAACACAACATACAGAATCTACGTGGAATTAGAAAAGCAAAGCCATCCAAGATTTTCCCAGGTTAAAAATGACAGATCAGCATCTGGACAAAAAAAAAAAAAGGCATTTCAACTCTATTCATTTTGCAATATTTAAATATTCTGAATGCATAAGTGTGTGGAGTCTTTTATCTAATGAACCAGGGCTGAATCTTCTGGACGAACATTTAAAGCATGTAAAAGAAAATTCTTCAATGAATAATCAGTTCCAGACAGCTCTGTACAAAGAACATTTTTCATACAAGTCAAACACAAAACAAAATATTCAGCGTTACTTTCTATCAGAAAACTCTTTTGCCTGGCTATAAGACATGAAATCTGCTTCTGGTGAGGTTTTGTACCCAAATATGAATTCATTTAAGACAAAAGAAAAGACCAGTGCATAAAAGTTTTCATGACTTCATTTATTACAAATGTTAATTCAACCTGGGTCTTCCCATGGAAGCAAGCTAAAGACAATCTTTTGCCATCTTGGTGGAGTAGACAGCAAGGAATTCAACCAGGTTGCATCTATTTTTTTTAATTGAGATATAATTGATAGATAACATTGTATCAGTTTCAGGTGTACAACATAATGATTCAATATTTGTATACACTGAGAAATTATCACCACAGTAAGTCTCGTTAATAACCATCACCACACATAGTTAAACTTTTTTTTCTTGTGATGAGAACTTTTAAGATCTACTTTCTTAGGATCTTTCAAATATGCAATACGTGTGGTAAACATAATCACCATGCTGTATATTACACCCTTATGACTTACTTATTTTATAAGTGGAATTTTGAACCTTTTGACCCCCTTCACCCATTTCACCCACCCCCTACCTCCTATCTCTGGCAACTATCAATCTGTTCTCTGTATTTCTTTTTTTAGATTCCACATATAAATGTGATCATACGGTATTTGTCTTTTTCTGTCTGACTTATTTTACTTAGCATAATGCCCTCAGGATCTATCCATGTTGCCAAAAATGGCAAGATTTCATTCTTTTCAGCCAGGTTGCATCTTGACTGCCCTGCCATATTGAAAATCCAAGAAAGGTCAAAGATTTGACAGCCCTTGAAATAATTCATCTCATCACATTCCCCAAAGCATTAGAAGACCAGCTGATATTATACCTCTTAACAAGCAATCCTCTTTAGTTTGAAGATTGCCAAATCCTGACGCTTCATGTTTTCCCTAGCCCCTTTTCATCTGCTAACATAAGCTTTTGCAACAAATGACCTTGCTTCATACTAGTTCATTTAAAAAAGGGGGGAAAAAGCTTGAGACAAGCATCCTTATGATATAAATAATAAAATGTCCTTTGGAAAGTTGCCTGATAAAATTGTACATTTTAATAGAACTATACTGATATTTCTTATAGATGTGTCCAACCCCCAAAACAGAAATATCAGAGACCACTAAGAACATTACTATCTGAGCTAAAGCTACAACAAACCAAGTTCACAGACTATAAGATCCTAACTGATAATTAACAAAAGTGAATTTACAGAGGTCCCTGAATGTACAATTTCCCTTGTTCCAAGAAGAGACATAGTTTTGAAAGAAACTAGAACAGAGAATTAGTGAAAGAAATGAAATCAGTCTGTCTGGTCAGCATGTCAGGTCAAATTACACAAATACAAATGTAAACTATTACATCCCTAGCTACCTATCTAATTACAGAAATAGGATAAATGGGGAGGGGGGAGGGGGTAGAGTGCCCTTTCCATTTTCCTTTGTTCAACTTTAAATCCAATTCCTAACTCCTGAATGTACGCTGATCACACGGGATTATTTTGCATTGTTTTACCTTCTCTCTCAATCCCTCTCTCTCTGTCTCTATGTGTATGTGTATCTTTCTCCTTCCCTCCTTCTCTCCCGCTATCTCTCTCTCTCCTTTTTCAAATATGGTCTGCATTAGTCAAAATTAACTTGTCTAGTGATTCCTGGGCAGTCTATCAGATATGGGTTCCACTAAGGAAATCAGCTGTAAATCTGATTTGGAGAATGGAGGATTTAAAATGAGCACGACCATTAATTCTGAAGCAGAATGATTTTTCAAATGGAAAATCACCTGGGATTTAGTTTCCCCAACTCATCCACCCACTTAGATACAGCCCTTCTTCCAACTAAAACAAGGAATTGGTTACTTGCCAAGTCATAGTCTGGTGTGGTATATGAGTGTGTGAAGTGTGATCATAAAAACATCAGAATAAACTTTTTATCAAAAATATAAGTCTTGTGTATGCTTGAGAATTTCTAGAGAGTGTCTACTTCCAATCACATTGGGAGGCTGTGCAATTGTGCCACTACTCCAGATATTTCTGAAACTCCTTCATAATTCTCTTTTGTGATTGCAGCATATCAGTACCTTTAGTTTGAAGTGAATCTTCAAACGTTGAGGTGTATATTATTTTTGAAATGTGTTCCAAGTCATTTAGAGTTAAATTTAGTGATTAAAATTGGGTAAATATTGTTTGAGGTCAAACTAAAATATGACTATTAAGTTATAGGCAGAATATGTTATTCATCTTTTACTCCTTTCAGTGTCTAACACGATCACATTCTCAAGAAATGCTAGTCAGAACGGATAATAGATTTCATTGCATGGGTCATAAACTAGTTCTGAAGACCATTCTGAGAGTTTTAGAATAACCACAGTCTCTCTTAGGTGTCTACTTTGAGTGAATTAGCACTGATTTTATATGTGTAAATTCCACTGTTTTTAAAATCTCCTTACTTTATTGCCACATTCCTAATATGTATCCATTGATTGGGTCTGGCCATTTGCATCAAGTTGACTTATACAGCCTGACTTCTGTTCAGATATCCTGGGATACCTGTTAATGATAAGTTATGATTTCCAGTTTGGTTTAGAGCAGGGGTCTGCAAACTTTTTTTTGGTAAAAGACTAGACAGCAAATATTTTAGACCTTGTGTACCAAGCAGTAAAATTAAGGATGTTATGTATTATTGATGAAATTCAAAATATAATGATAATAATTGAATACAAGTTTTTATAATATAGATCTAATAACAACAAGAATAAAATTCCTTTTTGGAGGGTAATATTTCACTTAATTGGGGTCATAGTCAATATTTCCTATCATCAAATTGATAGCAAATGTTCATTTATAAAAACAATCCTTACAAAAAGAGGCAGTGGGCCAGATCTGCCCAACAGTCAGTTTGCCAACCCTTGGTCTAGTGGCTGCAGTGAGTCACCACTAACTCCAGGGCTTGATTTATCTCTTCAAGGAGAAGTGGAAGGCACCTGCTATGGTCTGAATATTTGTATCCACCCCAAATTCTTATGTTGAAATCCTAACCCCCCAAAGGTGATGGCATTACTAGGTGGGACCCTTGGGAGGTGATTAGGTTATGAGGATGGAGCCCTCAAGAATGAGATTAGTGCCCTTATAAAAGAGGCCCTACAGAGCTCCCTAGTCCTTTCAGCCACATGGGGATTCAAGGAGAAGTCTGTGGTCTGGAAGAGGAGCCTCACCCGACCATGACCCATCACCCTGATCTCAGACTTCCAGCCTCCAGAACTATGGGATATCAATTTGTTGTTTATAAGCTACCCAGTCTTTGGTATTTTGTTATAGCAGACCAAATGGACTATGACAAACCAGTCTGCATTTAACCTCATGAAAGGCAAGAACCATTTTCCTGGCAGCCCAGTACACTTGGCTGTTTTCAAGCCCATCTCCTCAGTGCTGTAGCGTAGAGAGGAATTGAGGGAAGAGGCTAAGACATCTAGCAGGTGACTGGTTCTGGATACTGTCCTCAGATTTACTGTATTTCATTGGTTCAAAGACACAAAGTTTTTCACATTTTAATATACCTGAAATATATCTGATGGCCTTACCATAAATGATTTAATTTAATTGGCAAGATTTATTTCTTTCTTAGTGCAAATAAAACAGTGAGGAGACTTATAATTGATGGTACCTTAGCTTCTATGAAATATGGTAATATTTCTCATTCAGAGCTGCAGTTCAGCTCCCTCTGGAGTCTCTCCGCCCCTGTCTGAGTAACTGTTTTTCTTATTGGAGCTTATGTTCTGCTTCCTTCTGTTGCCACAGAAATGGGCCCTTTTGGAAATGTTGTTCCCAGTGAAGGCCTTGGATGTACATCAAGAAGCTATCAGTTTTGGATTTTTTGGTAGCTGGGTGTGATAGGGCCTTTTTTAGGGGTGAACTTATAAATTTAGAGTTTATCTTTAAAAAAAATTAAAATTCCTTTCCTTTCCAAATGACAGGAGAGGGAGAATTCTTGAAATTTAGTGCATCCAGCATACAACCTCTCCCTTCTGGACTAGCTTCTCTGGAGGGGGAACGCCAGCTCGCCTACTGAGTTGGCAGAGAGCCGGTTCCCTTGACGACTGCTTCTCCAAATTTGATGTCAGGCGCCACCTGGTGTCTGCATCAAGCAGGCCCAACAAATAGTCCTGCTGAAGGAACTTTGAAGGATAGGCAAAAGTTGGAACCTAAAGAATAGAACCAGGAAGTCAGGCTCAGACCAGATGAGGCATTACAACACATGTGTCTGCTTCACCACATGGAATATGAAGGCCCTATATGAGTAACATAACTAATTTTTTAAAAAACAAAAACAGTTACTGTGCAAAGGGCATCAAATAGAAGTCAGATGTCCTTGGTATTAATTTTGGTTTTACTATTAATCAGCAGATTGCCTGTTACAAGGCAGGTACTTAATTATGTACTTGAGCCTAGCATTGTGCTAAATGCTGTACATAGATTATTTCATTCAAACCTTATACTAACCTACAATGTCTGCCTCTCCTTTTCTTTTTTTCTTTTTTTTTTTTTAACATCTTTATTGGGGTATAATTGCTTTACAATTTTCTGTTACCTGTGCAATATTCTGGGAAATGGCTTTTGAGAAACAACTCAGGAGGTTTAACACCATGTTCTTGGATTGGAAGAATCAAGATTGTGAAAGTGACTGTACTACACAAAACAATCTACAGATTCAATGCAAGCCTTATCAAACTACCAGTATCATTTTTCACAGAAGTAGAACAAAAAATGTCACAATTTGTTTGGAAACACAATAGAACCCGAATAGCCAAAGCAATCTTGAGAAAGAAAAACAGAGCTGGAGGAATCAGGCTCCCAGACTTCAGGCTATACACAAAGCTACAGTAATAAAGACAATATGGTACTGGCACAAAAACAGAAATATAGATCAATGGAACAGGATAGAAAGCCCAGAGATAAACCCATGCACCTATGGTCACCTTATTTTTGATAAAGGAGGCAAGAATACACAATGGAGAAATGACAGTCTCTTCAATAATTGGTGCTGGGAAAACTGGAGAGCTACATGTAAAAGAATGAAATTAGAACACTCCCTAACACCATACCCAAAACTAAACTTAAAATGGATTAAAGACCTAAATGTAAGGCCAGACACTAAAATTCTTAGAGGAAAATATAGGCAGAACACTATGACATAAATCACAGCAAGGTCCTTTTTGACCCACCTCCTAGAGAAATGGAAATAAAAACAAAACCAAACAAATGGGACCTAATGAAACTTAAAAGCTTTGGCATAGCAAAGGAAACCATAAACAAGATGAAAAGAAAACCCTCAGAATGGGAGAAAATATTTGCAAATGAAGCAACTGACAAAGGATTAATCTCCAAAATTTATAAGCAGCTCATGCAGCTCAATATCAAAAAAACAAACAACCCAATCCAAAAATGGGCAGAAGACCTAAATAGACATTTCTCCAAAGAAGATATACAGATTGCCAACAAACACATGAAAGGATGCTCAACATCACTAATCATTATAGAAATGCAAATCAAAACTACAATGAGATATCATCTCACACTGGTCAGAATGGCCATCATTAAAAAATCTACAAACAATAAATGCTGGAGAGGGTGTGCAGAAAAGGGAACCCTCTTGCACTGTTGGTGAGAATGTAAATGGAAAACAGTATGGAGGTTCCTCAAAAAACTACAGATAGAACTACCATACGACCCAGCAATCCCACTACTGGGCATATACTCTGAAAAAACCATAATTCAAAAAGAGTCATGTACCATAATGTTCACTGCAGCACTATTTACAATAGCCAGGACATGGAAGGGACCTAAATGTCCATCAACAGATGAATGGATAAAGAACATGTAGCACATATATACAATGGAATATTACTCAGCCATAAAAAGAAACGAAATTGAGTTATTTGTAGTGAGGTGGATGGACTTAGAGTCTGTCATACAGAGTGAAGTAAGTCAGAAAGAGAAAAGCAAATACCATATGCCAACACATATACATGGAATCTTAAAAAAGCTCGTTCTGAAGAACCTAGGGACAGGACAGGAATAAAGACTCAGACATAGAGAATGGACTTGAGGACCTGGGGAGTGGGAAGGGTAAGCTGGGACAAAGTGAGAGAGTGACATGGACATACATACACGACCAAATGTAAAATAGCTAGTGGGAAGCAGCCACATAGCACAGGGAGATCAGCTCAGTGGTTTGTGACCACCTAGAGGGATGGTATAGGGAGGGTGGGAGGGAGACGCAAGAGGGAGGATATATGGGGATATATGTGTATGTATAGCTGATTCACTTTGTTATAGAGCAGAAACTAGCACACCATTGTGAAGCAGTTATACTCCAATAAAGTGTTAAAAAAAAAAGAGGTGTGAAAGCAGAAGACAAGGGAGTGGAGAAAGCCTCATCATTGGTCTGACTACGGGCTAAAATCCTCGCTAATGCTAGTGAAAGTGTTTCCACATAGACAAGGCTATCCCCAAGTTGTTATAAACTTTTGTTATGAATCTTCTTTTTGTGATCTCCTGGCCTCACCGAAAATCAAATGACTTCTTGGTAAACGTCAGGGTTCCCAGAGCTATTTCCACTACTCTGTGGCTGTCTGAACTCTGCATCATTGTGCAAATGCCAAGAATTGCATCACATCACTGTAGCAACAGTCTCACCATTCCTGCAGCCTTCCCAGCCATCAATCTCCCCAGCATCACTCACAGACAGGGCTTGGGCCAGAGATGAATCCCAAACATAAGGAAAGAAAAATGTATAAACATATGGAGGAAATAAAACTCTCCCAGAAAGTGGCAGAATTTATTTTCACTCCCCAGGAACTGTCCTCCAGACTTGCAAACCTCTACCTTCTTGAAAAAGCATCTGGAAGTTCAGAATTACTTTCATCTGTCAAACTCATGAACTGTGACTCCAATATTTTGTATCTATTTTCTTACTTAAGACTTTTGAGAGCACTACAGGGAGAGCATTTTCTCTCATCTTTTACCATCTTCACTCTTTAGAGGTTCAGGATTAGTTTAGGTGGGCTCATAAAAAAAAATAATAATAATAATTTGAATCCCAGGAAAGCTTTGAAGTAAATGAGATCATATCTTTGAAAATTATGTGTAACCTGAAAAGTACTGTCAGTGTGTCAGGGTTCAGTTAGGAAAGCAGAGTATTGTGAATATTATGGGATAAAGGATTTAGTAGCGGAATTAGACCTTACACAACATATGGGAGGAGCTGCAGAAGTAAAGGTCCGGAAGAGGAAATAAGAGAATCAGAGAAAAGTCATTAATCAATGCTCTGGCACAGATGGACAAATTATTCTACCTCTCCTAGCCTAGGTCTCCTCAGCTGTAATGGTAAGGAATGGAGTATCTAGAACCTGACCAGTTGTGTTCAAATCCTGGATCTCCCTTGTGTTAGCTGCATAGCCCTGGGCAAGTTAATTTCTCTCTCTGTATCTCATATCCTCATTTGTAAAATAAGGATAATAATAGCACCTATCTGATAGGGCTGTTGTGAGGATTAAACAAGAGAATACTTCGAACACTGTCTGGAATATGTAAGCATTCAGTCAATGTAGTAATCTTTACTGTAAGAGGAACATAGTGACAACTAAATGAGATGTACATCAAGCAGCTAGCGCATTACCTGGAACATAATAAGAGCTCAGGAAACACTAGCTATGTGCTATGATGATTTAGGATTTTGAGTCAGTGACATTGTAAGGACAATCTGGGAAAAGTTTGGAGGTTGGAAATGCAGGACATGTTAGGGGCAAATAGTATGGCTGGAGGATAAGTTCTGAGGGGAACTGATGGGAATTGTGACTGGAGACACATGTCAAGTCTAAAGCAGGAAGCATTTGACTATCATATAACCAAGAGCCATGGCATGCCCTGGAGACCCATATAATGAGAGATGTGTGTTTTAAAGATTATCTGGCACAGCTCGTAGACTAGAATGGGAGAATAGGAGTAGGGAATCAAATCTACATGGAGAAAGACTAATTAGAAAGTTCTCACAATAAAATAAGGCAAGCAGTAAAGAGGACCTGGATTATGACAGGTTGGAAGTGAAGAGACAGAGTAAAGGTATGTCACATGGCAGAACTAAGAGACCATTGAAATTATTGGATACTGGATACAACAAAGAGGAGGGATCAAGGGTAATTTTTAGGTTAAGGGAATTAGAAAAACAAAAATAGGCATTGGCAGAAGACGATTTTTGAGCAAGTACAAATGAACTATTCAGGTGACTATGTGTGGTCTGGACCTCAAGAGAAATGTCAGGGCTGGAGGTAATGATCTGAGATGCATCTGGTGAGAGATATGAGAGTGGAAGACGAAATGCCCTCACTGACAATCTCACTCCGGAATATGGAAAAAAAAATTTAAGAAATTGAAAAGGAAAAAGAAACCCCCTAAATATAGTATTATCAAATCTTATTTAACAATGCACGTGTGCATGTGAAAAGGTAAACAGATAGATATAGACAGAACAACATGATCAATTAAGATTTATTCAAGAAGTTGAAAGATGGTTTAACGATGGAAAGTCTACTAGTATAATTTACCATATTACCAATTTAAATGAGAAAAAAACGAATGACCATTTCGATAAATGCAGAAAGAAAACATTTGACAGAATTCAACATCCATTCATTTTGTTTCAAAAAAGCTCTTAGCAAGCTAGGAATAGATGAGAAATGTCTTAACATGATAAAGAATACCTAGAGCAAACATACTCACTGCTATATCATTAGAAACATTCCTTATAAAGTCAGAAACTAGATAAAAATATCCTCCATCAACATTTCCATTCAACATTTCACTAGAGGTCTAAGCCTGTATAGCAAGACAAGAAAAAGAAATAAAAGAATTGTAAAGTAAGAATAAAAAATATTACTCTCAATGTGGTGCATAGCAAAATTATTTTAAATTAACAAATAATTAATTATTTAAAAATTTTCTATAAATTTGGAAAATAGAAGATCAGTATATAAAAGTGAATTGCATTTCTAAACACCATCAACAGAAAAATGTATTTTAAAAGGTGCCATTTATAATAGCAGCAAATATATATATACATATCATGAGAGGAGCTTCAAGATGGCAGAAGAGTAAGATGTGGAGATCACCTTCCTCCCCACAAATACATCAGAAATACATCTACATGTGGAAGAACTCCTACAGAACACCTACTGAACGCTGGCAGAAGACCTCAGACCTCCCAAAAGGCAAGAAACCCCCCCACGTACCTGGGTAGGGCAAAAGAAAAAAGAATAAACAGAGACAAAAGAATAGGAATGGGACCTGCACCAATGGGAGGGAGCTGTGAAGGAGGAAAGGTTGCTACACACTAGGAAGCCCCTTCGCGGGCGGAGACTGTGGGTGGCGGACAGGGGAAGCTTCGGAGCCATGGAGGAGAGTGCAGCAACAGGGGTGTGGAGGGCAAAGCAGAGAGATTCCCGCACAGAGGATCGGTGCCGACCAGCACTCACCAGCCCAAGAGGCTTGTGGGCTCACCCGCCGGAGCAGGAGGGGGCTGGGAGCTGAGGCTTGGGCTTCGAAGGTCAGATCCCAGGGAGAGGACTGGGGTTGGCTATGTGAACACAGCCTGAAGGGGGCTAGTGCGTCACAGCTAGCCGGGAGGGAGCCCAGGAAAAAGTCTGGAACTGCCGAAGAGGCAAGAGACCACTGTTTCGGGGTGCGCGAGGAGAGGGGATTCAGAGCACTGCTTAAAGGAGCTCCAGAGGCGGGCGCAAGCCACGACTATCAGGGTGGACCCCAGAGACAGGCATGAGACGCTAAGGTTGCTGCTGCAGCCACCAAGAATCCTGTATGCAAGCACAGGTCACTATCCACACCCCCCTTCCCGGGAGCCTGTGCAGCCCGTCACTGCCAGGGTCCTGTGATCCAGGGACAACTTCCCTGGGAGAACACACGGCGCATCTCAGGCTGGGGCAACGTCACGCCGGCCTCCGCTGCCTCAGGCTTGCTCCGCACTCTGTACCCCACCCTCGCCCCCACCTGAGTGAGCCAGAGCCCCCGAATCAGCTGCTCCTTTAACCCCGTCCTGTCTGAGGGAAGAACAGACGCCCTCAGGTGACCTACACGCAGAGGCGGGGCCAAATCCAAAGCTGAACCCCAGGAGCTGTGGGAACAAAGAAGAGAAAGGGAAATCTCTCCCAGCAGCCTCAGGAGCAGTGGATTAAATCTCCAAAATCAACTTGATGTACACTGCATCTGTGAAATACCTGAATAGACAACAAATCATCCCAAATTGAGGAGGTGGACTTTGGGCGCAATGATATATATTTTTTTTCTCTTTTTGTGAGTGTGTACATGTATGCTTCTGTGTGTGATTTTGTTTGTATAGATTTGCTTTTACATTTGTCCTAGGGTTCTGTCTGTCCGTTTTTTTGTTAAGTATAGTTTTTAGCACTTGTTATCACTGGTGGATTTGTTTTTTGGTTTGGTTGCTCTCTTCTTTCTTTCTTTTTTTATTATTAAAAATTTTTTTTTCTTAATAATTATTTTTTCATTTTAATAACTATATTTTATTTTCTATTACTTTCTTTTCTTTTCTTTTTTCTTCTTCTTTCTTTTTTCTCTCCCTTTTATTCTGAGCCGTGTGGATGACAGGCTCTTGGTGCTCCATCCAGGCGTCAGGGCTCTGCCTCTGAGGTGGGAGAGCCAAGTTCAGGACACAGGTCCACAAGAGACCTCCCAGCTCCCCGTAATATCAAATGGCGAAATCTCCCAGAGATCTCTATCTCAATGCCAAGACCCAGCTCCACTCAATGACCAGCAAGCTACAGTGCTGGACACCTTATGCCAAACGACTAGCAAGACAGGAGCACAACCCCATCCATTAGCACAGAGGCTGCCTAAAATCATAATAAGGCCACAGACACCCCAAAATACACCAGCAGACGTGGACCTGCCCACCAGAAAGACAAGATCCAGCCTCATCCACCAGAACACAGGCATTAGTCCCCTCTACCAGGAAGCCTACACATCCCACTGAACCAACCTTAGCCACTGGGGACAGACACCAAAAACAACAGGAACTACGAACCTGCAGCCTGCGAAAATGAGACCCCCAAAACAGTAAGTTAAGCAAAATGAGAAGACAGAGAAACACGTAGCAGATGAAGCAGCACGGCAAAAACCAACCAGACCTAACAAATGAAGAGGAAATAGGCCATCTACCTGAAAAAGAATTCAGAATAATGATAGTAAAGATGACTGAAATCTTGGAAATAGAATGCAGAAAATACAAGAAACGTTTAACAAGGACCTAGAAGAACTAAAGAGCAAGCAAACAGTGATGAACAACACAATAAATGAAATTAAAAATTCTCTAGAAGGGATCAATAGCAGAATAACTGAGGGAGAAGAACGGATAAGTGACCTGGAAGATAAAATAGTGGAAATAACTACTGCAAAGCAGAATAAAGAAAAAAGAATGAAAAGAATTGAAGACAGTCTCAGAGACCTCTGGGAAAACATTAAATGCACCAACATTCGAATTATAGGGGTCCCAGAAGAAGAAGAGAGAAAGAAAGGGACTGAGAAAATATTTGAAGACATTATAGTTGAAAACTTCCCTAATATGGGAAAGGAAATAGTTAATCAAGTCCAGGAAGCACAGACAGTCCCATACAGGATAAATCCAAGGAGAGACATGCCAAGACACATATTAATCAAACAATCAACAATTAAATACAAAGAAAAAATATTAAAAGCAGCAAGGGAAAGACAAAAAATAACACACAAGGGAATCCCCATAAGCTTAACAGGTGATCTTTCAGCAGAAACTCTGAAAGCCAGAAGGCAGTGGCAGGACATATTTAAAGTGATAAAGGAGAAAAACCTACAACCAAGATTACTCTACCCAGTAAGGGTCTCATTCAGATTCGACGGAGAAATTAAAACCTTTACAGACAAGCAAAAGCTAAGAGAATTCAGCACCACCAAACCAGCTTTACAACAAATGCTAAAGGAACTTCTCTAGTCAGGAGACACAAGACAAGGAAAAGGCCTACAATAACAAACGCAAAACAATTAAGAAAATGGTAATAGGAACATACATATTGATAATTGCCTTAAATGTAAATGGATTAAATGCTCCAATCAAAAGACATAGACTGGCTGAATGGATACAAAAACAAGACCTGTATATATGCTGTCTACAAGAGACCCACTTCAGAACTAGGGACACATACAGACTGAAAGTGAGGAGATGGAAAAAGATATACCACGCAAATGGAAAGCAAAAGAAAGCTGGACTACCAATTCTCATATCAGACAAAATAGACGTTAAAACAAAGACTATTAGAAGAGACAAAGAAGGACACTACATAATGATCAAGGGATCAATCCAAGAAGAAGATAAAACAATTGTAAATATGTATGCACCCAACATAGGAGCACCTCAATACATAAGGCAAATACTAACAGCCATAAAAGGAGAAATCGACAGTAACACAATCATAGTAGGGGACTTTAATACCGCACTTTCACCAATGGAGAGATCATCCAAAATGAAAATAAATAAGGAAACACAAGCTTTAAAAGATACATTAAACAAGATGGACTTAATTGATATTTATAGGACATTCCATCCAAAAACAACAGAATACACTTTCTTCTCAAGTGATCATGGAACTTTCCCTAGGATAGATCATATCCTGGGTCACAAGTCAAGCCTTGGTAAATTTAAGAAAATTGAAATCATATAAAGTATCTCTTCTGACCACAACGTTAAGAGACAAGACATCAATTACAGGAAAAAGTCTGTAAAAAATACAGACACATGGAGGCTAAATAATACACTACTTAATAACCAAGAGATCACTGAAGAAATCAAAGAGGAAATAAAAAAATACCTAGAAGCAAATGACAATGAAAACATGATGACCCAAAACCTATGGGATGCAGCAAAAGCAGTTCTAAGAGGAAAGTTTATAGCAATACAATCCTACCTTAAGAAACAAGAAACATCTCAAATAAACAACCTAACCTTTCACCTAAAGCAATTAGAGAAAGAACAAAAAAACCCTGAAGTTAGCAGAAGGAATGAAATCATAAAGATCAGATAAGAAATAAATGAAAAAGAAATGAAGGAAATGAGAGCAAAGCTCAATAAAACTAAAAGATGGTTCTTTGAGAAGATGAACGAAATTGATAAACCATTAGCCAGACTCATCAAGAAAAATAGGGAGAAGACTCAAATCAATAGAATTAGAAATGAAAAAGGAGAAGTAACAACTGACACTGCAAAAATACAAAGGATCATGAGAGATTACTACAAGCAACTCTATGCCAATAAAATGGACAACCTGGAAGAAATGGACAAATTCTTAGAAATGCACAACCTTTCGAGACTGAACCAGGAAGAAATAGAAAATATGAACAGACCAAACACAAGCACTGAAATTGAAACTGTGATTAAAAATCTTCCAACAAACAAAAGCCCAGAACCAGATGGCTTCACAGGAGAATTGTATCAAACATTTCGAGAAGAGCTAACAACTAACCTCCTGAAACTCTTCCAAAATATAGCAGAGGGAGGAACATTCCCTAACTCATTCTACAAGGCCGCCATCACCCTGATACCAAAGCCAGACAAAGATGTCACAAAGAAAGAAAACTACAGGCCAATAACACTGATGAACATAGATGCAAAAATCCTCAACATAATACTAGCAAACAGAATCCAACAGCACATTAAAAGGATCATACACCATGATCAAGTGGGGTTTACCCCAGGAATGTAAGGATTCTTCAATATATGCAAATCAATCAATGTGATACACCATATTAACAAATTGAAGGAGAAAAACCATATGATCATCTCAGTAGATGCAGAGAAAGCTTTCGACAAATTTCAACACCCATTTATGATAAAAACCCTCCAGAAAGTAGGCATAGAGGGAACTTTCCTCAACATAATAAAGGCTGTATATGACAACCCCAGAGCCAACATCATCCTCAATGGTGAAAAACTGAAACCATTTCCTCTAAGATCAGGAACAAGACAAGGTTGTCCACTCTCACCACTCTTATTCAACATAGTTTTGGAAGTTTTAGCCACAGCAATCAGAGAAGAAAAGGAAATAAAAGGAATCCAAATCAGAAAAGAAGAAGTAAAGCTGTCACTGTTTGCAGATGACTTGATACTATACATAGAGAATCCTAAAGATGCTACCAGAAAACTACCAGAGTTAATCAATGAATTTGGTAAAGTAGCAGCATACAAAATTAATACACAGAAATCTCTTGCATTCCTATACACTAATGACGAAAAATCTGAAATTGAAATTAAGAAAACACTCCCATTTACCATTGCAACAAAAAGAATTAAATACCTAGGAATAAATCTACCTAAGGAGACAAAAGAACTCTATGCAGAAAATTATAAGACACTGATGAAAGAAATTAAAGATGATACAAATATACGGAGAGATATACCATGTGCTTGGATTGGAAGAATCAACATTGTGATAATGACTCTACTACCCAAAGCAATCTACAGATTCAATGCATCCCTCTCAAACTACCAATGGCATTTTTCATACAAGAAGAAAAAATTTCACAATTTGCATGGAAACACAAAAGACCCTGAATAGCCAAAACAATCTTGAGAAAGGAAAACGGAGCTGGAGGAATCAGGCTGCCTGACTTCAGACTATGCTACAAAGCTACAGTAATCAAGACAGTACGGTACTGGCACTAAAGCAGAAATATAGATCAGTGGAACAAGATAGAAAGCCCAGAGATAAACCCACACACATATGGTCACCTTATCTTTGATAAAGGAGGCAAGAGTATACAATGGAGAAAAGACAGCCTCTTCAATAAGTGGTACTGGGAAAATTGGACAGCTACATGTAAAAGAATGAAATTAGAACACTCCCTAACACCATACACAAAAATAAACTCAAAATGGATTAAAGACCTAAATGTAAGGCCAGACACTATCAAACTCTTAGAGGAATACATAAGTAGAATACTCTATGACATAAATCACAGCAAGATCCTTTTTGACCCACCTCCTAGATAAATGGAAATAAAAACAAAACTAAACAAATGAAACTTAAAAGCTTTTGCACAGCAAAGGAAACCATAGCAAGACAAAAAGACAATCCTCAGAATGGGAGAAAATATTTGCAAATACAGCAACTGAAAAAGGATTAATCTCCAAAATTTACAAGCAGCTTATGCAGCTCAATATCAAAAAAACAAACAACCCAATCCAAAAATGGGCAGAAGACCTACATACACATTTCTGCAAAGAAGATATACTGATTGCCAACAAACACATGAAAGAATGCTCAACATCACTAATCACTAGAGAAATACAAATCAAAACTGCAATGAGGTAGCACCTCACACCAGTCAGAATGGCCATGATCAAAAAATTGACAAACAGTAAATGCTGGAGAGGGTGTGGAGAAAAGCGAACCCTCTTGAACTGTTGGTGGGAATGTAAATTGATACAGCCACTATGGAGAACAGTATGGTGGTTCCTTAAAAAACTAAAAATAGAACCACCATACGACCCAGCAATCCCACTACTGGGCATATACCCTGAGAAAACCATAATTCAAAAAGAGTCATCTATTTTCAATAGCCAGGACATGGAATCAACCTAAGTGTCCATTGACAGATGAATGGATAAAGAAGATGTGGCACATATATACAATGGAATATTACTCAGCCATAAAAAAACCTGAAATTGAGTTATTTGTGGCGTGGTGGATGGACCTAGAGTCTGTCATACAGAGTGAAGTAAGTCAGAAAGAGAAAAACAAATACTGTATGCTAACACATATAATTGGAATCTAAACTACAGAACAAAAAAATGGTCATGAAGAACCTAGGGGCAAGACAGGAATAATGACGCAGACCTACTAGAGAATGGACTTGAGGATACGGGGAGGGGAAGGGTAAGGTGGGTCAAAGTGAGAGAATGGCATGGACATATATACACTACCAAATGTAAAATAGATAGCTAGTGGGAAGAAACCACATAGCACAGGGAGATTAGCTTGGTGCTTTGTGGCCACCTAGAGGGGTGGGATAAGGAGGTTGGGAGGGACAGAGATGCTAGAGGGAAGAGATATGGGGATATATGTATATCTATAACTGATTCACTTTGTTATAAAGCAGAAACTAACACACCATTGTAAAGTAGTTATACTCCAATAAAGATGTTAAAGAGAAAAAAAAAGAAATATATATATATATCATGTGGGCATCATATCATATACATCTCATATCATGTATATATATTTATATACATATATGTCACATATGTGATAATGAGGAATAAATTCAAACCAAGGTACAGAGAACTTTATGAAGAAAAATATTTAAATATTAAAAGATATTATAGACGTCTCTCTCAGATAAATGGAGAGATCCTCAATGCTTGTGGATAAAAAGATTCAATATTATAAAGATGTCAGTTTTCCTGAAATTATTTAATGTTATGTCAAAACTTAGTCTTCACGGATTTGACAATATGAATTTAAAATGTATATGAGACAATGACCAAAAGTGAATAAGAAAATTTTGAAGAAGAAAAAGAAGATTGAGGGATTTGTCCTACCTAACATCAAAATTTATTATCCATCTGTGGTAATTAAGACAACTTGATATTAGCTGGAGATAAATAAAAGACCAATAGAACAAAATAGAGACCCTGAAACTGACCCATGCATATACAGAGGCCTAATCTAGAACATATGTAGCATCATAAGTCGTTAGGTAAAGTATAAACTATTAAATAAATCATGCTAAAACAATTGATTTTTTAAAATTGATTTTTCCATGTGCAGAAAAATGAAAGTATACCTCTACCTCACACTATAAACAAAAGTAAATTCTAAATGATTAAAAACTTAATTTTAAAAACCAAACTTTCAAGAAGATTACAATATATTGACTTCAGGTATTTGTGATTCTCACACAAAACACTAAAATCACAAACCAAAAATGAAAAGACTGTCTAGGCAAATGTATTTGCAACGCCTAGAACCACAGTAGTGTGGCTCCCACAGTCCCATAACAGTAATAGACTCACACAAATTGATAAGGAGAAAGATAAACAACTCAGATGAAAAATGAACCAACAATATGAACAGGTAATTCTTAGGAAAGGAAACCCAATGGCCAATAACACTATGAAAAGCAGCTCACGAATGTATAGATGTTGAGCAACTGGAATGCAAATCCACCAGGGGTGGATCTGTTAAATCAGCAGGACCATTTGTAGAGCCACTGCCATTTCTAATGGACTTGAAAGTGAGCTCATGCTTCACCCTGCAATTTCACTCCTATGTGTGGACCTCAAAGGGCCCAGTACTGCCCCCTAGGGTCATTTGAAAATTTGTCAGCTGTCTCCTGACTCCAAATGATAAAATCTACCTCCATTCAGAAAGATATGGGAAAATTAGCAATTTAATACTGAAAATATGAATGCAATGGGCTGTATCCACGTAGCAACATAAAAGAGTGAGATTTCTTCCTGTATTTGCAGTCTCTTAGTGGAGTGCCTGTGATGCACATCACATTCTTGTTGAATGCTTATTTGAAAATAAAACTGTTTCTTTCACTTAAAAACTCACTAGTAGGGGGGCTTCCCTGTTGGCACAGTGGTTGAGAGTCCGCCTGCCAATGCAGGGGACACGGGTTCGAGCCCTGGTCCAGGAAGATTCCACATGCCGCAGAGCTCCTAAGCCTGTGCGCCACAACTACTGAGCCTGCACTCTGGAGCCTGCGAGCCACAACTACTGAGCCCATGCGCCACAACTACTGAAGCCTGTGCGCCTAGAGCCTGCGCTCGGCAACAAGAGAAGCCACTGCAATGAGAAGCCCTCGCACCACAACAAAGAGTAGCCCCCACTCGCTGCAACTAGAGAAAGCCCACGCGCAGCAACAAAGACCCAACTCAGCCAAAAATAAATAAATAAATAAATAAAAATTAAAAAAAAATAGAGCAATACAAAAGAGAACAATATAAAGGAAAACATTAAAAGAAAAATAAATAAAAAATAAAAATAAAAACTCACTAGTAGGGACTTCCCTGGTGGTCCAGTGGTAAAGAATCTGCCTTCCAACGTAGGGGACGTAAGTTCGATCCCTGGTCGGGGAAGTAAGATCCCACATGCTGTGGGGTAACTAAGCCAGCTCACCACGACTACTACTGAGCTGGCGCACCTCAACTATAGAGCCCGTGTGCCGCAAACTACAGAGCCCATGTGCTCTGGAGCCTGCCTGCCACAACTAGAGAAGAAAAAACCTGCACATCACAACTAGAGAGAAGCCCGTGCACCGCAACAAAGAGCCCACGCACCACAGCAAAAGGTCCCGTGTGCCACAACTAAGGCCCGAGGCAGCCAAAAATATAAGTTAATTTTTAAAAAAAAAGAAAAGAATAATGCAGTTCTCATAAAAAGAAAAATACTTTAAAAAATTAAAATGCTTAAAAAAAACCTACTAGTAATCAGGGATATGCAAATTAAAAGCATAAGATACCATTACAGACCTATCAAAAAAATAAAATCCAGCAATAGCAAATGTGGTGAGGTCATGGAGTACCTGTAACTTTAATACACTGTTGGTGGAATTATAAATTGGTATTCACTTTGGAAAACAGTTTGACACTGTCTAGTAAATCTGAAGAGGCATATAGTCTTTGCTTAGTTATGTATACATACCCAAAAGAAACTCTTGCATATGTGCACCAGGATACATGTATACAAAGGTTCATAGCAGCACTGTTTTTGTTTTTTTGTTAACATCTTTATTGGAGTATAATTGCTTTACAATGTTGTGTTAGTTTCTGCTGTATAAAAAAGTGAATCAGCTATATGTATACATATATTCCCATATACCCCCCTCTTGCTTCTCCCTCCCACCCTCCCTATCCCACCCCTCTAGGTGGTCACAAAGCACCGAGCTGATCTCCCTGTGCTATGTGGCTGCTTCTCACTAGCTATCTATTTTACATTCAGTAGTGTATATATGTTAACGCAACTCTCTCACTTCGTCCCATCTTACACTTCCCCCTCCCCGTGTCCTCAAGTCCATTCTCAATGCCTGCGTCTTTATTCCTGTCCTGTCCCTATGTTCATCAGAACCTTTTTTTTTTTTTTTTAGAGTCCATATATATGTGTTAGCACACGGTATTTGTCTTTCTCTTTCTGACTTACTTCACTCTGTATGACAGACTCTAGGTCCATCCACCTCATCACAAATAACTCAATTTCATTTCTTTTTATGGCCGAGTAATATTCCATTGTATATATGTGCTACATGTTCTTTATCCATTCATCTGTTGATGGACACTTAGGTTGTTTCCATCTCCGGGCTATTGTAAATAGAGCTGCAATGAACATTTTGGTACATGATTCTTTTTGATTTATGGTTTTCTCAGGGTATATGCCCAGTAGTGGGATTGCTGGGTCATATGGTAGTTCTATTTGTAGTTTTTTAAGGAACCTCCATACTGTTCTCCATAGTGGCTGAACCAATTCACATTCCCACCAGCAGTGCAAGAGGGTTCCCTTTTCTCCACACCCTCTCCAGCATTTATTGTTTCTAGATTTTTTGATGATGGCCATTCTGACTGGTGTGAGATGATATCTCATTGTAGTTTCGATTTGCATTTCTCTAAGGATTAATGATGTTGAGCATTCTTTCATGTGTTTGTTGGCAATCTGTATATCTTCTTTGGGGAAATGTCTATTTAGGTCTTCTGCCCATTTTTGGATTGGGTTGTTTGTTTTTTTGATATTGAGCTGCATGAGCTGCTTGTATATTTTGGAGATTAATCCTTTGTCAGTTGCTTCATTTGCAAATATTTTCTCCCATTCTGAGGGTTGTTTTTTGTCTTGTTTATGGTTTCCTTTGCTGTGCAAAAGCTTTTAAGTTTCATTAGGTCCCATTTGTTTATTTTTGTTTTTATTTCCATTTCTATAGGAGGTGGGCCAAAAAGGATCTTGCTGTGATTTATGTCATAGAGTGTTTTGCCTATGTTTTCCTCTGAGCTTTATAGTGTTTGGCCTTACATTTAGGTCTTTAATCCATTTTGAGCTTATTTTTGTGTTAAGGAGTGTTCTAATTTCATTCTTTTACATATAGTTGTCCAGTTTTCCCAGCACCACTTATTGAAGAGGCTGTCTTTTCTCCATTGTATATTCTTGTCTCCTTTATCAAAGATAAGGTGCCCATATGTGCCGTGAGTTTATCTCTGAGCTTTCTATCCTGTTCCATTGATCTATATTTCTGTTTTTGAGCAGCACTGTTTTTAATAGCCCAAACCTGGAAACCACCCCAAATGTGTTTCAAGAGGAAAATAGGCGAACTTCAGCTTCTTGGAACAATATCAATAAATATCCCAAGCATAAGTGAGTAATCAAGAATTAAATTTACTTGAAGAGACACCTTCTTTGCCCTTGGCTAGTGGGAGTTGATCTCCATGTCTTTGGAATGTCATACCTGATAGGAGTGTCTTTCTTTGCCTGGGGGCCTTGGCCACCAGACAATCTAACAGTGTGATTTATGGTGGGGGGTTGGGACACTCAGTATCCACTTTACCTCTGGAAAGGCTGCAGATTAGAAGTTAGCCACATGGGCAGTCAACCGTGGAGCTCTAATAAAGACTCTGGACACCAAGGCTTGAGTGAGCTTTCCAGGCTGGTAATATTCCATGCATGTTGTCACACATTTCTGCTGGTAAAGTAACTCCATCCATGACTCCACAGGGAGAAGATGACTAGAAGATCCATGTGTGGTAGTTTCCTTGGCCCTGCTGTATGCATTTCTTTCCTTGGCTGATTTTAATCTGTATGTTTTCCCTACACGAAGCCATAAATATGAGTATAACAGCTTTCAATGTACTCAGTGAATCTTTTAGTGAATTACCACGTATGAAAGTGGTTTTGAGACACCCTGAACTTGCAGTTGGTATCATACATGAGGGTATACTTCCCTCCCCAATTTTGCAATGATGTTCAGGGAAAGAAGCAAGTTACATTCGTACATTCATTCAGTATAATACTATTTATAAAACGCCCCCAAGTAGGCAAAACAGTGAAGGCCCTGCGTCTTTCTTTGTGCAGGCTGTCTACTGCACAGTTTTAGGGAACACTTTCCCTCCCATAGCCTTTGTAAACAGCGACTCCCTAGACTTGTGCAAGCACACACTGTTCCGGTGGACAAGGAAGTATCACAGCAAACATTTTTAGTAACAGTACAAAGCACTCATGAGAATGATAACCCCAGCCCGGGCCACTGTTTATCTCTTTGGTGGGGAAATAGGGGCAAATAATAAAGAAGGCCTATACAGGGGACTTCAGCTACAGCTATAATATTTTATTTCTTAGGCTGGGTGATGGATGCTTGGGTATTATTTATATATTCTCTATCCATTTTTGTATGTATTAAACAGTTCATTTTTAAAAGCCCTTTATCTAAAGGACAAAATAACTCAGAGAAGGAAAAATGGTCAGAGATGAGAGATAAAAGGGGAAAATCAGCAGAACACAACCTCAGTGAAATCAAAAGAGGAGTTTTAAATAGGACATAATGTTCACAGTGCTTCAAGGAGTTGAGGATGATAAGAAGTGATTTGTGATTTGGCAATTAGATCATTTTAATCTTTCAAAGAGCAGCTTCAACAGAACAGTGAGGGTGAAATCAGACTGCCTTGCAAGAGGTTGAGGGGAGAGGAGGAAGTGATGAAGTGGGACCAGTGAGTGTTGAGGCTACTATTTGGACGTTCAGTAGTAAAGGAGGTGGAACAGGAACTGCAGCTGCAAAGAATCACAAAGTTAAGAGTCTGCTACAGACTCTAATGTTTGTGTCCCTAAAATTCGTGTGTTGAAACCTAGCCACCAATGTGATAGTTTTAGGAGGTAGGTCTTTGGGAGGTGATCAGGTCTTGAGGATGGAGCTTCATGAATGGGATTAGTGCCCTTATTAAAGGAACCCCAGTGAGGTCCCTCTCCCCCTTCCAACATGTGAGGATACACAACAAGAAGACTCCATCTATGAACCAAGAAGCAGGTCTCACCAGACACCAAATCTGCCAGCACCTTGATCTTGAACTTCCTACCCTCCAGAACTGTGAGAAATAAATTTCTGTCATTTATAAGCTACCCAGTCTATGGTATTCTGTTATAGCAGCCCGAATGGACTAAGACAGAATTTTTTTGTTGTGTTTTGTTCTTAAGGAAAGAGGAAATTGGTAAGCTGATTGTAGACAGGGATAAATTAAAGACTGGAAAAAAAGAAAAGAGAAAAAAGAAAAGATGTGAATATCCTAAGCTAGACTGAGATTATGCCAAATCATTTCTCCACAGAGGAAAGAGAAGACAGAAGACCTCCAGTATGATGATGCTTAGCAGTGTTATACAAAGTGATAAAGCAGTAGTTACAACTCAAAACAAAAAAAGGTTGGAAAGAAAAAATATAACTTCATTGTCATTCTTTGGGAATACTTACTCTTTTTCGTCATGTACATTCTAGAAGACTATGTATAGTAGTTGCACATAATTTAAATAGTTTCCTTACCAAGGTCTTAAATTACCAGACACAAAAAATCATTTGTAAGTTTGGAAACATGAGTGCATTTTTCTGACATGTTACAAAGGATGGTTTGTTTCCATGCAAATCTTTTAAATCCATACCGAGTAAGCAATAGACTAAAACCTGTGAATCTACCTTATTCCCTAAAGATATTACCTTACTCTGACCAGCTGACAAAATAGCCATAAGACAAAAATGAGGAAAAATTGATTTAAAAATCTTTCTCTAGAACTCTGGTGCTTGAGTGAAAATGCGGATAAAGGGCTGGGGACTAGACTGATATTTTTGTCAAGAATCCTCTGAAGTGGCCTCAACATTGCTCTTCAAGGCTGTTAAATACGACGGCCGCTGGCCCTTTTGCTCAAGGCCAGGACTTAGATAAGAACTAGATATGTCAGGAAATGCCTCCAAGTTTATGTTTGGACCCACCGTTTTTCCTAGAAGCTGAGCGCCTTCTGTGAAAAACGCTTGAACCCTGTCCACAGGGAAGCAAGTACTGGGCATGCGCGGGCCTGGGGCAGAGGCGGAGGCTGTGAGCCGCAGAACAAAGGGCCTCTAGGGCCTTCCTTTGGGCGGGGTGGGGGCGGGGGGGTGGTGGCGTGGCCTGTCATGAAGCAGTAGGGCAGGAAGGTATGAATGCAGTGTGGTCCATGGCAGGCCCACTACCCCACTGGGGAGACTGTTGGTGTGTGAGCTACTTCATGAAACACCGTGACATTCCTAGATCCAAGTGACTATGTTTTGTGAGGCCCTGACACACACACACAATCATATCACAGAGGACAGGAGCTGCAGACTGCTTACCTAAATTAAGACTGAGCATTATCATGTCCAGGATGAAAGACCTGGATCTGCCATCCATGTCAATGCTGGCGTTGCTCCCAGAAACACAGTGGCTCACAGAGGTATCACAGGAACCTGGAAGTGGCTCAGTCGGCCAGGCCAGCAAGCAGCCAGCAGCTGCTGAGGCTGATAGCAGTCCTGATCCTAAGTAAGACTTGGGGACTCCCAAATATACTGGGGGGGAATAGGCAAGTAGGTGGGCCAGGCCTGGAACCAACGGGATATGGAAATTAGTATTACTACAAGCTCATTTATACATACAGGCAGGTAAGCTTGAAATCATTTGAGATACACATCTACACTTGGAGCAATCACAGCTTCCTTTTTCTTAATTCCTATGAATCAGGAGCTGTTCTTATTAACTCTCATTAAGGTCATTTTTAACTCACAAATGGAAGGAACATCAGGAACTACCTTTGCTCAGAAGGCCACAAAATTTATTCAAAGCAGAAGTTCTTTCTCATTCTGTATAGATTCTTGCTTTCTATCTTAATTTCACAGTTATGCCCAGTCTTTCTAAAATTATTTTTGTCTTGCTTTTGTTGATTCTTACACAAACAAGAATGTTGGCTCAGCGGAATGGAGTCCTCCTTCAGATGCCCACAGCTTCTCATTGACCTCATGTCTTTGCCCCTTGGCAGGGCACTGTGGCTGGTGACCTAGGCTTCTGATCCACAGCTCGCCTGAGAATGATGAGCCTAAATGGATCAAAACATAACTAATTTGGTAGCTTTAGCCTAATCTTTCAAAACTCCAGCCACAGGTCCCCAAAACCCAGGTGGGGTGGAGAAACCTCAGGAAAGAGGGAGTTCCCTATCCCCAAAAATGGGTGAGGGGAGGACTCCAGTGTCTGCTCCCCCAACTCCTCAGAGACTTAAAGCACTGCCTTTTCTATCAAAGGAATAAAAACAGAGAGAGGCAGCCACAGGATGGCAGGGAACCCTGAAGTCCAGCAAACAAAGAAAAAATAGACTGCCTGTTAGCTAAAGGTATGGGCAGCAAAGAAAGGAGAAACGGAAGAGGATTTTCCCTCGGCAGCAGTAAGAAGGATGGAGGTGAACACTAGCAGGAGGAAAAACAGGGGGGATAATGAGGGAAGAGCATGAGGGGAAAGGGGGCAGAAAGCAAGGGGGGGGAGAGAGCCCAACAGTGTGACCATTTTATACAAGAGGTATTCAGAAATCTAACATAAAGGACAGAATTATCTGTAACAACTTGGTCAAAGAACCAACATGGTGAACCTACTCTTTCCATGTACAGTCATCTTGTAGCAATTGCAGACTTTTGTAGAAAGCAGGACTATCCAACATCACAAATTTCACAGGTTCCCGTCTAATACGTGACTTAAAACTCCTATGCTCATGGAAGGCACAGAGCTGTCCAGAAGGAGAAATAGGGCAGCAAACGTCCTATAGAGTCTGATGGGATATCTATTGACAATGGGTTGATTTGGTGCATTATCTCACCATAGCTGTTCTACTATGGTTACCCAATCACATGTATGACATGACTTTTAAACTTAAAGTATCCCTGTGCTTATACTAGTTACATGAATAATAACTTGCTTTGCTCATTAAAAGTCAGGAAATTAGTAATCTGAATTGGGATGGGACAGAACACTATCTATCTGGAACAAATATGTTTGTTTTCAATCAAATAGTTTTCATATGTCAGCTGTATAATTCCCTTGTGGTGTTGAAGGCCAGATCTGTGATCTCTTAAAAACTATGCAGAGTCTACCACACAAGGGAAACAGGACTGATGTTAGGGAACCCCTGGGCACCAGGGGAAAGCAGGTATCTTTCCAGTTCTACTACCTTTTCTAGGTTCCTAGAACACATCTTTTGGCTCATCTCCTGAACTCTCTGACTCTTTCAGCAGCAGTGGCCTCTCCCGTTGTGGAGCACACGCTCCGGACACGCAGGTTCAGCGGCCATGGCTCACGGGCCTAGCTGCTCCGCGGCATGTGGGATCTTCCCGGACTGGGGCACGAACCTGTGTCCCCTGCATCGGCAGGCGGACTCTCAACCACTAAGCCACCAGGGAAGCCCTCACTATCCCATTTCTGACCACAGGTCTTCACTGCTGACCTTCACTGGAGGGTGGCCCTATCTCACCCTTTCCACATCCATCCTACTTCAGCAGCTGCTGCTTGGCTGTCTTCTTCCCTCATGTGCACAACACCCATAGGTCCCCATGACCACAGCTGTGCTCTAGTCTAGCTGATCAATAAATGTTATACCAATAAATTATACTACCTATGTTTTCCCCAAACTAATATTGACCATTTTCCTTCATGCCCTTTATGAATCCCAAGAGGTCCCCTGAAATTATACAAATCAAGTATTAAACTCTTATGCCTAGAAGGTCCAGTATGTAACATAAATGACGGAAGGAAATGGATAGGGAGACACTAGGACATGGTGGGGACTGAGGCAAACTAGAGAGAACATGCCCCAACTCAAGAAGGAACAGCTGTCTTCTTCAACCAATTGTTGCCATGTGGGAACAAATAAGGGCCCAGTCATTCCAAATCCTTTGACTTTTTCAGAAATCTCCCAATTTTTTTATGCTGGCAACTAATTTAATATATATACTGTATGAACTAACACTATGAGGAACAAAAGAAACACATCTGTAACCCCAGTTTGTGATGTATGACATGTTGGTTAAGAATAGAAGTGTCAACAATGAAAGATCATAAAGAGAAATTAAGGACACAATCCCATTTACCATCACATCAAAAAGAATAAAATACCTAGGAATAAACCTACCTAAGGAGGCAAAACACCTGTACTCAGAAAACTATAAGATACTGATGAAACAAATAAAAGATGACACAAACTGATGGAGAGATACACCATGTTCTTGGATTAGAAGAATCAATATGGTGAAAATGACTGTACTACTCAAAGCAATCTACAGATTCAATGCAATCCCTATAAAATTACCAATGGCATTTTTCACAGAATTAGAACAAAAAAAGTTACAATTTGTATGAAAACATAAAAGACCCTGAATATCAAGCAATCTTAAGAAAGAAAAACAGAGCTGGAGGAATCAGGCTGCCTGACTTCAGACTATATTACAAAGCTACAGTAATCAAAACAGTATGGTACTGGTACAAAAACAGAAATATAGATCAGTGAAACAGGATAGAAAGCCCAGAGAAAAACCCACACACCTATGGTCACCTAATCTATGACAAAGGAGGCAAGAATATACAATGGAGAAAAGACACCCTCTTCAATAAGTGGTGTTGGGAAAACTGGACAGCTACATGTAAAAGAATGAAATTAGAACATGCTTAACACCTTACACAAAAATAAACTCAAAATGGATTAAAGACCCAAATGTAAGGCTGGATACTATAAAACTCTTAGAGGAAACCACAGGCAGAACACTCTTTGACATAACTCGCATCAAGATCTTTTTTCATGCACCTCCTAGAGTAATGAAAATAAAAACAAAAATTAAAAAATGGGACCTAATAAACTTAAAAGCTTTTGCACAGCAAACAAAACCATAAACAAACCAAAGGACAACCTTCAGAATGGGAGAAAATATTTGCAAATGAAGCAACTGAAAATGGATTAATCTCCAAAATATACAATGCAGATTAATCTCATGCAGCTTAATATTAAAGAAACAACCCAATCAAAAAATGGGCAGAAGATCTAAATAGACATTTCTCCAAAGAAAACATACAGATGGCTAAAAAGCACATGAAAAGATTCTCAATGTCACGAATTATTAGAGAAATGCAAATCAAAACTACAATGCAAGTCAAAACTCACCTCGCACTGGTCAGAAAGACCATCATCAAAATATCTACAAACAATAAATGCTGGAGAGGGCATGGAAAAAAAAGGGAACCCTCCTACACTGTTGGTGGGAATGTAAACTGGTACAGCCACTATGGAGAACAGTATGGAGGTTTCTTAAAAAACTAAAAATAGAGCTACCGTATGATCTAGCAATCCCACTCCTGGGCATATATCTGAAGAAAACCATCATTCAAAAAGATACATGCACCACAATGTTCATTGTAGCACTATTTACAATAGCCAGGACATGGAAGCAACCTAAATATCCATAAGTAGAGGAATGGATAAAGAAGATTTGGTACATATATACAATGGAATATAACTCAGCCATAAAAAAGAACCAAACAATGCCATCTGCGGCAACATGGATGGACCTAGAGATTGTCATACTGAGTGAAGTAAGTCAGACAGAGAAAGACAAATATCATATGATATCAATTATATGTGGAATCTAAAAAAGGGTACAAGTGAACTCACCTACAAAACAGAAATAGAGTTACAGATATAGAAAACAATCTTATGGTTACCAGGGGCCAAGGTGGGGTGGAGAGGGGTAAACTGGAGGATTGGGATTGACATTTACACACTACTATATATGAGATGGATGACTGATAAGGAACTACTTGTAGTGCACAGAGCTTACTCTGTATTCTGTAGTGGCCTCTATGGGAAGGGAATCTAGAAAGGAGTGGATGTATGTGTGTATGTAGCTGATTCACTTTGCTCTACACCTGAAACTAACACAACACTGTAAATCAACTGTACTCCAATAAAAATTTAAAAAATAAAAATAAATAAAAATTTTAAAAAAGAACAGAAGTATTAACAGGGCAATGATATGTGAATCTGTGATGAGCAGCAGCAGGCAGATAATGACCATGGGTCACATCACAGCTCTCTAGCTTCCATAATATTATGTTGAGTGGTACAGAGAAATGAATCCTAGATGGAAGCTACACAATATTATTTGCTTCTCTCTTGCTGATTACATAGAAAAGGAAAGAGAAGAAGAATCAGTAATATATTTTAGGGGCACCTCAGTCAGGCTATATAACCGTGATCTGAATTCTGGTTTCAAAGTAACAGGCAGCCCTAGAGAAACTAAATTCATATCTCTGGACCCAGGGAGGTTCCATGGGTTTCAAAACCCTTTGGGAGGGGGTGGAGTCAAGATGGTGGCAGGGGAGGACATAGAGTTTGCATCTCCCCACAACTAGGGTGCCTGCCAGATGCTGGTGGAGACCTTGACACCGAAGGACATGGGAGGAACCCCCAAGTGACCAGGTAAGATGATGGGGGAGTGAACAGGGAGGAGAAGTGGAGGCCAGACAGGACTGGCACACCTGAGGGGTGGCTGGGAGGGGGGAGGGGTTCCTGGGGACCCTGGGGATTCGGAGGATCAGGGGGAGTGCACCTAGCATCTCCCCTGCCCACTCGGACCCCAGGAAGTCTGCAGGGCTCCTGGGCCGGGTCCTCCACCCTCTGAGACCCCTTCCAGGCCGTGTTGGTCCTAGGGGCATAGGAGGGATGGACGAGGGGGTAGATGAAGATAGGCAGATGGTGGTGGGGGCCCCTCCAGGACCAGAGGATCAGGGGAGGTGCGGTGGGCCTTTCCCCAACCCACTTGGCACTGGGAAGCCTGCTGGACTCCAAGGCTGTGTCCCCCACCCTCCAAGACCCACTTTGGGCCATGTGGGTCCTAGGGGCATAGGAGGGAGGCAGGGAGAGAAGAAGATAGGCAGGTGGGAGGGGCCCTCCAGGACCGGAGGATCAGGGGCAGCACTGCGGGCATTTCCCCCTGCCCACTTGGGCCCCCAGGAAGCCTGCTGGGCTCCTGGGCCTGGTCCTCTGCCCACTGAGGCCGCCTCTGGCTGTGGGGGTCCTAAGGGCATAGGAGAGAGGGAGGGGGCAGAAGAAGAAGAGAGGCCAAAGGGTAGGGGCCCTACAGGATAGGAGGATTGGGGGGAATGCGCCTAGCATTTCCCCTGCCCACTCAGGCCCAGTGAGCCTGCTGGGGTCCTGGACCTGGTCCTCTGCCCTGCAAGGCTAGAGGCAGGCCTGGGCCCCTCTTGCTGCATTGGACCTAAGCCCTAACCCCCACCCCTTCAGGGCCTTTTCCAGTGCTGTGGGTCCTAAGCATAGGTCCTGCCCACCACATAAACCCCACACCCCCACAGCCAAGACATTTTCTGGCATTTTTTTTCTCACGTTTTTTCTTTTTTTGTTTCTTTTCTCCTCTTTTTAACTACTGTGGTTCTGTTTTAACTTCCAGTTCTTATCTATATTTTTATTTTTTTATTCTTTCTAATGTATCTGTTAGTTTTCTAATCTAATTTTATTTTTCTACTCTTCGTTATTGTTTTGCTCCTTTTTATCTGTTTTTTTTTTGCCACCCCATGCAGCTTGCGGGATGTTGGCTCACAAGCTGGGGTCAGGTGAGAGTTCCTGCAGTGGAAGCTCTGAGTCTGAACCACTGGACTAACAAAGAACCCCAGACCCCAGGGAATATTCATCATTCCTCATCTTGACACCAAGACCCAGCTCTACCCAACAGCCTACAAACTCCAGTCCTGGAAGTCTCAGGCCAAAAAACCAGTAAAACAGGAACACAATCCCACCCAACAACAACAAAAAATGAGATGCCAAAAAAATATGTCACAGATGAAGAAGCAAGGTAAAATCCTACAAGACCAAATAAATGAAGAAGAAATAGGCAACCTACCTGAAAAAGAATTCAGAGTAATGATTGTAAAGATGATCCAGAATCTTGGAAATAGAATGGAGGCAGGATTGAGAAAATACAAGAAATGTTTAACAAAGATCTAGAAGAACTAAAGAACAAACAAAAAGAGATGAACAACACAATAACTGAAATGAAAAATACACTAGAATGAATCAATAACAGAATAACTGAGGCAGAAGAACGAATAAGTGAGCTGGAAGACAGAATGGTGGAAATAACTGCCAAGGAGCAGAAAAAAGAAAAAAGAATGAAAAGAATTGAAGACAATCTCAGAGACCACTGGGAAAACACTAAACACATGAACATTTGAATTATAGGGGTCCCAGAAAAAGAAGAGAAAAAGAAAGGGTCTGAGAAAATATTTGAAAAGATTATAGTGGAAAACTTCCCTAACATGGGATAGGAAATAGTCACCCAAGCCCAGGAAGCACAGAGAGTCCCATACAGGATAAACCCTAGGAGAAACATACCACAACACATATTAATCAAACTAACAAAAATTAAATTCAAAGAAAAAATATTAAAAGCAGCAAGGGAAAAACAAAAAATAACATAAAAAGGAATCTCCATAAGGTTATCAGCTGGTTTTTCAGCAGAAACTCTGCAGACCAAAAGGGAGTGGCGATATTCTTAAAGTGATGAAAGAGAAAAACCTACAACTAAGATTACTCCACCCAGCAAGATCTCATTCAGATTTGACAGAGAAATCAAAAGCTTCTCAGACAAGCAAAAGCTAAGAGAATTCAGTACCACAAAACCAGCTTTACAACAAATGGTAAAGAAACTTCTCTAGGCGGGAAACACAAGAGAAGAAAAAGATCCACAAAAACAAACCCAAAACGATTAAGAAAATGGTAATAGAAACATACAAATAGATAATAACCTTGAATGTAAATGGATTAAATGCCCCAACCAAAAGACACAGACTACTGAGCCCACATGCCACTACTACTGAAGCCCATGCACCTAGAGCCTGTGCTCCGCAACAAAGAGAAGCCACTGCAATGAGAAGCCCACACTCCACAACAAAGAGTAGCCCCCAGTTGCTGCAAATAGAGAAAGCCCACATGCAGCAACAAAGACCCAATGCAGCCATAAATAAATAAATAAATAGATTTATTTATTTAAAAAAATTGAAACTGTAATTAAAAATCTTCCAACAGGGCTTCCCTGGTGGTGCAGTGGTCGAGAATCTGCCTGCTAATGCAGGGGACATGGGTTTGAGCCCTGGTCTGGGAAGTTCCCACATGCCATGGAGCAACTAGGCCCATGAGCCACAACTACTGAGCCTGCATGTCTAGAGTCCGTGCTCTGCAAAAAGAGAGACCACGATACTGAGAGGCCCGTGCACTGCAATGAAGAGTGGCCCCTGCTTGTCACAACTAGAGAATGCCCTCGCACAGAAATGAAGACCCAACACAGCCAAAAATAAATAAATAAATTTTAAAAAATTAAAAAAATCTTCCAACAAACAAAAGTCCAGGAACACATGGCTTCACAGGTGAATTCTGTCAAACATTTAGAGAAGAGCTAACACTGATCCTTCGCAATCTCTTCCAAAAAATTGCATAGGAAGGAACACTCCCAAATTCGTTCTACAAAGCTGTCATCACCCGATACGAAAACCAGACATAGATATCACAGAAAAAGAAAATTACAGACCAATATCACTGATGAACATAGATACAAAATTCCTGAACAAAATACTAGCAAACATAATCCAACAACATATTAAAAGGATCATACAACACGATCAAGTAGGATTTATCCCAGGGATGCAAGAATTCTTCAGTGTACACAAATCAATCAATGTGATACACCATATTAACAAATTGAAGAATAAAAACCATATGATCATCTCAATGGATGCAGAAAAAGCTTTTGAAAGAATTCAACACCCATTTATGATAAAAACTCTCCAGAAAATGGGAATAGAGGGAAACTACCTCAACATAATAAAGGCCGTATATGACAAACCCACAGCAAAGATCATACTCAATGGTGAAAAACTGAAAGCAGTTCCACTAAGATCAGGAAAAAGACAAGGATGTCCAGTCTCGCCACTCTTATTCAACATAGTTTTGGAAGTCCTATCCACAGCAATCAGAGAAGAAAAAGAAATAAAAGGAATCCAAATCAGAAAAGAAGAGGTAAAGCTGTCATTCTTTGCAGATGACATGATCCTAAACATAGATAATCCTAAAGATTCCACCAGAAAACTACCAGAGCTAATCAATGAATTTGGTAAGGTTGCAGGATACAAAATTAATGCACAGAAATCTCTGGCATTCTTATACACTAGGAACAAAAAATCAGAAAGAGAAATTAAGGAAACAATCCCATTTACCATCACAACAAAAAGAATAAAATACCTAGGAATAAACCTACCTAAGGAGGCAAAAGACTTGTACTTGGAAAACTATAAGACACTGAAGAAAGAAATTAAAGATGATACCAACAGATGGAGAGATATACCATGTTCTTGGATGGGAAGAATCAAAGTTGTGAAAATGACTCTAGTACCCAAAGCAATCTACAGATTCAGTGCAATCCTTCTCAAACTACCAATGGCATTTTCCACAGAATTAGAACAAAAATTTTTAGAATTTGTATGGAAACACGAAAGACCCCTAATAGCCAAAGCAATCTTGAGAAAGAAAAACAGAGCTGGAGGAACAGCCTCTCACACTTCAAACTATACTACAAAGCTACAGTAATCAAGATAGTATGGTATTGGGCTTCCCTGGTGGCACAGTGGTTGAGAGTCCGCCTGCCGATGCAGGGGACACGGGTTCGTGCCCCGGTACGGGAAATCCCACATGCCGCGGAGCGGCTAGGCCCGTGAGCCATGGCCGCTGAGCCTGCGCGTCTGGAGCCTGTGCTCCACAACGGGAGAGGCCACAACAGTGAGAGGCCCGCGTACCACAAAAAAAAAAAAAAAAAAAAGATAGTATGGTATTGGCACAAAAACAGAAATATAGATCAATGGTACAGGATAGAAAGCCCAGAGATAAACCCACACACATGGTCACCAAATTTACAACAAAGGAGGCAAGAACATACAATGGAGAAAAGACAGACCCTTCAATAAGTGGTGCTAGGAAAACTGTACAGCTACATGTAAAAGAATGAAATTAGAACACTACCTACACAAAAATGAACTCCAAATGGATTAAAGACCCTAATGTAAGGCCAGACACCATAAAGCTCTTAGAGGAAAACATAGGAAAAAACAGTCTTTGACGTAAACCACAGCAAGATCTTTTTTGACCCACCTCCTAGAGTAATGAAAATAAAAACAAAAATAAACAAATGGGACCTAATTAAACCTCAAAGCTTTGCACAGCAAAGGAAACCATAAATAAGATGAGCAGACAACTCTCAGAATGGGAGAAAATGTTTGCAAATGAAACAACAGACAAAGGATTAATCTCCAAAATATACAAACAGCTCATGGAGCTCAATATCAAAAAAATAAACAACCCAATTAAAAAATGGGCAGAAGACCTAAATAGACATTTCACTAAAGAAGACAAAAGATGGCCAAGAGGTACATGAAAAGTTGCTCAACATCACTAATCATTAGAGAAATGCAAATCAAGACTACAATGAGGTATCACCTCACACTGGTCAAAATGGCCATCATCAAAAAATCTACAAACAATAAATGCTGGAGAGGGTGTGGAGAAAAGGGAATCCTTTTGCACTGTTGTGTGTGAATGTGAATTGATACAGCCACTATGCAGAACAGTATGGAGTTTCCATAAAAAACTAAAAAATAGAACTACCATATGACCCAGCAATCCCACTACTGGGCATATACCCTGAGAAAACCATAATTCAAAGGGACACATGTACCCCAGTGTTCATTGCAGCACTATTAACAATAGCCAGAACACGGAAACAACCTAAATGCCCAACAATAGCTTAACGTATAAAGAAGATGTGGTACATATATACAATGGAATATTATTCATCCATTAAAAGCAATGAAATTGGGTCATTTGTAGAGATGTGGATGGACGTAGAGTCTGTCATACAGAGTGCAGTAAGCCAGAAAGAGAAAAACAAATATTGTATATTAACGCCTATATGTGGAATCTAGAAAAATCTAGAAAAATGGTACAGATGAACCTATTTGTAGGACAGGAATAGAGATGTAGATGTTGAGAACAGACATGTTGCACAGGGGGGAAGGGGAGGGTGGGACGAATTGGGAGATCAGGTTTGACATAAATACACTACCATGAGTAAAACAGATAGCTAGTGGGAACCTGCTGTCTAGCACAGGAGCTCAGCTCGGTGCTTTGTTATGACCTAGATGGTGGGTGAGGGAGGTCCAACAGGGAGGGGATATATGTATACATACAGCTGATTCACTTCAGTGTACAGCAAAAACTAACACAACATTGTAAAGCAATTTACTCCAATAAAAAAAATAAATTAAATAAATGAAAATAAAAAACCCTTTGAGGGAGGGAGGTTTCAAAGTGAAGGCACTATGAACTTGAGCCTAGCCTTTGATTTTCTAGCAATTAAGGTACTCAAAGAGTGAGACATACAGGAAGAATTGTGACAGGAAGAATTATGCTTTACCTTTTTTCTTTTGCGGTACGCGGGGCTGTCACTGTTGTTGCCCTTCCTGTTGCGGAGCACAGGCTCCAGATGTGCAGGCTCAGCGGCCATGGATCACGGGCCCAGCCATTCCGCGGCATGTGGGATCCTCCCGGACCGGGGCACAAACCCGTGTCCCCTGCATCAGCAGGCAGACTCTCATCCACTGCGCCACCAGGGAAGCCCCTATGCTTTACTTCTTATGTGGACCAGTGATCACGTGCCTTTCCTATCAGCTTTGCACCCACCAAAACCTTTCCTTATGACCTTAATTCGGCATCTCCCAAGCAGTGTGCTTAGACTCAGGTTATATGAATCAGCTTGCTAAAACACTAATTCTCTAAGCCCCAGGCTGTCAGGTGGGCATATGGTAGCTGGAGCCCCTGAGCTTGTCACCCCTAGCCACAAGCAGCCAAATCTATTTATCCTAATGCAGTATAAAAATATTATTTTTGATATGTCACAATGAAGAAAAGATTAGAAAGCACAGCAAACACATCTGTCTGCAGGGTTCTTTATGGATGGGTTTGCCTTGGAGGTGGCCTGGGTTTGTCATGGACATGCTGCTCAGGTCTCCCCTCCCTGGACAGAAGCACTTGTTTCCCTAGCTGCTGGGGGTGATGGCAGCTGACAGCTCTCAGCAGAGTCCCTCAATGGGGCTCTCGCTCTCTGCTGAATAGAACCACCTGACTCAGGGTCACTGCCCTCCCCCAGGACAGCCTGCAGGGGATGACTGTTCAATGATGGAGAATGGGAGTGAAGTCCTGGCTTCCTCTCCCCAATTCTTGTCAAGTCTGAAGGGCCACTCCAGCCCCAGAGCTTCTCTAGGTTCAACTGAGGCCTCTATTTCAATGCACCACAGTTTAATTTCCCTTTCTGCCCTATCCTGCTGTCTTTTCTTCCTACAGATGCTGATCCCGGGAGCACACACAACAAGCCTCATGCATACGAATCTCCATCTCAGAGTCAGCCTCCCAGAGCCAGAACTGACCTGAGACCACCTCTGATTCAATCTCTTTTTCATGTAAAACTCAACCGCTCTGGAAACACGTAGAAACATAACTCAGCATAACCTTGCCAGCTCAGATGAGTCTCATTTCAACGTCCATTTCCCACATAGGTTATTATGGTCTTAATTCCTTCTAAGTTCTTTTTCTTATGTAGCTCATGAGGTCTGTCTGTTTTCACTATACTGGACTTCTTCAGTGGGGTTAAGAAAACAAGTTTTACACAGTGGTGAAGAGAAATAAATTCACAAGAAGTAAAACTTCCCATTCTAACACCCTCCCTTCATCTCAGGCCAGCCACAAGCATCAAATGTTGCTGTCCAGGGGGAGATGGAGGATTGGACTGTCCATGCTATTATCCTTACTAAGATAATAATTACAATAATAATAATAACCATTACTACCATCATCATACACTTGTGATGTCATAAGCTCCCCAGTAAAAGTTTTTCTTAATATATTATCTCTAACTTTTCCAACAAACCCAATGAGGACAGTATTATTAACCATTTCTATAGACCACAAAATTGAGGAGAGTCAAGTTGCCCGAGGCCACACCATTCTGGAGCTGGGACTAAATGCTGGATCTTTTTCCCTTCAAAGCTTATTCATGGTACTCTGCACCAAATCTCCATATCCTCTCTTCTTCCCACCTCTCCAGTTCATAGTTCACTTTGGAGGGAAAGTGAATCCCATGAGGGCAGGGATTTTTGTTCTCCATTGTGTCTCAGTGCCTACAGCAGTGGCTGGCATGTGGCAGATGTCCAATTAGTTGTTTGTTTGCTTGTTTGAATGAATGAATGAGATCCAGTGGCACAATCCTACCAGAGTGGACTCAAGCATTATAGAGTGCTGAAGAATACATCTGAACTTATGTTTCTGAGCAACCAGCTGCTGCTGGCCCATACAGTGTGTCCACATTTGAAAAGGAACCCCTTTTAAAAAACCGTTATATACACCTATCAGAAAATTGTCCTCCTATATGGATTTCTTAGAACAAGATACTTTACTGCCATCTGCCCCAAAATAATAACTACACAGATCTACCCTATCTATGATGTGGACAATGTCCTCTGTAATGTGGTATCTTGTGCACCAGACAATGTGCACAGCCATGTGTGGTCCCTCTACCTGGACTGGCCAGGCATAGTTTATGCTTTTGTCTAACTAGATACTGGGGTTATATTTGCATTATTTTCTGACAGGTGGACTCTAACCCAGATTTGTTTTTAATTCCTCACTCAGCTACCTTTTGTCAACTTTGAGATAATGACCAAAAGTCTCAGAAAGTTTGTTGGATGATAGTCTTGGTATTACCCAGGCTCTCCACTCTGTAAGGTTCATGCTTTCAGAGAGCTCTCTTACCACTCTTTGATGGAGAGCTATTTTCAAGAGCTATACAATTTCCTGACATTCTTTTTTGCTTGTTGAAGACATATCCTCTTGAGACAGTACGACATCTTAAGTACTTTAAAAACTCTGAATGTCATTGCCTCCCTTCTGAATCAGGCTTTCTTTCTCATCAGTAATCTTTCTCTCTGAGTTCCTTTTACAGCCTTTTTTACTCCCTTTGTCCCAGACAGATGAAGCAACTGGTCTGGAAAAGGTCAAATTCAGCATGCCAAAAAATGAAAAGAAAGGCAGATTGAAAGATAACATTAACCAATCTATCTCTGAGGTTCTTGAAAGAGACACTAAAAATGTGAAATCATGAACAGTCTTTGATCAGGGATGCCCAGATGCCAATATATAAACCAACTGAGTATTTTATTTTATATACAATTCTTTACACAGACCCAGGAAAGAAAACAAAACAAAAGGAATAACAGGCCATCCTACTGTTATAAAATATAATAAAGCAAAGGCAAATCTGAGAGGAACCAACAATCTAGTTAGCTTAATTCCCAAGATACTGAAGTGAACATGATTTGGGTGTATAAGTAGGTCACAGTAAACAAATAACAACTCTACTTTGATGATCAGTTCAGCCCACTCACCATGGCAACTAAACTAGATCTTAACATCCCAGGCAGACCTAAGTTGTTGCCACATTTGGGAGCCCATTGCATTTTGTTTCTTCTTCTGTTGGAGTATTTATAATATGTTGTATGGAATTTTCAGCTCACTTATCAATCTCTTCCCCATTGAGTTGGGATTACTTAAGGCAGGAACAACATCTTATGTGCCCCGTGATGAGTATAATGCCTGGCACCTCACTGGTGTCCACAGTGCTTTATGGGAGTCAGCTGGACGGTGCTATGGATTGAATGTGTGCCCCCAAAATCCACATTTTGAAGCCTTAGTCCCCAGTGTATTTGGAATTTGGGCCTTTGGGAGGTAATTAGGTTTAGATGAAGTCATGAAAATGAAGCCCCCATGATGAGACTGACTCTCATAAGAGAATAAAGAGATTACAGCTCTCTTTCTGTAACATGTGAGGATACAGCAGGAAGGCGGCCACCTGCAAACCAGGAAGAGGACCCCCACCCATCCATGCTGGAACCCTGATATTGGACTTCTAGCCTCCAGAACTGTGAGAAATAAATATTTGTTGTTTAAATCACCCTGTCTGTGGTATTTTTGCTATAGCAGTCTAAGTTAAAACAGATGTTTTTCCATTGGTGCAAAGGAATTAGACACCATTTTTATTTTGAAATCTTCCTTCTGGATAGTAAAGGAAGAGGTGTCATTAGCAGCATTCAGAAGGCTCAAAGGACAATGTCCACAGCAGACAGCTTTTCCCCTCAATATGTTATTAATACATTGATTTTCTGTCATTTCTCCTGATTTGCTGAAATTCACCCATTTCTCAGAAACCTTCGTGTATTGTACTATTGTGTACAATGACTCAAGCAATGAAATGCAGGTGCCTAGAGGAAGTCTGTGACCCTGATGATACTGGGCATGAAGTGAAGAATTTCCCTACCTACTACACCAGGAAGATGTTTAATGATGATACACAGCAGGTGTCACGTGCTATACAAATGGGGCTCTCAGTAAGAGACTCTGCCCACCAAAGGACTTCTACAATTTTTCCCTGTCATTCTTCCACATTCAAGGATAATCCAACAGAGGGATTACAGCCCCCACTGCAGAGAATACTTATTCTTCAAAAAAGAATACAGTTTCCAGAACATCCCAGTACAGAACATTGTGGCCCAAAGGGTAGCAAACATCACAGCTAACATTTAAGAGCACTTACTTTCAGTATATGCCAAGCATTTGGCTAGGGACTTAACAAGCATTCATCCTTGGAGCCACCCAGGGAAGGAGGTGCTCTTATAATCTCCATTTTATAGATAAGGAAACTGAGGTTTATTAAGCAGGTTAGCAATTTACCTAAAGTCTCATGGAAAGTAAGAGCCAGTCTTGAACCCCAATCTGTCTGCTGGAACTCTATACTTTGAGCAAGTGCATAAGCAGAAATTAAGTGTGGTAAACAATACCAAAGCTTACCAATATATATGGGTTCTTCTCTCCTTCTGAAAACATGGTTGGATTACATGACCCTACCCATTTAAGTTACTTTAGCCAATGAAATGACATAGTATACCTCATAGCAGAAGCATTTAAGATCCAGAGTGCAATTCTCCACTTCTCCTGCCATAGCAAAGCCTGAACCCCCATGTTGAGATGGAAGCATCATCCAACGCCCACTTCAGATATGGGACCAAGGATGATAATAGAGAAGGAAGGACCTCCTAGAGGCCCAAGTAAAGGAGATTGATGGACTTGGAGAGTTTCCTAGGGGTCAGAATAGAGCCCAGTCTAGGAATATTCTCTACTTCCAAGGTAGGGAACCATCACATGTCAGTAAGTTTTTAGAATTGCTGTGTTTCCCATTCTTCCTCTTATAGAATATGAATATTTATTGAAGTTATCCTGTCCCCATTATAGGGAGAGAAAGGGGGAGGGACAGATGATTTGCTTTTTTAGTTCACAGTGTTTCATGGGGATTTGGGATTCTCTCTTTTGCAGGATGCTATGGTCTGAATGTATGTGTCCCCCCAAAGTTCATATGCTGAAATCCTAACCCCCTGAGGTGATGATATTAGGAGGCGGGACCTTTGGAGATGATTAGTTGATGAGGGCAGAACCCTCACGAATGGGATTAGTGCCCTTATAATAGAGGTTCAAGAAAGCTCCCTTTCTTACCATGTGAGGGCACAGCAAAAATATGCCATATATGAACAAGGAAATGGGCTCTCACCAGACACCAAATGTGTTGGCATCTTGATCTTGGATTTTCCAAACTTCAGAACTATGAGAAATAAATATCTGTTGTCTTATATTCTACTCAGTCTCTGCTATTTTATTATAGTGGTCCAAATGGACTAAGACACAGGGGGTAGGGGCCACATTCTGTGTGTAGGGAAAAAAAAAATTAACCTAACATTTGGTTACCAGATTATGGTAGGCATTACAGATTACTTCCCAATATTTCTCTTCTCCTCTTCTTCTCGGAATACTAGCAGATTGTACTTCCCTGTCTCCTGAAGTCAAGGCATAGCCAATGGCTTGCATTGGCCAATGGAATATGAGCAAAATGATGTGTCACTTCTGGGCAGATGCATTTAATATCCAGTGCAGGATCATCCATGCTTATTTCCCCAGTCATAGCAAACCCTGAAAACTTGTGTTGAGATAGCAATGTTGTAAGATGATAAAGTTTCCATCAGCCTGGGCCCCTGAATGACCATTGTTGAACATTGTCCCCTGCCAACACAAGTTAGATGTGTAGTATTAGAAAAACTAAACCTTTGTCATCTTAAACAGAGAGAGTTTGATGGTTGTTTGTTACAACAGCATAACCCAGCCTATCCTGATCATACCCTAAAACTCAGCATTATGACGGCCCTGACATTAGAAGCTCAGGCTGTAAAGGTTAGAAGGGCAGTGGGAGACACCTAAAAGAGAAGCCAAAATGAACCCGAACTCTTCATTAGCCAAACTGATCAGCACCTGCTCCTTAGTGAAGAAAAGATGAAACAGGCCCAATAGAGTTTATTATAAATGCACATATATAATAAAAGATAGATGGCTTATGGAGTCATTCATTTGTCAAAAAAAATACTTTATGCATCTTCAAAAAAAACTGAGTTAAAGATCCCTTTAGGGATCCCCAGAAAGGACAACCAGGTGAGGAACACCTGGAATAGCAGTATTTCTCATAATGTGGTTTGTGAACATGTTACATCAGAATCACTAGAGTCCTTATTAAAAATCCAAATTCCCTAAGCTCTACCATTGAAACTCATTGCTTTAGCAAAATTCTGTCTTAAGGAGCCTTATTTCTGTCTGGGTTGCTACATTATATGCTTTGACTTCTCCTAGAGTTACATAACTCCCACTGCAGTAAGCCCACAAACCCCTTAAGTCAATAAATGTTTAAGACCATTAACAATTCCTTAGGAGTTGATGCCCAAGCTAATACTAAAAAGTGAATTAGAACCATCTGGCCTTTAAGCAGGCATCCTTGGCGGACCTGGAACAAGGAAGAACACATAATTACCAATGAAATCAGTATTTGGAATATCCTTTGCTGTTAATGTCAAGAACATGAAACACCTACCATGTTCTTAATTTTAACCATTATTCCAAGTGTTAGGTATACAATGATGATGGTTCCATGTCCCAAGGAATTCCCTGAGAAAGGAACAATATAGTTGATTCTCATTATTCACCATTGTTAACGTTCTATTAAATCACCACAAGTGCTGAATTAGCAAATACTGAAACACTGCTCCTAGGAAATATAGGGTTAGGTTCCTGCAAGCCTCCAGTCATAACATTTTTCTCATCCCATAAATACATAACCTTGTTTTTTGTGTGTTTCTGTTTAAAAACAACTTACTTAATATATATTGCTGATTAATTAACATCGAACTCACGGCCCACAGGGCTGTGACTCATACCTGAATAAAGCTCATATAACACGTGTATTTTCTCTGTAAGGCACATCACAGCCTTCTTGCACTTAGGAACACTATACAACACTTCAGCACTATGTTTCAGGGTGGGCATTTTAAACAACAAAATCACTAACAAAAAGCACAAAAAATGTGAAAACCGTAGCCTGAAACAGGCCACAAAAGGATAATTGTTAAAAAAAAAAAAAGGATAAATGTTCAATCTGTGAGAGCTAAAACAAGAAGGCTGCCCCTTTAACCTCAGCAGGGAACATGCATGATGGGTGGGTCAAATCTTTTGCTTCTGTGGGTATACCCACAAGTGACCATGAAAGTGCCACAAGTGTTGCCTGGGGGATCACAGATACATTTTAGCGAGTGGAGAAATTCGCAAATATGGAATAGTGAATAACAAAGGTCAACTGTGTATACAAGGGTAATATGCAAATAATGTAATGGAAGCATAGACAAGGTCTGATGGAAACACAGAGGAAGGAAACAAGAGTTTTGTGGGAGATGGTAGTGGGAATATAAACTGGTGCAGCCACTATGGAGAAGAGTATGGAGGTTCCTTAAAAAACTAAAAATAGAGCTACCATATGACCCAGCAATCCCACTCCTGAGCATATATCCAGAGAAAAACATAATTTGAGAAGAGACATGCACCCCAATGTTCATAGCAGCACTATTTACAATAGCCAAACACATGGAAGCAACCTAAGTGTCCATCCACAGATAAATGGATAAAGAAGATGTGGTGCATATATAGAATGGAATATTACTCAGCCATAAGAAAGAAGGAAATAATGCCATTTGCAGCAACATGGATGGACCTAGAGATTGAAGTAAGTCAGATAGAGAAAGACAAATATCATACGATATTGCTTATAGGTGGAATCTAAAAATATGATACAAATGAACTTATTTACAAAACAGAAATAGACTCACAGTCATAGAAAACAAACTTATGGTTACCAAAGGGGGGAGGGAGGATAAATTAAGAGTTTAGGATTAAAATATACACATTACTATATATAAAATAGATAACCAACAAGGACTTACTGTATAGCACAGGGAACTATACTCAATATCTTTTTTTTTTATCTTTCTTTCTTTCTTTATTGTTGTCTGCTTTGGGTCTTCATTGCTGCGCGCGGGCTTTCTCTAGTTGTGGCGAGTGGGGGCTACTCTTTGTTGCAGTGCACAGGCTTCTCATTGTGGTGGCTTCTCTTGTTGTGGAGCACGGGCTCTAGGCACGCGGGCTTCAGTAGTTGTGGCACATGGGTTCAGTAGTTGTGGCTCAAGGGCTCTAGAGCGCAGGCTCAGTAGTTGTGGCGCACGGGCTTAGTTGCTCCATGGCATGTGGGATCTTCCTGGACCAGGGCTCGAACCCGTGTCCCCTGCATCGGCAGGCAGACTCTCAACCACTGCGCCACCAGGGAAGCCCAGAATATATATATTTTTATATATGTACAACTGAATCACTTTACTGTATACCTGAAACTAACACAACGTTGTAAATCAACTATATTTCAATAAAACTTTAAAAGATAATAAACGATCACATACAAAAGTTTCCAGGTAAGAGTCTGGTGGGCAAGGATGGAGGCAGACAGAAATGCAATCAAAGAGGAAGTAATGCTTAAGCAAAGACTTGTAAAGGGAAAAGGAAACTGACCCATAGGTAAAGAAGAAAGTATTCCAGGAAGAGGGGAATGTGTGTGGGAAGAACAGGAGACTGAACAGCTGGCAGGAGATGATGCTGAAAGGCCTTGCATGCCATGCCGAGGAGGTTAGACTTTATCCTCTGTAAACATCAGTGAATGATATCCTGGGTAATTGAACAGACTCTCAATTTTAATTTCCCTTCTATTTGCCACATTGCTACCTCAAGCCAAGTACCAGGAGAGTGTAAAGGATTATCTTCAGAGTAACGATTGCCCTATCCCTTTTGTAATTTCTCCTACTTAAATTTCATTTCCTAAGCATGGCTTGCCTGAAAGCTGCACATTGTGATTTATTCACTGAGTAATTTCACATTTAGGAGACGATGCTTTGGCAATGTTTTGACTAGATGCGAATCCCAGACATCAAACATGACAGGAATCAATATCAGTCTAATCCCCAGATAACTACAACTCAATCAAATAAAACCAGTCAGAGTAGCTATGATGTCTACCACATATCAGTAAAGTGCTTTTGACCAAGCAGGGGAAAATACCATGAAGGAGTGAGCCTCTGTGTATTTGGAGAAGGTAAACCAAATTCAAAGACTGGACAGATTAACCAGCCTACCAACTGATTACTTGGGGCCCTGTGATGGTTATTATCATTGTTTTAAGTGCCTGGAGTCCTTTTGTTGCTTTGCCAGCCTTAGACAGTGCTCAGGCAGGCCTGCCTTTCATTTACTAAATGGAATTGCCACAGTTACCCAGGTGACCAGATGTGGTCACTAGGCGGCAGTTCAGACCACTACCATCCATCACCTTCTTTATTACTATCATTCCTTAACTGCCCTTCCTTATAATCCCTTAATTGTCCTTCCTTATGCTAGTCACAATTTTTCTCTCATCTGTTCTCCACACTCCTTCCAGAGTAACCTTTTTAAAGTGGTAAAGCCAACACATTGCTTTCCAGCTTGGAAATCTTCAAACACTCTCCTTAACATGGGTTCAAGACCCATCTTGCTTAAGTTTCCCTTAACTCTCTCATGACTCTCATACTTACATTCAGTGTTTGAGCTAGTGTTTAAATAGGCCACTATTTAACATTCTTCATCCAAACCATGATTTGCCCTGCCTCAGGACCTTTGCACATGCTGCCCCCTCAGCCCCGAACATTGTTCCCCAGGCCCCACCACAAATTTCTTCTTATTTATTCAGTCTCACCTTACACATCCCTCTCTGGAAAGCTTTCCCTGACCACCCCATCACTCCCCCTGCCCTAATGGGACTCCCATCATTCCCTGTATTTTCCCTAACAAAGCATGGATCATCCTGTATTATTCCTTCCTATTTACTTGACTATATTACCCCATTAGACCATATGCTTCACCAGAGCAGGGACTGTGTCCTAGTCTCCCCTGTATTACAAAAGCCAACACAGTGCCAACATTGTGTTCATAAATTTTTTTTTTTTTTTTTTGCAGTACGCAGGCCTCTCACTGTTGTGGCCTCTCCCATTGCGGAGCACAGGTTCCGGACGCACAGGCTCAGCGGCCATGGCTCATGGGCGCAGCCACTCCGTGGCATATGGGATCTTCCCGGACCAGGGCACGAACCCGTGTCCCCTGCATTGGCAGGCGGACTCTCAATCACTCCACCACCAGGGAAGCCCGTTCATAAATGTTTGTACAATGTTTGAATAAATGAACAATGAGTGACTCAATACTGGACTCTTCCCCCAAGGAGACATGACAGGATTTAGAATCTGAAAAAAAAAACGGGTGTGATTCCAGTTCTGCCAGTTACTGGTGTGTGAGCGTGGGCAAGTCACTTATTTTTTCTGAGACCTAAATCTTATCTGCAAAATAAGACAATAATACCTATTTCATAGAATTGTAGTGATGTTGTTTAAAACATGCATAAATAGGCACTATAAACTGTGATTTGTTAAATACATGCTAGCTGTTACACATATAGAAAATACATATTTTTATTGTTCAGAGGGTTAATGTTTTCAACCACTGATTTCATTTAAAAAGAGAGTTTAATTTGGTGCTGTGGGTGCAATTTTATCCTATAAATGAAAATCACTGCACTGTGAATAGATTAGGATATTAGGACTCTCATGAAATGCAGCAGGAAATTGGAAATGTTCTAAAAAAAAAGAAAAGGCTAAGTAGAGGGAGACTTGCAATTCTAAGCTTCCAGCATTTACTGAGAAAAAACAAATGCACTATGCAAAGATTTTTTAAAATCCTCTATCTAGTATAAAAGAAAGGAAATATGGCCCATGATAACTTTATTTGCTGACACCAAAACAGTAACTTATAGATGATCCATTTTCTGTGTGGTCAAGAAAACTGGACACTGCAGATGATCTTGGGACATGTAGAGGATGAAAATTCTACTCTTCAGTTCATTCAACCATACAGAACTTTCAGCTTGCTTCTCCATAGACCCTGTACAGAAAGCTTCATTGGCAATAGCTCAGCTTCACTAAATGACCAGGGGAGCTAATGGACAGTCATGCTGATCTTTTCATGCAGTGAAAAGAGTATTTCTCATTGTTGGCTTTCAGACCATTTCTGAATCTACTTCTTTTTCAATTTCTAAATCAGGAATCATTTTTAAAGTTTAGGGAACTGGCTGGTTTATCAGCATATGCCCTACTAATGAATTCCAATACAGAACAACCAAGTTGTTCAAATATCAATAAAACAATGGCCTATTCAAATCAATTCCTGGCCCTAGACCTCAACTGTAAGTGCAAGTCATGTCAGCAAGTAGATTTTTCAGTTGCTGTTTTCACTAAATTGCAAAGATACAGTTTGACAGTCTAGAAAATATTTCTCCAATTATTTCTTCTGAGTTCTGATAATGAGGTAGGCAGGCCCTCAGCTCCCCTGTCTTTTAGTTTATCTCTGTGTATGCACATTGCTTCACCTCTAATTTCCCGGTTTCTCTTAGAGGAGAAACTGTCCATCTTTCTTGGGAGCTTACCCTTTCCTATGAGCTCTAATGCTACCTGTCTTGTCTTTCTGTATACTAGACAGGAAAAGAGAGTCAGTAAACTTACTGATTAATTGACCTGAATCCACCCTAATACCTCCCTCTGCATTGCAGCTTCAATAGCTACATTGACTCTATTTGATACCCTGAAACATATCCAAGCTTTCCCTACCTTCAAACAAACAAAAAGTGCCACTCAGCCAATTCATTTCAACAAATACTTACTTAGTACTTAAATATGTTCAATGAACTATGATGGCACCATGAGGAACACAAGAGAAATGTGATAATCTTTTCCCCAAAGGGCCTTCCGGTCTGGCCCAAGAAATGAGACACATACACAATGCAATGCTGGCTTGAAAAGCCTGGCTCTCCTGCAGACCTGTGTGAGTTGCTCATGCCCTGCAAACCTCAGTTTGCTCATCTGTAAAACAGAAGCAATGACGGTGCAAACCTCAGCGAATTATTGTTGGACTGAATGCATTAATGAATATGAAGCACTCAACACAGTGTGGCCCAAAGTCAGTGTCAGATAAGTGTTTTTTTAAAAAAAATAAATTTAATATATATAACATAGTAGAAAAGCTCTTGCCTCTAAAATTTCTGAATGACTTGACAAATTAAATAGATGTTCTATGATCCTTTTATAAAATATATTAAAGGAGGAACCATGAGGCTTACCATGAGGAGCCACTGAAGAGTTTTTAAGCAGGAATCTCACATGATAAAATTTATATTAAAAATAAAAATGAAAGTTAACAAGGTGAGTAGTGAGTATTGTTTTTCAGAAAACATAAAATCTATCTATCTATCTATCTATCTATCATCTATGCTTGTGTAAGCTTGTGTTACTAGGAGATGGGTGGGGAAAAAGACAAACCAGGCTTTTGATAGATTACTCCACGGGTGTGGGCAAGAGAGGAAATGAATAGATTTGTCTTTATGCACATCAGCACAATATTGTTACACTTGATACAATAAAGTTACTTTTTAATTTGAAAAATATCAAATGGAAAAATGTGATTTTAAAAAGATCACTCAGTCTACAATGTGGAGGAGACCATCAGGTCATGAGGGTGGGAACTGGAAGGCCGGGTAGGAGATTTTGGTGACGAAGCAAGAGTTGATGGTGGCCTAGACAAGGGTTGAAAGCAATGGAGATGGAGAGAAGTGGACAGGTTTGGGGTACATTTTGGAAGTAGAGCTAATGTATTGAATGGCAGGAGGTGAGGGAATAGTGAAGGCAAGAATGGAATAAAAAATGACTCCAAGGTTTTTGGTTTGAGCACTTGGGCAGGTGATAGTATCATTTCATGAAAGGTAAGACTGGGAGAGTGACCAGTTTGGAGAGGGGTGCTAATAGATAAAAGTGTTCCGTTTTATAAATGTTAGGTTTGAAATGCCTTTTGACATCCATGCGGAAATGGATTTCCCTCTGGACTGTGTTATTCAGTATGTGAATTGGGAGCATTATATGAACATTGGCATTACAAAGGAACAGCATGGAAGGCAAGCCATTCTTCCTGCCTACTTTAAGATACTGCTTTCCTACAGACCAAGAGCTGCTCTTGCCCAAAGAAACACAGCACAGAGACAGCTAGTTTTCTATCCCAAGGTCTGTTCTCTCCTTCTCCCTACGAAATAGAACCTTTGATTTTTAACTGGGCACATGGCCAATTTGCAGCTGAAATAACACCAGTGATCTACAAAAACTGTGCTGTCTGGCAATTTCAGAAAAACCACATTAAAATATTGCTGGCATGTGCCTTTTGCACCTTCTTCCTGTATCTCTTTCTCTATCCTGCTACCTGAGATAGATATGAGTGCTGGAGCTCCAGCAGCTACGTTAGACTATGAGAATGAGGTCCACACCAAAGGAATGAGAGAGAAGAGAACTGAAAGAAGCTTGAGTCCCTCCCTGATGACTCAAAGGAATCAGCATACTAACCTCAGACAACCTTCTTGTTGACTTCTTTTATAAAAGGAAAAATTAAAATTCTATCATGTGTAAGCCACTGTTACTTTGACTATTCTGTCATATACTGTCATCAAATCTAGTTCTGTCTAAGAACAGAAAGAAGGTACTGTTAGTTATAGGATTTGATACTCTCAAAGTTCCTTATCTTTCTCTTCATGACCCTCATATAAGCAACCTCTATATTCATAATTGGAGTTTGCTATAATTTCCTTCTTTTACTATTTTTTTCAGGTTTGGGTATTAAAGTTATGCTGGACACAAAATGAATTGGGTTTACAAAATAAATTTGGGCACTTTCTATTTTTTTTTTTTTGGTCTGGAATAGTTTAAAAACACTGAAATTATCTGTTCTTTAAAAGTTAGACAAGATTCAGCTGAGAAACTTACTGATTCTGCTGTTCTTCTTAAACAGTTGATATTTAGTTATATTTCCAATGTATGCTATAGGTATTGGTCTATTCAAGTTTTCCACTTCTTCCTATGCCAACTTTGATCATTTGTATTTTACTAGGAAAACCTCTCTTTCCTCTGGGTTTTCAAATTTATCACCAAAAAGTTGCACATAGTATTCTCTCTGTTGTACCTCATCTCTTTTTGTATCTTCAGTTAAGCCTCCGTCCTTATTTCTAAACACTTTTTTCTCTTCTTCGCCTTTCCTTATATTGAAGTCTCTGTTCCAGTTCCTTTGCTTGCTTTGTGCCCTTTCTCATATATTTTCTTTAGGTGGGGCATAGCCTCAAATGTCTCTCTTTCAGCCTGACCCATGAATTATATATTGGCTCTGTTTGGATCCTTAGGTTTTAGTTCCTTTCTCTAAGTCATTTACTGTTTCAAATACTGCAGAAGTTCAAAGCCAGTTTGACTGCTTTGCCTTTGTAACCACCTTTTTCTTTCTGCCTAGAATCGTGAGGTTTTTCTTTATCCTGCAGTTCAGAAATTTTACCAGGACATGCCTAGATAAGTCTTTTCAGTCTTTCCTGGGACATTGTCAAACTGTAGTCAGGTCTTTCTTCAGCTCTCTCACCCCTCTGTTTCTTTTCCTTTAGTTGGAATTCCTGTAATTCTCAGGTTTTTCATAGATCTTTCCTCCAAGTCTGTTCTCTTCTCCATTATGAGTTCCATCTCTTTGAAAGTTTGCTCTGTGTCTTGATAAATTTTATCTTTCAGACCAGTACACAGCTCTTGATTAGGACAATGCTCTTCTCACTCCATCTACTGAATGTTTTCATTTATAAATCGTATTTTAATTAAGACTTATTTTAATTAAGTCTGTTTCATGCTCTCTTTTTATATCCTTAAGTGCTCTTTTCACTATTTTATTCATGTTATCCTTTATCTTCTCCAGCAACTATATTTCAATAGGAGTTCATTCCAAGAGTCATACTCATCCTCCTCTCTCTACCTGAACCACTAGTGTGCCTTCTTATTTTCCTTTGCCTGCTTATCGAGGCTCAGATACAGCTTCTGGAGTACCTTAAATGGCCAAAGCCTCAAAAATTGAAGAAGACATACTGTTTACTGTTCTTTGGGACAGGTGCTATGCAGCAGGCAGGCCATCATACCCAATCCATCATCTCTGCACCCAATTTCCTCCCATTCACTCATTCTCTGGAATAGAGAGGATTCAGCCCACCTGTTTGGCTATTCCTCAACCCCTCGGGGTCCAAGGAAACTGTATCCTGATAGCAACTCTCCCCCGGAGCTGACCCAGAGCACAGATATCCCTGAACCAGTTTTCTCCAACAGCTGCTTGCCCATCCTCAGAGCCTTATGTGAAGTCCCAACAGCTTGGCTCTGAAATGGACAGACTAGAGTTGGGAATAGAGAGGAATAATAATATCATATTGAAGCCACCATCTTTGCAGAGTGCCTTCTGTGTATGTGGGTGAGTATATTTTTTATGTTTATGTGTGGTAAAATGGGTGAGTGCGTTTTAAATACCATTTATTGCATGCTTACTAAGTATTCTGGGCTGAATAGTGTTCTCCCAAAATTAATGTTCACCTGGAACCTGTGAATATGACCATATTAGGAAATAGGGTCTTTGCATATGTAACTAGTTAAATTAAGATGAGGTCATACTGGATTAAGGTGGGCCTTAAATCCAATCACTTGTGTCTTTAGAGAAGGCCATGTAAAGACATAGAGAGACATACAAGGAGAATAATTTGTAATGACAGAGACAGAAATTGGAGTGATGTGTTTACAAGCCAAGGATCACCAGAGATTGCCAGCAACCACCAGGCCCTAAGAGGCAAAAAACTATTCTTCCCTAGAGCCTTCAGAGGGAGCAAGGCCCTGATGACACCTTAATTTCTGACTTCTAATCTCCAGACCTGTAAGAAAATTAATTTCTATTATTTTAAGCCACCCAGTTTGCAGTAATTTGTTACAACAGGCCTAGGAAACTAACATACTACATTTCAGGTGCAGTGTGAAGAGCTTTAAATTTATTATTTCATTTAATTCTCACATCAATTCCATGAGGTAAAGCTATTATTATTATTCCCATTGTATAGACTAGGAAACGGAGGCATGAAAACTTAAGCCTTTTTCCCATGATCAAACCATTAGATGGAGCCTGGACTCAAACCTCAGCAGGTTGGTTCTTAATCACTGCTTTCTCTAATCTCCCAGGGATTTAGGAATTTAAACACCCTTCATACGGTTGTTATTACAGGCAAACACATACCAAATACAGCTTGTTGGTATGATTGTAAGGACTTGGCTTGCTAGCATGAAAGGATCTTCTGTAAGCACCTGTCCAAACCAGAAGGAGGGATGACAGGATGTGTGTTACCAGGAAAGTGATCCAGCAGCCCCTTCATCACTGAGTATGAGACACTGAAGGGGAGGGTGAACAGCATCTAACGGTGCTCATGGTCTGACTACTGCCCTTTGTAAGAACCATTCCTTCTGATGTGTGTTTTCATTGGTTCTATTAGACTAAAATGTTTTCTTTTATAATTGAGATGCAGTGGTTACCTGGCAAAGTTAGAGAAAGTAAACTGTGTGGCACGACTCCTGAAATAATGCAGTTTCATAGGGCTACCCAGATGATAACAGTGCACCCTCGCACGTAGGTACCCCTCCTTTCTGTCCCCTCACGTCCTGTGTCTGTTGCTGCTGTTGCAACCTCTTCACAATATTATACCTTTCTGTTTATTTGTCTGTGTCCATTACAGGAAGATAAGTTCCTTGTGGGTCAGGATGATGTTTTACTCATGAATATATCACCAGCCCATGCACAAATGGCTAACAGTAGTATATTATCTTGTACTCTTTCATAGTTGAATCTTTGGAGGATGATTTATTTTTATCAATTATGTACACCTTGAATGGAAGAGAATTTTGGTTAAGCTGGGCTCATCTGAAGGAAGGGACATGGACTGCCTGAGATGGGAGTGGAAGGCATTCTAAGTGGAGACAGTAGCACTGATACACTGCACAGAAACAGGACAAAGAAAGCACGAGTATGAATCAGGTAAGGGTGATAGCACTGTGATTATTGTGGCTGTAATTAGGCCCATATTAGTTAGAAAATGAGAAAAAGGCAAGGCTGCCTTTAATGTCTAAGAAAGCAGAGAGAGCCTGTTTTCTATGTGTTGTGATTTCACCAACTCCAGCAAGGTCCCTCTGATTGTGGTAAATGCCTCCTCAATCCCACTGATACCTAAAATTAAAGCTTTTTAAATTATAAAGCATGTCAAATTATGAAGAGGATTGGTAAAAAGAGCACAATAATTCATATAAATCATTGTGTCTTAATGGCTGTGTGTTTACCACACCCTTTGCAGAGAACACAAAATGTGGAGATGAAAGAACATGAGGACTTTGGATGGAAGATAGGAAACACAATGACAGAAGAGGAAGAATAAAAAATACATACAACTAATTTCACAATTATGCCTGGAGTCCTGCTCTATAAATGAGGCTAGGAGCTCTGTAGGACAAAGTATTTAAAGACCATTTATTCCCTAGAAGGCTGTATTTTATTTGTACATTGGAAAATCTAGTTTATTAATTTATTAGAGCTTCCTTTACCAACATTCCCTCACACCGTAGGAAAAGGAGACAAATATACCAGAGCCTAAGTCATTGAAAGTGAGTATTTTATTTCTATTGCATAGAATAGAGTAAGGAAGTATACTTAAGTGATTTCTACTTTTTCCCAACTGCTTTTGATCCTGCATTAGATTTGCTAGGAGGCCTTATTAAAAAGTCACTTCAAGGACAAACAAGTTCAAATCTGATTATTATTTCTTTTGACAATACTTATTAAAAACTGGAAAGACAGAGATGCTGTCAATTTCTCATTTTGGTTGGCCTTGCCATTTTCTAATGACATCAGCAGGAATAAGGTATATCTCTGCCAAAGGTAATACTATTTTTGTAAGAGGATATGTCAGAGAAATTAACTATCTAGAAACTTAACAATTTTTTATATTTATATCACAAAACCAAAGAAAAGAATAGAGAATAATATTGGTCAAATATATCTTCATTTAAAGTCCATCCTGCATTCTCACTACCAAGTATTTTAAAAGGACAAAACCTCATGTTAACAAACTAATAATAATCCTAATGCTAGTACTACTATTAATACTAATAACGTTAGCTACATATAATGAGTCTATATGCCAGCAATATGTGCTTTTATATTCATTTTTTTAATGTAATTCTCACAAAACCCCTAGGTCTATCTACATTCCAAAACTTGTAAAACACTGTACTTTGGTCAGTCAGACCCGGTTTAGAGCAGAGTCTCTGCCATTTATCAGTTGTTTTTTTTTTTTTTCTTTTTTAACATCTTTATTGGAGTATAATTGCTTTACAATGGTGTGTTAGTTTCTGCTTTATAGCAAAGTGAATCAGTTATACATATAAATATATTCCCATATCTCTTCCCTCTTGTGTCTCCCTCCCTCCCACCCTCCCTATCCCACCCCTCCAGGCGGTCACAAAGCACCGAGGCGATATCCTTGTGCCATGCGGCTGCTTCCCACTAGCTATCTACCTTACGTTTGTTAGTGTATATACGTCCATGCCTCTCTCTCGCCCTGTCAGCTCACTCTTCCCCCTCCCCATATCCTCAAGTCCGTTCTCCAGTAGGTCTGTGTCTTTATTCCTGCCTTACACCTAGGTTCTTCATGACATTTTTTTTTCTTAAATTCCATATATATGTGTTAGCATATGGTATTTGTCTTTTTCTTTCTGACTTACTTCACTCTGTATGACAGACTCTAGGTCTATCCACCTCATTACAAATAGCTCAATTTCATTTCTTTTTATGGCCGAGTAATATTCCATTGTATATATGTGCTACATGTTCTTTATCCATTCATCTGTTGATGGACACTTAGGTTGTTTCCATCTCCGGGCTATTGTAAATAGAGCTGCAATGAACATTTTGGTACATGATTCTTTTCGATTTATGGTTTTCTCAGGGTATATGCCCAGTAGTGGGATTGCTGGGTCATATGGTAGTTCTATTTGTAGTTTTTTAAGGAACCTCCATACTGTTCTCCATAGTGGCTGAACCAATTCACATTCCCACCAGCAGTGCAAGAGGGTTCCCTTTTCTCCACACCCTCTCCAGCATTTATTGTTTCTAGATTTTTTGATGATGGCCATTCTGACTGGTGTGAGATGATATCTCATTGTAGTTTCGATTTGCATTTCTCTAAGGATTAATGATGTTGAGCATTCTTTCATGTGTTTGTTGGTAGTCTGTATATCTTCTTTGGAGAAATGTCTATTTAGGTCTTCTGCCCATTTTTGGATTGGGTTGTTTGTTTTTTTGATATTGAGCTGCATGAGCTGCTTGTAAATTTTGGAGATTAATCCTTTGTCAGTTGCTTCACTTGCAAATATTTTCTCCCATTCTGAGGGTTGTCTTTTGGTCTTGTTTATGGTTTCCTTTGCTGTGCAAAAGCTTTGAAGTTTCATTAGGTCTCATTTGTTTATTTTTGCATTTATCAGTTTTATGTGACAAGGAAGTTACATCACCTCTCTCTTTTGCCTTGTCTAAAAAGCAGGATAGTCATAGAACCTACTACATAGGTATGAGAGATAGCTTTATGTTTCAGCTTGACTGGGTCACAACATGCTCAGATATTTGGTCAACCATGATTCTGGGTGTTTCTGTGAGGGTGTTTTGGTTTTTTTTTTAAAGACTTCCTCTTCTTTATTTTAAAATATTTATTTATTTTATATATTTATTTATTTGGCAGCACCAGGTCTCAGTTGTGGCACGTGGGATCTTCATTGTGGCATGCAGGATCTTCACTGCGGCATGCAGGATCCTTTAGTTTCGGCATGTGAACTCTTAGTTGCAGCATGTGGGATCTAGTTCCCTGACCAGGGATCAAACCTGGGCCCCCTGTATTGGGAGCACAGAGTCTTAACTGCTGGACCACCAAGGAAGTCCCTGTGAGGGTGTTTTTGGATGAGATTAACATTTAAATCAGTAGGCTGAGTAAAGCAGATTGCCCTCCCTAAGGTGGGTGGGCTTCATCCAATCCGTTGAAGGCCTGAATAGAACAAAAAGGCTGACCCTCACCGAAGTAAGAGAGAATTCCTCCTGGCTGACTGCCTTTGAACTGGAACGCTGGCTTTTTCCTGCCTTCAGTCTCAAACTGAAATATCAGCTCTCCTGTGTCTCCAGCCTCTGCCAACTCACTTTGCAGATCTTGGGGCCTGCCAGCCTTCATAACCATTTGAGCTAATTCCTTACAATAAATCTCTTTGTATATATATATATATCTCATTGGTTCCATTTCTCTGGAGACCCCTGATTAATACAGTAGGGTAGTAAGATCTAAATAGTACAATGAAATAAATTATTTACTGAGTACAGTGCCTGGCACATAGTAGCACAAACTACTGTGCAACTACCTCTCTAATAATAGTCATAACACAAATTTTTTTAGCCCCTTTATGAAGTGGACCTGTCCCAGGGTTGTTATCTTGAACTCAAAACCCAGAATAAATACAATAGTATTGATCATCCTTGCTTATCATGCATTTCATATACCTTTGTTGGTTGAATTATTTGTTTTAAAGAAACCACAGACTGGCTGATTTTAAGATCTATTTTGGGTTAGTTATTAAATCAAACATAGTTGGCTTACTACAGTGTCAGGAATTTAGAGGCCAGCTATCTCTTTTTTCTTGACTTTCCTCATATATGGATATTTTAGGTCCATCATCTTTTAAAGCTGTATTTTTCTGAAAGAAAGAGAATCTTTGAGAAAAATAGCAGTTCAATACATAAACTATTCAATCAATACAGTAATATGAACCTATATTACAAGAGTGACAGGTTAATTACTGTCTATAAAAAATTCTTGGGAAAGATATGCAATCTTCCAACCTGGAAGATAAGGATAGGGTGGACAACAACATGGTCATGGTGATGAAGAGAAAGGAGACAGGGAAAGAAGAGGGGTCTAAGGGAGAGGGAGAGCATATTGAAAGACACCAAAGCACAGAAACAGCACAATGTATGGGGAGCAGAGAGAGACTTCTCATGACTCAAATAGGGCATAAGTGGAGGGAGGAGCACAGAAGTGGTAGATGGTGCTCAGATTATGGAGGGTGTTCAGTGTCATGCACAGGAATTTAGATGGGTCACATAAAGCATCTGTATTAATCCAACATGATGGTGCAAAGTACTTTGATAACACCTCATTGTTTAGAACCAAAGACACTCCTTCGCCTTTCAAGTTCACTAGTCTATTAGCGAGGACTCCTCAGCACACGATTTGCTATACTGTGGTCTTCTAGCAGAATCTATTTGATAATAGTCTTTTATCATCCGAATAGAGAGCTAAAATGGGGAGAGGGAAAAAGAGAGTTGGGGAAGAATTCACAGTCTGATACTTGGTCTTTCTCCATTTTACCATTTTCCTAATGGTAGAGGGGATTGTGGGGACGGTGAAGATGTTCCACCTGCCTCCCCCCACCCCCTGGCAAAAGCTGCAAGTCCCAGGAGAACCATCTGTTAGGTTAGGGTTTGAGGATCACTGTTTCTTGCCTGGAGTTTCTGCTGAGCACTGACTCATTGTAAAGCTGATGCAAAGCATGCAGCGTGTTCTGTGGCTACAATAAGGAGAAACAGGTTTCCATGCTACTGGATACTGAGGATTTGGAGATCGGTTAAGAGAGAAATCAAGCTGCCTGGGACAGCTGCCCACCTAATAAGAAACCACACACCTGAAAAGGCATGTGGTACACTTTCCTGAAGGGAGGTTGAAGTGAGAGGGGAGCATCCTCTTCTGGGGGTTTCCCTGGGCTGGAGGTGGATCAGGGGAGCCCAGCTGAGAGTACACATCACTTATACTAAGGTCAATCAGATGATGGGGAGCCTGCTTCCCACTGCATCCAGGTGGAGATATGATCTGCAGATATAAGCAACTCTATATGTCACCAGCATCTGACAGAGGAGCAAAATTATCCAACAGAAAGGAATTCACCTCCTTATCTTTAAGGTGTGGGCAGTAGCACAAGTGGATTGCTCTCTCTCCCTACCCCACCCCCACTTATGCCTTGAGGGGCATAAGCACAAGAGACAGGGAGGAAAAAGATGGAGGAAAAGGAGGCCACATCCTATTGTGCCCTTCATGGACCCTACTCAGAGGGCAAGGATAGAAAATGTACCTGAGATGAAACTAAGACCTTAATAGCAAGATTAGACTCCCAATCACTAGATTGAGACTGAGGTATAATTAACTGGCAACTCTGTTTTCTTTCCCTTTTCTTCTCCCACCAGTGACTTGGGTTCTGAATTGCAATCAAGAGTCACGATAAATATGGAAATAGGTACCTGGCAGTGGGGTGTTGCAAATGACAGGTCCTAATGTGTGGGACTGGCTCAGTCAAGGAGAGGTGTGAGCAGTGGGCTTTCCCTTGACCCCAGCTGGGAAGCTGGCATTCCATGTAATGCAGTAGGAAAGCTGCTGATTAAGCCTGCTGGTTAAACTGTGACCTATTGTATCTTAGGATCTCAAACTTGCCACTTGAGGCTTATCTTGACCACTGCAACTGGCTAGTGAGAATCTGGGGCTAGGCTTCTTCTGTGGGTAAGGGCAAATGCCCCCTGAAAACTGGCCCTATGCAACAGAATAATTAGTAATTGATTGTGAGAAGAGATTATTAAAATTTAATATGAAGGCAATAAGTATGGAACATTTTTATATTGTGTAACTGTGTTTGGGGCTATGCTTTTACATGGTGCTCATTTTAACAACCCTGTTTCATTAGGCAATGCAGTTGAACATCTTTGAGATGGCAGGAATGAATGAAGAATTTCACTGAGGAATGAAATCTCAGCCTAGTGCATATGGTGGTCATGGGATAAACTGCATCTCCAGGCTTAATCCACCTCGGAAACTTCTAGGAGCAACTTTGAGAGACATTCATAAGGGAACTTGGGCCTAGACCACCCTTATATTAGATCTCAATTTTTTATTTATTTATTTTTTTTGCGTTACGCGGGCCTCTTCTGCTGTGGCCTCTCCCGCTGCGGAGCACAGGCTCCGGACGCGCAGGCTCAGCGGCCATGGCTCACGGGCCCAGCCGCTCCGCGGCATGTGGGATCTTCCCGGACCGGGGCACGAACCCGCGCCCCCTGCATTGGCAGGCGGACTCCCAACCACTGCGGCACCAGGGAAGCCCAAGATCTCAATTTTTGCAGCAGCAAAGACTGCTTTTAAGTCCCACAAAAGGAATAAATGGCACATCTAATGTGCCGCTAATCTTTCCCCCACAAAAGCCATGATCACATTCTAGATTAGCCGTTGGTATGGTTGTTAAGTCAACTAGATTAATAGGATAAAAATATAAATTGGGGAAATGCTAAACTTAGGCGCCCCAAGTTGCTGCACTTTGAAAAGGGAAACGATCTGGTCAGTTTTAAAGGCAATCTACGGACTACTGTACTACTGGATAGAGTCACTTTGCTAATAAAACATCACAGGATACATACGTTGGGCCATTCTTTCTCTCTTTACTTTCACAGGTCTCGAGTATAAGAATACTACAGCTGCCCTAAGAAGTTTCCATCATCTCTCCTTCCCTTTTTCCAGATTGTTTTCTCCAAAACATAAGAAACGCTGGAGCTACTACCCTGTTTAGAACAACTAGAGGCAAGCAACTCTAGGCACTAAAGGAAATCTGCCTTGTCTCTGTGCTCTCCCTGCTTTTCTCTCTCTTCTCTCATAGGTGCTTCTTCTACTTTTCTCCCACTGGAGTGGTTAGTGTTGGAGTGGGAGCATACCTAAGAGCCATCTGGTCTGCTTTTGTATTACGTTATTCAGACCCATCTAGCTTCAGTTAAAAACTTTCCGCAGACCTGGGGTTATGCATTGAGGTTCAGGGTCAAACTCCAGCTTTGCCTTGCATCTTCATTTGTGTGTGTGTGTGTGTGTGTGTGTGTGTGTGTGTGTATCTACATCCCCTTGGAGATCTTTTTGGACGACTTATTGGTCAAGAGCAGGATTCAGACTGTGGTGGTTTCAAAGTATATCTACAAATTCTTTGACACTCTTCTCTTCAAAAGATGGAGCCTAATTCTCCTCCCTTTGTGTATGGACATAGTGACTTGATTCTAATGAATAGAATGTGGTAGAAGTGATGGTTTCTGATTTCTAATACTGAGTCATAAAAGGCACTTTCACTTCCACCTTGTTTTCTTGAACAGCCTGCTCTGAAGGAGGTCAGCCATCACGTTGGGGGGACACACATGCAACCTGTGGACAGGCTCACATTGGAAGCAAATGAAGCCTCCCACCAACAGCAAGCATCAACTCGCCAGCCCTGTGAGTGAGCCACCTTGGAAACAGATTCTCCAGCCTCAGTCAAGCCTTCACATGTAGCTCTGGCCAACATCTTGACTGCAACCTCATGAGAGACCCTGGGCCAGAACTACCTACTCCTGCATTCCTGACCCACAGAAAGTGTGAAGGTAATAAATGCTTATTATTGTTTAAGCTACTACATATTGGGATATTTGTTACACTGCAATAGATGACTGATGGTGATTTTAGTACTGGAAATGGTATAATGCTATAATAACAAACTAAAATGTGGGAGAGGTTTTAGAACCAAGAAGTGAGAGGAAGCTGAAAGGATTTTGAGGAGAATGTTAGCAGAACCTTGATAGCCTTTGAGGAAGCTACTGGTGTGATCTTAAAGGAAAGTAAGAAAAATGTTACTGGAAACTGGAGGACAGAAAATCCCTGTTATGTACTGTCAGAAAACTTAGTGACACTCTTACCTGCAGCTACATGTAAAGTTGAAAATGTACTAATAAATTGGTTTATCTAACTAAGGTGATTTCCAGGAATTGTGTTGATGTTGTCACCTGTATTTTTCAGACTGATTATAATCAAATGTGAGAGAAGATAAATAAGCTAAAGAAAGGACTATTTAATGTAAAAGAGTCAGGACTTGCTGGTTTTGAAATTTTCCATCCTCTCCAGATGTCAAACTATGCTAAAATTAAGAAATGTTCCCAGGTAGAGAATAAATCCAGGACACTACCAGAAATATTTGTAAAGATAAAGCTGAGGGAGTAACTATAAAACCCTTTGATTAGGCCTCAGAAAGATGAAGGAAGGTGCCTCAGAGAAGTTTTAGTTAAAAAATGACTTCTAAAAAGCTTAGGGCTTCTTCTCTCAGCAGTCTCAGCAGAAGCCTGAGTAGGGAAGGGCATATCTCAAAAATATTCATGGGTCTGGCTTAATGACATGAACTCTCAGTAAGAGTCATAGGAGACCCACAAGTTTTAAAGAGAATTGCATGGCAGAAATACAACTAAGTTGGACTGAAAGGAACAATATAGTACAAAATGAAGAGAGATCTTTGGGTTTCCAAACTTCTACAGGGAGTAAGCAGGCTTACGAGACTACTCAATTATAAGCCTTGTCTACCTTTCATGAAAAAGGAAGGATGACTCAGAAGGTGAAACCAAGAGACCAGGGTGCAGAGTCAAGAGGGATGGAGACTTATTCCCAAGCATTGATTCCCAATCAAGGCACTACAAACTAGTGCTCTGCTATATTACAGAGTTTCTATGGACCTGTGGCTCTTGTAAGCCTCCTGTTTTTTGTTTTTTGGTTTTTTTTGCAATACACTGGCCTCTCACTCTTGTGGCCTCTCCCGTTGCGGAGCACAGGCTCCGGATGCGCAGGCTCAGCGGCCATGGCTCACGGGCCCAGCCGCTCCGCGGCATGTGGGATCTTCCTGGACCGGGGCACGAACCCGTGTCCCCTGCATCGGCAGGCGGACTCTCAACCACTGCGCCACCAGGGAAGCCCAAGCCTCCTGTTTTTACCCTTTGTGGATGGGAGTACCTTTGGCATTTATGTTATACCTGTTCTACCATTGTATACTGGGTATTCGTGGGGCAAATAACTTGCCTCTTTGGTTCATAGGTCTTCAGGTCAAGAGCAACTACATTTGAGGAACTGTACTTAAGGAACTACACCAGAGGAGCCTCATCCACACCTGAATCTAACATAAATAATGTGATCCTAGAATTTAAGTCAATGCTGTAAAGGATGAGACTTTGTGGGGAGGTTCTTGGGAGTGACTAAGAATATTTTGCATGTGAAAAAAAATGTAAATAATTTTTCGCTGGAGGGCAGACTAGAGTGGTTTTAAAACACATCTGAAAATTCTTTCATACTCCTGTCTTCAAAGCATAGAGCCTAATTCCCCTTCCTTTGTATGTGGGTTGGACTTAGCGACTCCCTTCTAATCAATAGAATGTGGCAGAAGAGATAAAGCATGACTTCTACTACATATTGAGGTAATTTCTTACACAGCAACAGATGACAAATCCCTCTCCCAAGTAGTGCCACAATACTATTCCTAAAAGCTCTCTAAATAAAAATCAGATTCTGGTGTAACTGAAAGTACCACACTTTACATAAACAGTATCCCTTCATTTGAGACAACTTCATAAATATTCCCTTCTCTGTAAATTCTTCATTTCTCCTCTCCATACCCACAATTTTATTGTTGAGATTGTTTCTCTGTGCGTCTCCCAAAATAATATGAAGACATCTTGAGAACAGGAGTCATTAATATATGACCATGATACCTTGAATATAGTAGGTAATCAAAAGTGTTTATTATCCAAAAGAATGAAAACCAGGACAGATATTATACATATAAATTTTTAAGTTAATAACAGAAGAATGTTTTTTACGTAGCAGGTATGCCATAAATATTGGTTGCATGAATTACTGATAGTCTGAACTTGATTAACAGCAAAAATGTTAAGAAGAAAAAAAGAATATAAGGATAGAGGTTTGTTCAACTGGGTAAAGCTATCCCTGAAGCCAGGATCAGTGTAAAAAAATTAGCAAGATATTATTGAACATTTCCAAAAGACATAATACCATATTGTAGAAGGAATGAAGGTAACAGAGAAAACAATTGAAATATATGGCTAGAAAGGAATCCAAAGAAAAACAAATTCTTTTTCTCTTCATTTCAAATCTTATTGCATTTAAAAAACCCAATCACATCTTTCTTTTCCAGTTTAAATTAAAAAAAAAATTACACAAGTTTGAGGTAGAAGATAGAAATTTTTTCCTAAAAGAGGCTATTTATCTTCTTAATAAGTTGAAAAATATAGATAATAATCCATTACAATTGGATGCTGCTTTATAAGCCATAAGGAATTTTTCACATTACCTAATTTATCTTTTGCAACAACCCTATGAAGTAGGATTTTTGTTTGTTTGCAGATAAGGTAATTAAAGTTCAAAGTGTTTAAAGGATTTGTTCAAAGTCACACATAAGGTAATTAGGAGAGCCAATACTTAAACTCAGGTCTTTTGACTCCAAATCCAGCTACACCTCACTACATCACAATGAAAAACTGAGTTAAGTACATGGGAAAGTCAATTCAGTTTATCAGAGAATGAATGATCAGCAAGCACAGCAGTATTTCCTAGCCATAAAAACTCCATCTGGAACAAACTGCCCAATTCCAGAAATATAGGCCACATAAAAATCATACCTTACCTGAATTTAGAAGGGAAAACTCAACAACACTGCCAAATGATAGCCTAGTTTCACAGGGTAGCTTCCTTGACTTTATAACAAGCAGTATTTTCATTCATCATTATTATGGTGACTCATTTTCTCCTCTAATAGATGATGGCTGTAGGCATAAAAAGAAAAATGTTATTCTTTAAACAAGTTTATCACATGATTTAAACTTTTTTTCAACTTTTTCAGTGACTATAACTTTGAATCAACATAATACCTGTACTGAATAACTATTACTTCCAGTGGAAAAAAATTGTATTGAAAATGTCAAAAGTATATGCATAGAAAGGCGGAGTCAAGATGGCAGCGTGGGAAGACATGTAGTTTGTGTCTCCCCACAACTAGGGCACCTGCCAGACACTGGTGGGGGACCTCGATGCCAAAGGAGACATGAGGAACCCCCAAGTGAACTGGTAGGATGTGGGAGGACTGAGGGGGGAAGAGAAGTGGAGGCCGGACAGGACTGGCGACTCTGAGGGGTGGCTGAGAGGGGGAAGGGGTTCCCATGCCTGGAGGGACCCATGGGGTCTCGGACCAGGGGGGAGCACACCTAGCATTTCCCCGGGGAAATCTGCCTGGCTGTCGGGCCAGGTCCTACACCCTCAGAGGCCCCCTCCAGGCCTCATTGGTCCTGGGGGCGTAGGAGGGAGGCCAGGGGAGAACAGGAGAGGCGGGGGGGAGGGGCCCTCCAGGACTGGAGGAGCAGGAGAAGGAACAGAGGGCATTGGCCCTGCCCACTCGAGCCTGGGAAACCTGCTAAGTGCCCAGGCCTGGTCCCCTGCCCTCCAAAACCCCCTCCAGGCTGTGTGGGTCCTGGGGGCATAGGAGGGGGGCTGGGGGAGAGCAGGAGAGGCACGTGGGAGGGGAGGGACCCTGTAGGACTGGAGGAGCAGGACAGGAGTGGAGGGCACTGGCCCCACCCACTCAGGCCCTGGAAGCCTGCTGGGCTCCCAAGTGGGGTCCCCTGCCTTCTGAGAGCCGAGGCGGGAGGCATACCTGGGCCCCTTCTGTTCTGTTGAACCTAAGCCCCACCCACCACACCTCCCAGGGTCTTTTCCAGACCTGTGGGTCCTAATAATAGGCCCCACCCACCACCCAAACCCCACCCCTGCTGGGGCCCTGCCCTCCACAGCCAAGGCCTTTTCTACCTTTTTTCTTTTTTTTTCCTCCTCTTTTTTACTATTGTGGTTCTGTTTTACCTTCCAGTTGTTGTTTCATATATATTTTTATTTTTATATTTTTTTCTAAAATAGCTGTTAGTTTCCTACTCTAATTTTACTTTTTACTTTGTTATTGTCCTCCATTTTTTTTTTTTTTTTTTTTTTGCCACCTGCATGGCTTGCAAGATCTTAGTTCATGAGCCAGGGGTTGGGCCGAAGGTCCTGCATTGGAAGCTCTGAATCTAAACCACTAGACTAACAGACAACCTCAAACCCCAGGGAATATTCATCGGAGTGAGGTCTACCAGAGGTCCTCATCTTGGCAAGAAGAACCAGCTCTACCCAACAGCCTACAAGCTCCCATGTTGGAAGCCTCAGGCCAAATAACCAGTAAGACAGGAACACAATACCACTCATTAAAAAAAAAAAAAAAAGAGCAAAAAAATATGTCACAGATGAAGAAGCAAGGTAAAATCCTACAAGACCAAATAAATGAAGAGGAAATAGGCAATCTACCTGAAAAAGAATTCAGAATAATGTTGGTAAAGATGACCCAAAATCTCAGAAATAGAATGGAGGCATGGATTGAAAATACAAGAAATGTTTAACAAATATCTAGAAGAACTAAAGAACAAACAAACAGAGATGAACATCACAATAACTGAAATGAAAAATACACTAGAATGAATCAATAAAAGAATAACTGAGGCAGAAGAATGAATAAGTGAGCTAGAAGACGAAATTTGGTGGACATAACTGCCAAGGAGCAGAATAAGGAGAAAAGAATGAAAAGAACTGAAGAAAATCTCAGAGACTGCTGGGAAAACACTAAACACACGATCATTCGAATTATAGGGGTCCCAGAAGAAGAAGAGAAAAAGAAAGGGTCTGAGAAAATATTTGAAGAGATTATAGTGGAAAACTTCCCTAACATGGGAAAGGAAATAGTCACCCAACCCCAGGAAACACAGAGAGTCCCATACAGGAAAAACCCTAGGAGAAACACACCACGACATATATTAATCAAACTAACAAAAATTAAATTCAAGGAAAAAATATTAAAATCAGCAAGGGAAAAACAAAAAATAACATACAAAGGAATCCCCATAAGGTTATTAGCTGATTCTTCATCAGAAACCCTGCAGGCCAGAAGGGAGTGGCAGGATATACCTAAAGTGACGAAAGAGAAAAACCTACAACCAAGATTACTCTACCTAGCAAGGATCTCATTCAGATTTGACAGAGAAATCAAAACTTTTCAGACAAGCAAAAGCTAAGAGAATTCAGCACCACCAAACCAGCTTTACAACAAATGCTAAAGGAATTTCTCTAGGTGGGAAACACAAGAGAAGAAAAAGACCCACAAAAACAAACCCAAAACAATTAAGACAATGGTAATAGGAACATACATATGGATAATAACCTTAAATTTAAATGGATTAAATGCCCCAAGCAAAAGACACAGGCTCACTGAATGGATACAAAAACCAGACCCATATATATGCTGTATACAAGAGACCCACTTCAGAACTAGGGACACATACAGACTGAAAGTGAAGAGATGGAAAAAGATATTCCTTAAAATGGAAATCAAAAGAAAGCTGGAGTAGCAATACTCGTATCAGATAAAATAGACTTTAAAATAAAGACTGTTAGTTTTAGTCAGAAACTGGCTGAGGTAGAATCCAGGGCGTAACCATTTTAAAGCCTAGCTATTCAGAAGCCGGGTAGGATCTAAATCCACTTCAGTTTTAGTCAGAAAGTGGCAGAGGTACAATGCAGGGCCCAAGCATCTAAAGCCTAGTTATTCAGAAGCCAGTTAGGGCCTAAATCCATTCAGTTTTAGGCAGAAACTTGCTGAGGTAGAATCCAGGGCCTAAGCATTTTAAAGCCTAGTTATTCAGAAGAGGGGGGCTTCCGGAAAGATGGTGGCAGAGTAAGATGCGGAGATCACCTTCCTCCCCACAGATACACCAGAAATACATCTACACGTGGAACAACTCCTACAGAACACCTAGTGAACGCTGGCAGAAGACCTCAGACCTCCCAAAAGGCAAGAAACCCCCCACGTACCTGGGTAGGGCAAAAGAAAAAAGAATAAGCAGAGACAAAAGGATAGGGACGGGACCTGCACCCGTGGGAGGGGGCTGTGAAGGAGGAAAGGTTTCCACACACTAGGAAGCCCCTTTGCAGGCGGAGACTGCGGGTGGCGCAGGGGAAAAGCTTCGGAGCCGTGGAGGAGAGCACAGCAACAGGGGTGTGGAGGGCAAAGCGGAGAGATTCCCGCACAGAGGATCAGGGCCGGCCAGCACTCACCGGCCCGAGAGGCGGGTCTGCTCACCCTCCGGGGCGGGTGGGGCTGGAAGTTGAGGCTTGGCTTCGGTCGGAGCTCTGGGAAAGGACTGGGGTTGGCTGCGTGAACACAGCCTGTAGGGGGTTAGTGCACCACGGTTAGCCGGGAGGGAGTCCAGGGAAAAGTCTGCACCTGCCGAAGAGGCAAGAGACTTTTTCTTCCCTTTGTTTCCTGGTGCGCGAGGAGAGGGGATTAAGAGCTCTGCTCAAAGGAGCTCCAGAGATGGGTGCGAGCCGCGGCTAAAAGCGCGGACCCCAGAGACGGGCATGAGATGATAAGGCTGCTGCTGCCGCCACCAAGAAGCCTGTGAGCGAGCACAAGTCACTGTCCACATCCCCCTTCCGTGGAGCCTGTGCAGCCCGCCACTGCCAGGGTCCCGGGATCCAGGGACAACACCCCCGGGAGAACGCACGGCGCGCCTGAGGCTGGTGCAACGTCACGCAGGCCTCAGCCGCTGCAGGCTCGCCCCACACTCCGTGCCCCTCCCCCCCCCAAACCCCCCGGCCTGAGTGAGCCAGAGTCCCAGAAGCAGCTGCTCCTTTAACCCCATCCTGTCTGAGCAAAGAACAGACGCCCTCCAGCGACCGACACGCAGAGTCCAGGCCAAATCTAAAGCTGAGCCTTGGGAGCTGTGAGAACAAAGAAGAGAAAGGGAAATCTCTCCCAGCAGCCTCAGAAGCAGCAGATTAAATCTCCACAATCAACTTGATGTACCCTGCATCTGTGGAATACATGAATAGACAATGAATCATCCCAAATTGAGGAGGTGGACTTCGAGAGCAAGATTTATGATTTTTTTCTCTTTTTCTCTTTTTGTGAGTGTGTATGTGTATGCTTCTGTGTGAGATTTTGTCTGTATAGCTTTGCTTCCACCATTTGTCCTAGTGTTCTATCCGTCCATTTTTTTTTGTCCCTCCCTCCCTCCTTTCTTTCTTTCTTTCTTTCTACTTCTACTAATTCTTTCTTTCTACTTTTTCTCCCTTTTATTCTGAGCCGTGTGGATGAAAGGCTCTTGGTGCTGCAGCCAGGAGTCAGTGCTGTGCCTTTGAGGTGGAAGAGCCAACTTCAGGACACTGGTCCACAAGAGACCTCCCAGCTCCACATAATATCAAAGGGCGAAAATCTCCCAGAGATCTCCATCTCAACACCAGCACCCAGCTTCACTCAACGACCAGCAAGTTACAGTAATGGACATCCTGTGCCAAACAACTAGCAAGACAGAAACACAATCCCACCCATTAGCAGAGAGGCTGCCTAAAATCATAATAAGTCCACAGACACCCCAAAACACACCACCAGACGAGGACCTACCCACCAGAAAGACAAGATCCAGCCTCATCCACCAGAACACAGGCACTAGTCCCCTCCACCAGGAAGCCTACACAACCCACTGAACCAACCTTAGCCACTGGGGACAGGCACCAAAAATGGGAACTACGAACATGCAGCCTGCAAAAAGGAGACCCCAAACACAGTAAGATAAGCAAAATGAGAAGACAAAAAAACACACAGTAGATGAAGGAGCAAGATAAAAACCCACCAGACCTAACAAATGAAGAGGAAATAGGCAGTCTACCTGAAAAAGGATTCAGAAAAATGATAGTAAAGATGATCCAAAATCTTGGAAATAGAATAGACAAAATGCAAGAAACATTTAACAAGGACCTAGAAGAACTAAAGATGAAACAAACAATGATAAACAACACAATAAATGAAATTAAAAATACTCTAGATGGGATCAATAGCAGAATAACTGAGGCAGAAGAACGGGTAAGTGACCTGGAAGATAAAATAGTGGAAATAACTACTACAGAGCAGAATAAAGAAAAAAGAATGAAAAGAACTGAGGACAGTCTCAGAGATCTCTGGGACGACATTAAACGCAGCAACATTCGAATTATAGGGGTTCCAGAAGAAGAAGAGAAAATGAAAGGGACTGAGAAAATATTTGAAGAGATTATAGTTGAAAACTTCCCTAATATGGGAAAGGAAATAGTTAATCAAGTCCAGGAAGCACAGACAGTCCCATACAGGATAAATCCAAGGAGAAATATGCCAAGACACATATTAATCAAACTGTCAAAAATTAAATACAAAGAAAACATATTAAAAGCAGCAAGGGTAAAACAACAAATAACACACAAGGGAAGCCCCATAAGGTTAACAGCTGATCTTTCAGCAGAAACTCTGCAAGCCAGAAGGGACTGGCAGGACATATTTAAAGTGTTGAAGGAGAAAAAACTTCAACCAAGATTACTCTACCCAGCAAGGATCTCATTCAGATTTGATGGAGAAATTAAAACCTTTACAACAAGCAAAAGCAGAGAGAGTTCAGCACCACCAAACCAGCTTTACAAGAACTGCTAAAGGAGCTTCTCTAGGCAAGAAACACAAGAGAAGGAACAACCTACAATAACAAACCCAAAACAATTAAGAAAATGGGAACAGGAACATACATATCGATAATTACCTTAAATGTAAATGGACTAAATGCTCCCACCAAAAGACACAGATTGGCTGAATGGATACAAAAACAAGACCCATATATTTGCTGTCTACAAGAGACCCACTTCAGACCTAGAGACACATACAGACTGAAAGTAAGGGGATGGAAAAAGATATTTCATGAAAATGGAAACCAAAAGAAAGCTGGAATAGCAATTCTCATATAAGACAAAATAGACTGTAAAATAAAGACTATTAGAAGAGACAAAGGACACTACATGATGATCAAGGGATCGAACTAAGAAGAAGATATAACAATTGTAAATATTTATGCACCCAACATAGGAGCACCTCAGTATATAAGGCAAATACTAACAGCCATAAAAGGGGAAATCGACAGTAACACAATAATAGTAGGGGACTTTAACACCCTACTTTCAACAATGGACAGGTCATCCAGAATGAAAATAAATAAGGAAACACAAGCTTTAAATGATACATTAAACAAGATGGACTTAATTGATATTTATAGGACATTCCATCAAAAAACAACAGAATACACATTTATCTCAAGCGCTCATGGAACATTCTCCAGAATAGATCATATCTTGGGTCACAAGTCAAGCCTTGGTAAATTTAAGAAAATTGAAATTTTATCAAGTATCTTTTCTGACTACAACACTATGAGACTTGATATCAATTACAGGAAAAGATCTGTAAAAAATACAAACATATGGAGGCTAAACAATACACTACTTAATAACGAAGTGATCACTGAAGAAATCAAAGAGGAAATCAAAAAATACCTAGAAACAAATGACAATGGAGACACGACGACCCAAAATCTATGGGATGCAGCAAAAGCAGTTCTAAGAGGGAAGTTTATAGCAATACAATCCTACCTTAAGAAACAGGAAACATCTCGAATAAACAAACTAACCTTGCACTTAAAGCAATTAGAGAAAGAAGAACAAAGAAACCCCAAAGTTAGCAGAAGGAAAGAAATCATAAAAATCAGATCAGAAATAAATGAAAAAGAAATGACAGAAATGATAGCAAAGATCAATAAAACTTAAAGCTGGTTCTTTGAGAAGATAAACAAAATTGATAAACCATTAGCCAGACTCATCAAGAGAAAAAAGGAGAAGACTCAAATCAATAGAATTAGAAATGAAAAAGCAGAAGTAACAACAGACACTGCAGAAATACAAAACATCATGAGAGATTACTACAAGCAACGCTATGCCAATAAAATGTACAACCTGGAAGAAATGGACAAATTCTTAGAAATGCACAACCTACCAAGATTGAATCAGGAAGAAACAGAAAATATGAACAGACCAATCACAAGCAGTGAAATTGAAACTGTGATTAAAAATCTTCCAACAAACAAAAGCCCAGGACCAGATGGCTTCACAGGAGAATTGTATCAAACATTTCAAGAAGAGCTAACACCTATCCTCTCAAACTCTTCCAAAATATAGCAGTGGGAGGAACACTCCCAACTTCATTCTACGAGGACACCATCACTTTGCTAGCAAAACCAAAGATGTCACAAAGAAAGAAAGCTACAGGCCAATATCACTGATGAACACAGATGCAAAAATCTTCAAGAAAATGCTAGCAAACAGAATCCAACAGCACATTAAAAGGATCATACACCATGATCAAGTGGGGTTTCCAGGAATGCAAGGATTCTTCAAGATACGCAAAAAAAAACCAATGTGATAAACCATATTAACAAATTGAAGGAGAAAAAACATATGATCATCTCAATAGATGCAGAGAAAGCTTTCGACAAAATTCAACACCCATTTATGATAAAAACCCTGCAGAAAGTAGGAATAGAGGGAACTTACCCCAACATAATAAAGGCCATATATGACAAACCCACAGCCAACATCGTCCTCAATGGTGAAAAACTGAAACCATTTCCACTAAGATCAGGAAAAAGACAAGGTTGCCCACTCTCACCACTCTTATTCAACATAGTATTGGAAGTTTTAGCCACAGCAATCAGAGTAGAAAAGGAAATAAAAGGAATCCAAATCGGAAAAGAAGAAGTAAAGCTGTGACTGTTTGCAGATGACTTGATACTATACATAGAGAATCCTAAAGATGCTACCAGAAAACTACAAGAGCTAATCAATGAATTTGGTAAAGTAGCAGGATACAAAATTAATGCAGAGAAATCCCTTGCATTCCTATACACCAATGATGAAAAATCTGAAAGTGAAAACAAGAAAACACTCCCATTTACCATTGCAACAAAAAGAATAAAATATCTAGGAATAAACCTACGTAAGGAGACAAAAGATCTGTATGCAGAAAATTATAAGACACTGATGAAAGAAATTAAAGATGATAGAAATAGTTGGAGAGATATACCATGTTCCTGGATTGGAAGAATCAACATTGTGAAAATGACTCTACTACCCAAAGCAATCTACAGATTCAATGCATCCCTCTCAAACTACCAATGGCATTTTTCATAGAAGAAAAGAAAATTTCAGAATTATATGGAAACAAAAAAGACCCTGAATAGCCAAAGCAATCTTGAGAACGAAAAACGGAGCTGGAGGAATCAGGCTGCCTGACTTCAGACTATACTACAAAGCTACAGTAATCAAGACAGTATGGTACTGGCACAAAAACAGAAAGATAGATCAATGGAGCAGGATAGAAAGCCCAGAGATAAACCCAGGCACATATGGTCACCTTATCTTTGATAAAGGAGGCAGGGATATACAGTGGAGAAAGGACAGCCTCTTCAATAACTGGTGCTGGGAAAACTGGACAGGTACATCTAAAAGTATGAGATTAGAACACTCCCTAACACCATACACAAAAATAAGCTCAAAATAGATTAAAGACCTAAATGTAAGGCCAGAAACTATCAAACTCTTAGAGGAAAACATAGGCAGAACACTCTATGTCATAAATCACAGCAAGATCCTTTTTGTCCCCCCTCCCAGAGAAATGAAATAAAAGCAAAAATAAACAAATGGGACCTAATGAAACTTAAAAGCTTTTGCACAGAAAAGGAAACCATAAACAAGACCAAAAGACAACCCTCAGAATGGGAGAAAATATTTGCAAATGAAGCAACTGACAAAGGATTTATCTCCAATATTTATAAGCAGCTCATACAGCTCAGTAACAAAAAGACAAACAACCCAATCCAAAAATGGGCAGAAGCCCTAAGTAGACATTTCTCCAAAGAAGATATACAGACTACCAACAAACACATGAAAGAATGCTCAACTTCATTAATCATTAGAGAAATGCAAATCAAAACTACAATGAGATATCATCTCACACCAGTCAGAATGGCCATCATCAAAAAATCTATGAACAATAAATGCTGGAGAGGGTGTGGAGAAAAGGGAACTCTCTTGCACTGTTGGTGGGAATGTAAATTGATACAGCCACTATGGAGAACAGTATGGAGGTTCCTTAAAAAACTACAAATAGAAGTACCATGTGACCCAGCAATCCCACTACTGGGCATATACCCTGAGAAAAAACCATAATTCAAAAAGAGTCATGTACCAAAATGTTCATTGCAGCTCTATTTACAATAGCCAGGAGATGGAAACAACCTAAGTGTCCATCAGCGGATGAATGGATAAAGAAAATGTGGCACATATATACAATGGAATATTACTCAGCCATAAAAAGAAACGAAATTGAGCTATTTGTAATGAGGTGGATAGACCTAGAGCCTGCCATGCAGAGTGAAGTAAGTCAGAAAGAGAAAGACAAATACCATATGCTAACGCATATATATGGAATTTAAGAAAAAAAAATGTCATGAAGAACCTAGGGGTAAGACAGGAATAAAGACACAGACCTACTAGAGAATGGCCTTGGGATATGGGTCCTTGAGATAAGAAAAAAAAATGTCATGAGGAACCTAGGGGTAAGACAGGAATAAAGACACAGACCTACTAGAGAATGGCCTTGGGATATGGGGAGGGGGAAGGGTAAGCTCTGACAAAGCGAGAGAGGCATGGACATATATACACTACCAAACGTAAGGTAGATAGCTAGTAGAAGCAGCCGCATAGCACAGGGAGATCAGCTCGGTGCTTTGTGACCACCTGGAGGGGTGGGATAGCGAGGGTGGGAGGGAGGGAGATGAAGAGGGAAGAGCTATGGGAACATATGTATATGTATAACTGATTCACTTTGTTATAAAGCAGAAACTAACACACCATTGTAAAGCAATTATACTCCAATAAAGATGTAAAAAAAATAAAATAAAATAAAAGATTCCAAGAAAGTATAATTGGAAAATAAATGCATAATAAATGTCAATTAAAGTAATTAATTATAGAAATAAAAAGCAAGGAAAAAAAAAAGCCTAGTTATTCAGAAGCCAGGTAGGGGCTAAATCCACTTCAGTTTTAGTCAGAAACTGGCTGAGGTAGAATTCAGGGCCTAAGCATTTTAAGGCCTAGTTATTCAGAAGCCAGGTAGGGGCTAAATCCACTGCAGTTTTAGTCAGAATGTGGCAGAGGTACAATGCAGGGCCCCCCCAAAAAATAAATAAATAAAATAAAATAAAGACTGTTACAAGATATAAGGAAGGACACTACATAATGATCAAGGGATCAATCCAAGAAGAAGATATAACAATTATAAATATTTACCCACCCAACATAGGAGCACCTCAATACATAAGGCAAATGTTAACAACCATGAAAGGGGAAATCGACAGTAACACAATAATAGTAAGGGACTTGAACACCCCACTTACACCAATGGACAGATCATCCAAAATGAAAATCAATAAGGAAACATAAGCTTTAAATGACACAATAGGCCAGATAGATCTAATTGATATTTATAGAACATTCCACCAGAAAGTGGCAGAATACACTTTCTTCTCAAGTGCACACGGAACATTCTCCAGGATAGATCACATCTTGGGTCACAAATCAAGCTTCAGAAAATTTAAGAAAATTGAAATCATATCAAGCACCTTTTCTGACCACAATGCTATGAGACTGGAAATCAATTAGAGGAAAAAAAAAAAACTATAAAAAACACAAATACATGGATGCTAAACAGCGCACTACTAAATAATCAAGAGATCACCGAGAAAAATCTGCAGACACTTCAAAAAGCAAAAACTGAATGAGTCATATTCTCAGAGAAGTGTACAATAATAATACACTTAATAATAATACACAGAAATAATTTTTAACTCAAAAATTCAAAATGCTTAGAAATATTAAAATACCATCAGAAAGCAAAGATAGTTCAATCATTAGAAATTTACTCAAATATTTTCCATACTAATAAGTCAAAGAAGAAAAACCATATAGTTGAGGATGGCTCCGACACTATTCCTGTAGCCAACATGCAACTCTCTGGCCCAGAAGAGGTCAGCCGTGAGGTCTTGTGAAGTTACTTCACACAGTGGGAGTCAACTTCCATATCCCAAATCTGCTTCTTGATTTTCTATCCTTGAAATAATTATTAAAGCTTAACATTGGGCAAGATCTCTGATTCATCTGAGTCTGATTTGATGATCTGATCCTTTGTGGTATATCAGATTGTAGATTAGGGTTTGATGCAAGGATGGATATCTATTTGTGATAAGTGGTGAAAGCTTTGAAGCAAATTACAGATGACAAATCTTACCAATGAAATTGGAGGAATTCAGAATTTGTAGGAAATAGACTTAGGCCTAGGGGAAATGGCAAGTAGATTGTCAGGAAGTGGCAGGCAGAGAGTAACAATTAGCCACCAGAAACAGTTTAAACCTTTTCAATGGATCAGTGGCAATATGCCTCAGTGAAAATGTTTTTGCAAATCAACCAATCAGCAGGAGCTGCTCCCCTCTGAAAGTCACCTTGTCAGGAACAAGCTCCAATAAATCTCCTTTGGATGCCAAGCAATTGTTACTGAACTAGGCTCGTTTGCCCAACACACAGCAAACCAAATGCTGAGACATGGAAGTTTGGAGCTGAGAAAGAGTTCATTCACAAGGCAGCCAAGCAAAGAGATGGGAAAACAAGTCTCAGATCCGCCTCCCCAAAGGCGAGGTGTTTGAGATATTTATGGGATAAAGAAGCAGAGTAGTCTTGGGAATGGGGAAAGGAGTTTGGAGGTAGGAAAATGGTGAGGTAATCAGTGTTCTGTGGAGACATATCTGGGTTACATGCTTCTTCACTGATAAATGTTCAAAAATGGAGGCACTTAGCATGATCTGAGGGTGGAGTTTTGGGCCCTTTGACATCAAAAGTTCTCTCACAGGACACCAGTACATGCTCAGTTTTGGGGTGGTCCCAACCAGTCTAGGCTGGATTGAACTGGGCGGAAGCCAACTCCAGCTTCCTGGAAAACAACTTAACTCCCCCCGCCTTTACTATAGTGACCCATAAGTTAGAGGTTTTATCTACAGAAGTGGTTAAGAAGTCTGGTGATCTATTACCTAGGCTATGTGAAGCTTAGAGGGTATGCAGTTAAAAAAAGAAAAAAACAACTAAAGTAGGCTTAATTAGTAAAGGCTGGTTACAAGCAGAGGGGTTTTTAACAAGCCATTCCTTTACCTGCTGTTCTGTAAGACACACTCAAGGACTTCTGTTAAGGCACCAGCTTCTGTTAACCCTATGGGGTACAGCTTGACAACAAACAATCTCACCCAAGTAACCATGATTTTACAGATTATGTCAGATCATTTACACTTCTGAAAGTCCATCAATCCCTGAACTCCAAGCTTCCTAAAAATCCCTATATTAAATCAGCAGTCTGCTCTACTCAGTGACTGTGTCTAGCCAGCATAGCTCTCACATAATAAGCAAGAAATTCAGCTTTCTCTTTTATTCAGATTTTATTCATGGCCTACTTATCATTTAACATTACTTGAGGTTCTCTCAAGATCATTTTGAAGACCCCTGCTTGTGACAGCACACCAGGGGACCCTTGGACCAACAGGAATACTCACCGGGGCCCTTGTGCCCAAACTGTTTTGCCATCTGCTGCCACATAGGTCAACAATGATCTGAGCTCTAATTTCATTGAACTCTTATTACTGAATTTTCTCATTTAAGGATTTGTACTCAGATTTGAATAAGCGAATCAGAACTACATCTTTGTATAAGGTAATGAAACCTTTCACGATAAAGATATATCATTTGATAAATATTTTAGTCATTCACCTGTTCACCTGCCACCTGCTTATATTTCCACTGTTTTTGTTTGTTTGTTTGTTTGCATTTGTTTGTCTATATATACAGGGGTCTTATTTCATGTGTTTTGTTTTGTCCCAGTTGTCTTGCTTCTGTTATACTCTGCTTGTATAACCAAGTGTGTGATAGGGAACTGAATGGAGATATAGGCTTGATAGGCCTCCAGTACAGTCCAAGCTGACCATGACTACTAGTGAATGGAGGTCCAGAACCAACTAAATAATTTGTGAGCCCACAGAAAAAATTTTAATTATTAAAAATTTCAAGATAGCAACAGAAGAAAAAGCAAGTGTGGTGTCCTTCTAAGCAGGGGGCCTTGTGGGACTGCCCAGGTCACACACCTATGAAGCTTGTCCTATATTTTTTTAACATCTTTATTGAAGTATAATTACTTTACAAAGGTGTGTTAATTTCTGTTTTATAATACAGTGAATCAGCTATACGTATACATATATCCCCTCCCTCTTGCGTCTCTCTCCCACCCTCCCTATCCCACTCCTCTAGGTGGTCACAAAGACCGAGCTGATCTCCCTGTGCTATGCGGCTGTGAAGTTGTCTTATGAAGGCCCTTTGGATTGGCAATAAATTTGTGAAAATATGATTGGTCAATATTTTCATTGGAGTTCCCTCAAAGCTTTTCTTCTTCATTTGTGAAAGAAGATCACTTTGTTTAGTCCATATTCTGGGGTCAATGATAGTCAGGTTGTTGATAGTTTGCCCCTTTCTAGCCTTTGCTTGGTTGAGGAACTTGAGACAATGTTCAAAAGTATACACTTTGGGGACTTCCCTGGTGGTCCAGTGGTTAAGACTCCACGGTTCCACTGCAGGGGGCATGGGTTTGATCCCTGGTCAGGGAACAAAGATCCTGCATGCCACGGGGCATGGCCAAAAGTAAATAAAAAAATGGCCAGCACTTAAAAAAAAGTATACAATTTGGCCAATTACAGTACCTTTCTTGTTTGTAATGGGTTTGTCTGTGTCAGTAGCTCTCAACTGGAGTGACCTTCCCCCCCAGGGGACATCTGGCAATGTCTGGAGACTTTTTAAAAATTTTTATTGAAGTATAGTTGATTTACAATGTTGTGTTAATTTCTACTGTATAGCAAAGTAATTCAGTTATACATATATATATATATATATATATATATATATATATACATTCTTTTTCATATTCTTTTCCATTATGGTTTATCACAGGATAATGAATAAAGTTCCCTGTGCTATACAGTAGGACCTTGTTGTTTATCCATTCAATATTGGAGACATTTTGATTGTCACAATTGCAGAGAGTGTAGGTCGAGGCCAGAGATGCTTCTAAACATTCTACAATGCACAGGACAGTCCCACACAACAAAGAATTACCTGGAGAATCAACAACAGTGTGTAAAGCTCCAGACAATCCTCATTGGTCTCTCCTGCAGCTTTGATTGAATGAGGACCGAAAAGGGGGACCGGGGATAAAAAAGTTCCCATGCTCTTAAAAAAGACTGATTGTTCTGTAGCCATGGTGGCATACAGCCAATCAGGGAAAGCCCCTTGCTTCTGGAATTCAGCCAATCAGGAATAGATTTGCTCCAATAAACTCACCTGTGAGTACCAATCAGTCAACAACAATCTTATTGAAGTAACCAAGCTCTATTCAGAGAGACTGTGTCTGACTAGCAAAGCTCTCTCTTATTATAGTAAGCCATCAATTCAGCTTTGTCTTTTTATTCCACATATTGAATAATGCTCCCATCATCCTTTGACAACATCTGTGTCCTCATGGTATGTTCCTTATGAGTATTTGGCTGAGGAGGAAAAAATCTCAAGTCTGATTTATGGACGATTCTACATGATATGCTGGCACCAACAAAAGGTGGACTTTTGCAGCAGTACAAGCCCAACTGGGAGTGTTCTGGAACAGTGATGAAGGGAAATTCTCCCAGTGAGCTAAATCTTTGAGTAGTATGTTTATTATCCACTTGATCCAGATTAAGAAATTGCATAGGTACAGATCTACACTTATTCATAGACAATGGTTAATAGTTTGGTTTTGTTGTCAGGGACTTGAAAGAAATAGAATTGGAAGATTAATCATAAGGAAGTCTGGGAAAGAAGTAAATGAATAGACCTTTAGTAATAGGAACAATGCAAAGGTGTATCCTGCGTGAATGCATACCAAAGGACATACACTATAGAGGAGGTTCCCAATAACCAGGTTGATAAAATGACATATTCTGTGTATGCCACTTTTTCCCCCAGCCAGTTTTGTGCTTGCTCAAGTGACAATGGTGAAAGAGATGGAGTTTAAAATATATATATTTCCACTCACTGAGGCTGACTTGGTGTGGCAGATTTTATTCTCCTAAAGATGGTCACAACGCTATATCATATCCCACATGCTCTTCTTACAATGTGACCTTTACCCTTTTCCCATCAAATAATGGGTCAATGTCCCCTCTCCTAGAACTTAGGAAGATCTTTATTATGCCTTTGATCAGCTAAACACAAGAAAAGGTGATACAATTTGATTTCACAAGGTAAATCATAAAACTGACATGTATTTCCAACTTGTCCTTTTAGGACACTCACTTTTGGAGCTCTAGGCCACCATCTAAGAGGGCTGAGGCCATCATGCTGTGAGAAAGCCCAGGCTTTAGGGAGAGACCATGCATAGGTTTGCCAGCCAACAGCCAGCATCAAGTGCCAGACATATGAGTGAAGACATTGCCAGATGATTCCATTCCTCAGCCATCAAGACACTCTCAGGCTTTAAGTCTTCCCAATTGAGGCCTCAGAAAATGAAGATCAGAGAAAGGCCATATCTGCTATCTAAACAGCAGTGATCTACCTAAATTAGTGATATATCTATCTAAAAAAGATTATTATCTAAATTCCTGATCCATAGGATCCATGAGTATAATAAAATGGTTGTTTTATACCATTAAGGTTTTTTTTTTTTTTTGAGGTGGGGGACATTATGCAGTAATAGATAACTAGAACAAAATTTAAAGCCTGGAAGTGGAGATGTCCATATCAAAAATATAAAATATGTGGCGTTCACTTTGGGACCAGGCAAAAGCTGGATGGCTCTGAGGAGAGCGTTTGTGGAAGTCTAAAGGGCTTCAAAGAGGCTTTTAACGAGTGCTCAAAGGATAGTAAGGAAAATGTTACTGGAATCTTGAGGAAAGGCAAACCTTTTTATGTAGTTTTGGAAAGTTTGGTAGCACAGAAAATAGGAAATGATGTAAAGAATTTAACTATGGAGATTTCTAGGCAGAATATTAAAAGTACCAGCTGGCTTCTTCTCACTGTCTATGATAAAACATGAAAGGAAAGAAATTAGTTAAATAATAAGCTGTTAAATATAAAGGATATAGGACTCACTGGGTTTGAAAATAAAACTGTCTCTAACCCTAATAGCTTCCAGCCTAAGGTCAAATCCAGAGTAGGGTTGTAAGACCTTTGTTAAGACCTCAGAAAAATCCAAGGCCATATCTCATAGAATCTTTCAGATGGAGAAAAGGCTTTTAAGAATCTTAAGGGCTTCCAGAGATAAACCCATGCACAATCACCTTATCTCTGACAAAAGAGGAAAGAATATACAATGGAGAAAAGAAAGTCTCTTCAATAAGTGGTGCTGGGAAAACTGGACAGCTATATGTAAAAGAATGAAATTAGAACACTCCCTAACACCATACACAAAAATAAACTCAAAAAGGATTAAATACCTAAATGTAAGGCCAGACACTATCAAACTCTTAGAAGAAAACATAGGCAGAACACTCTATGACATAAATCACAGCAAGATCTTTTTGACCCACCTCCTAGAGAAATGGAAATAAAAACAAAAATAAACAAATGGGACCTAATGAAACTTAAAAGCTTTTGCACAGAAAAGGAAATGATAAACAAGACGAAAGGACAACCGTCAGAATGGGAGAAAATATTTGCAAATGAAGCAACTGGCAAAGGATTAATCTCCAAAATATACAAGCAGCTCATGCAGCTCAATATCAAAAAAACAAACAACCCAGTCCAAACATGGGCAGAAGACATAAATAGACATTTCTCCAAAGAAGATATACAGATTGCCAACAAACACGTGAAAGGATGCTCAACATCACTAATCATTAGAGAAATGCAAATCAAAACTACAAAGAGATATCACCTCACACCAGTCAGAATGGCCATCATCTCAGCATATACCCTGAGAAAACAATAACTCAAAAAGAGTCACGTACCACAATGTTCACTGCAGCTCTATTTACAATAGCCAGGACATGGAACCAACCTAAATGTCCATCGACAGATGAATGGATAAAGAAGATGTGGCACATATATACAATGGAATATTACTCAGCCATAAAAAGAAACGAAATTGAGTTATTTATAGTGAGGTGGATGGACCTAGAGTCTGTCATACAGAGTGAAGTAAGTCAGAAAGAGAAAAACAAATACCATATGCTAACACATATATATGGAATCTAAAAAAAAAAATGGTTCTGATGAACCTAGGGGCAGGACAGGAATAAAGACACAGACGTAGAGAATGGACTTGAGGACACAGGGAGTGGGAAGGATAAGCTGGGACAAAGTGAGAGAGTGGCATGGACATATATACATTACCAAATGTAAAATAGATAGCTAGTGGGAAGCAGCCACAGAGCACAGGGAGATCAGCTCGGTGCTTTGTGACCACCTAGAGGGGTGGGATAGGGAGGGTGGGATGGAGATGCAGGAGGGAGGAGATATGGAGATATATGTATATCTGATTCACTTTGTTATAAAGCAGAAACTAACACACCATTGTAAAGTAGTTATACTCCAATAAAGATGTTAAAATAAATAAAAAGCCCACTACTAAAAAAAAAAAGAATCTCAATGGCTTCCAAAAATCTTAAGGGCTTTCCCCATAACAATCTCACAAGAGGACAAAGTACAGAAAGCATTATCTCAAAATAATTTGTGTTTGTGGCTTTTATCTAAAAAAGTGTATTATAAATCGACACATAAAAAGCCCACAATGTTTTTAAAAGAATTTACCAGCTTTGATTGAAAGGGAAAGAGATGGTGAGAAATAAAAAGAGGTGTTTGGACTACTATAACCTATTTCTACAGATGATGTCATGGTTGTCCAGTTACACCTGTGGAAGTCCACCAATCCCTGAACTCCTTGCTTCAAAAAAGCCTATATAAGATCAGCAAGTGCAGTCTGAGTTTACTCAGCTATAAACACAGACAACTTCTTATAGAGAAGGAAGGATGATTCAAAAGGCAGAGGGAATGAAGCCATGGCTCTAGGGGCAGAGCCAAGAGTCATGGAAAACAACTTCTAGGAAGTAGGACTGAGACCTATTCAAGGAATTCGCAACATGAGCCTGCTGGGTTTCAGGATTGCTAGGGAGCAGTGACTGTTGTGTGCTTTCTATTATATTTTCCTCCTTTACCTATAAGGGGTTCCCCTGTGTCTATTCCACCACGGCATGTTGAGCATGTGGGGGATATAGATAATCTCATTTACAGGTCTTCAGAGGGAACTACACCCAAGGAGCCTTATCTACACCTGGACCTGATTAGGTAGCAAGATCCTTTAGGTGGCAAGATCCTTTCAAGCTGATGTTGTAGTGAAATAAAACCTGAGGGGATCCTAAGAGAGGGGATGAATAAGTGTTGCACATGGGAGGGATGTGATCTGTGACCAGAAGATGACCAGGGTGTGGACCTAGTGTTTCTCATGGATAAAATCACACACAAGTAAATTTGAAATTCATAATTCATATTAAGTTCAATTTGTTCCTTAGTATATCAATTGTATAAGCATAAGTTCACATTTTCAAACCAGGTATTGTATCAGAATTGACTACCTGAAAGGAGAATTTGTAGTTTGAAAATTAATTGCTTAGCATGGAATTAGGGCAAAGAAAGGATTTATGCAAAGAACATAGTCTCATGAAATCTGATGAAGAGTTCCTGCCCTGTAGCAGAGAAAGACTCTAGAGACCTTGATGCTCATGTAATTCAGATTTTAAAACACTCTAGAAAATGCTGGATGCTCATTGCTATGTGTTTCTGTAAAGTCTGCTTCTTAATATGCTGGCTATATCCTTTTGGTAAGAGTTTTAAAATACATATTAATATCACTGACTAAGCAACAATCAAGTAAAGTAATTTTTCTCCATGGACCTAAGAGACATTTTGTTGTACTCATAATGTGTTAGTTTGATTAGTTTAAATTTCAAAATAGTAAGGCTTATTTTCCTTAAGGCTTTGTACCAAGTATAATCTATATTGACACTTTATATTTTACAAGTTGATATGTAAATAAAACAAATAAGTAAAATGAGGTATATATATCTGACATATCACTCATCTAAAACTTAAGCCACTCCACTACAAAGCTTTTTAGCACTCCTTATTGCTATCATCTGTAGACTTGCCATGCACCCCCTTATTAATGAAGATTATGAAATTTTAGTCACATTTTTTACCTGCCCTAACTTTTAGAATATTCCTACAACATCAACAGGAACAATTCATATAATGACCTTGTCATAAAATTGCTGGATCCTTAAATTGCAATAAGCTTAACTCTACTCCCAGGCTCTAAAGTGGATATTGGTCTTCAGTAGAACTTCCCCCTGTCAGATACTTTAAACTTTGACACTGCACTCTCTGACCACAACTTCCATCCTGCCACATCTCCTTCGCTCCTGCTTCACCTAGTCTTTGGCCATGGAGAAATGTTGTTCCATTTTCTACCAGCCCAATCCTTTCCTGACCTCTCTTCCTTCCTAACCTCACCTAGACACTGCTGTTGATCATTTTGACCTCAGCTCTATTTGTTTATATACTACAATATGACCAAAAAGTTACAACACTGATTTCAAAAATAAAATTAATTTGGTTTTGCTTGCATGATTACAAAAGAAACACATGTACATTGGGCAAATATTTAGGAAACAAAGAAAATGATAAAATTAAAATCACCATTAACCACATTAAAAAGAAATACCCAGTATTAACATTTTGATGTATATATCTTACCAGTTATTTCTATTCATATATATATAAATACAGATTTTTAAAAAAATATAGACTGGACTGTATATATTGGTTTCTTAAAGTCATGTGGGTTTTTTTTTATTCCAATACTACTCCATAAATAATCAAGATTAAAAATTTTTACAAGATAACAGCATTTTTGAAAATATATTACAAAAGCCTTTAATATAGAGATTTAAGTTATAACTATGACATAATTTGTGTAGCAGAGATCTTTTACGAATGTTATGACCAAAACTATTAAAATCTCACATTAGTTCCTGTGACATAATTTATGTAGCAGAGATCTTTTACGAATGTTATGACCAAATCTATTACAATCTCACATTAGTTCCTGTCACCCTTTAAAATTCTAATTGTGATTATATTTCTCTCTCTATTAAATATTTCTATATGTAGAGGTCATCTCTTATTTTAAACACTATTTTGCAGTAAGAATTTGACATAATTTTAAAACATAAAGGTCTGTTTTCTTTTCAGTATTGCCATTTCTTCAAATAGAATATATCACCATAAGTCTCTGTATACTAATTTTCAAGGGTACATATTTTCTTTTCATTATCACTACATTCCTATTTTTAAATACATATTATTATTTAATTTTTTAAAAAACAGATATTGAAAGTATTTTATTTATTCTTAATAGAAAAATGGGAGTACAGGTTGTTCATATCCAAAATGGACTCCCTGGCCAAACACTATTTATCATTCTAGCCACCACTATTGAAATATATTTCTTTTTTTTTTTTTTAACATCTTTAGTGGAATATAATTGCTTTACAACGGTGTGTTAGTTTCTGCTTTATAACAAATTGAATCAGTTATACATATGTTTCCATATCTCTTCCCTCTTGCATCTCCCTCCCTCCCACCCTCCCTATCCCACCCCTCTAGTTGGTCACAAAGAACCGAGCTTATCTCCCTGTGCTATGCGGCTGCTTCCCACTAGCTATCTATTTTACGTTTGGTAGTGTATATATGTCCATGCCACTCTCTCATTTTGTCACAGATTACCCTTCCCCCTTCCCATATCCTCAAGTCCATTCTCTAGTAGGTCTGTGTCTTTATTCCCGTCTTACCCCTAGGTTCTTCATGATATTTTTTTTTCATTAGATTCCATATATATATGTTAGCATACGGTATTTGTCTTTCTCTTTCTGACTTACTTCATTCACTCTGTATGACACACTCTAGGTCCATCCACCTCACTATAAATAACTCAATATCATTTCTTTTTATGGCTGAGTAATATTCCATTGTATATATGTGCCACATCTTCCTTATCCATTCATAAGATGATGGACATTTAGGTTGCTTCCATGTCCTGGCTATTGTAAATAGAGCTGCAATGAACATTTTGGTACATGACTCTTTTTGAATTATGGTTTTCTCAGGGTATATGCCCAGTAGTGGGATTGCTGGGTCATATGGTAGTTCTATTTGTAGTTTTTTAAGGAACCTCCATACTGTTCTCCATAGTGGCTGTATCAACCTACATTCTCACCAGCAGTGCAAGAGTGTTCCCTTTTCTCCACACCCTCTCCAGCATTTATTGTTTCTAGATTTTTTGATGATGGACATTCTGACCGTTGTGAGATGATATCTCATTGTAGTTTTGATTTGCATTTCTCTAATGATTAATGATGTTGAGCATTTTTTCATGTGTTTCTTGGCAATCTGTATATTCTTTGGAGAAATGTCTATTTAGGTCTTCTGCCCATTTTTTGATTGGGTTGCTTGTTTTTTTGTTATTGAGCTGCATGGGCTGCTTGTATACTTTGGTGATGAATCCTTTGTCAGTTTCTTCATTTGCAAATATTTTCTCCCATTCTGAGGGTCGTCTTTTGGTCTTGTTTATGGTTTCCTTTGCTGTGCAAAAGCTTTCAAGTTTCATTAGGTCCCATTTGTTTATTTTTGTTTTTATTTCCATCTCTCTAGGAGGTGGGTCAAAAAGGATCTTGCTGTGATTTATGTCATAGAGTATTCTGCCTATGTTTTCCTCTAAGAGTTTGATGGTGTCTGGCCTTACATTTAGGTCTTTAATCCTTTTTGAGTTTATTTTTGTTTATGGTGTTAGGGAGTGTTCTAATCTCATACTTTTAGATGTACCTGTCCAGTTTTCCCAGCACCACTTATTGAAGAGGCTGTCTTTTCTCCACTGTATATTCTTGTCTCCTTTATCAAAGATAAGGTGACAATATGTGCATGGGTTTATCTCTGGCCTTTCTATCCTGTTCCATTGATCTATCTTTCTGTTTTTGTGTCAGTACCATACTGTCTTGATTACTGTAGCTTTGTAGTATAGTCTGAAGTCAGGGAGCCTGATTCCTCCAGCTCCGTTTTTTGTTCTCCAGATTGCTTTGGTTTTTTGGGGTCTTTTGTGTTTCCATACAAATTGTGAAATTTTTTGTTCTAGCTCTGTGAAAAATGCCAGTGGTAGTTTGATAGGCATTGCATTGAATCTGTAGATTGCTTTGGGTAGTAGAGTCATTATCACAATGTTGATTCTTCCAATCCAAGAACATAGTATATCTCTCCATTTATTTGTATCATCTTTAATTTCCTTTATCAGTGTCTTATAATTTTCTGCATACAGGTCTTTTGTCTCCTTACGTAGGTTTATTCCTAGATATTTTATTCTTTTTGTTGCAGTGGTAAATGGGAGTGTTTCCTTAATTTCACTTTCAGATTTTTCATCATTAGTGTATAGGAATGCAAGATTTCTCTGCATTAATTTTGTATCCTGCTACTTTACCAAATTCATTGATTAGCTCTTGTAGTTTTCTGGTAGCATCTTTAGGATTCTCTATGTATAGTATCAAGTCATCTGCAAACAGTCACAGCTTTACTTCTTCTTTTCCGATTTGGATTCCTTTTATTTCCTTTTCTTTTCTGATTTCTGTGGCTAAAACTTCCAAAACTATGTTGAATAAGAGTGGTGAGAGTGGGCAACCTTGTCTTGTTCCTGATCTTGGTGGAAATGCTTTCAGTTTTTCACCATTGAGGACGATGTTGGCTGTGGGTTTGTCATATATGGCCTTTATTATGTTGAGGAAAGTTCCCTTTATGCCTATTTTCTGGAGGGTTTTTATCACAAATCGGTGTTGAATTTTGTCAAAAGCTTTCTCTGCATCTATTGAGAATGATCATATGGTTTTTCTCCTTCAATTTGTTAATACGGTGTATCACGTTGATTGATTTGCATATATTGAAGAATCCTTGCATTCCTGGAATAAACCCCACTTGATCAAGGTGTATGATCCTTTTAATGTGCTGTGGGATTCTTTTTGCTAGTATTTTGTTGAGGATTTTTGCGTCTATGTTCATCAGTGATATTGGCCTGTAGTTTTCTTTCTTTGTGACATCTTTGTCTAGTTTTGCATATTATTATTTTAAAAAGAAAAGTCTCCAGCCTAATAAAGCCATTTCAAAGCCCTCTCCCTGCATTTCCTTTAAGTGGGTACAAAAAACAATAAAACTAATTCAGAAAAAGGAGAGGAAGGAAGAATCCAAAAAAATCAACCTACTTTACAAGAGTTGAAAATATAAATGGTAGAAGTATTTTTAGACACTGTTCTTTTTGCTTTAAAGTACAGTACAAGAGAACACTAGGCCAGTAGTTTTCAAATATTTTTAGCAGCATTTATTTTGCAAAAGGAAATGTTTATGCAAGAACAATACGTAAAACACTTGAAGTGGGCTGCTTCAGTTCAAGCCCGGGGGAGCAGGTCTGGACACACACCGGTTGGATGTGCCTCACCCTATGGGGGTCCTTGAAACACACCTACAACCCTCAGGGCTCTGGGGAAAAGCTCTAAACAAAAATTTATAATTAAACACCTATCAGCCACATGGTATCAGCAACAGAGAAGTCTCAGAAATTATTAACGTATGTGAATATATATCAAGTATAAATGTTCTGATTTACTTTGTAATGTTCAAACATCACTATATGGTAGTTCTAGTTTTAATTTTTTGAGGAACCTCTATACTATTTTCTGTAGTGGCAGCACCATTCTACATTACCACCAACAGTGTACAAGGGTTCTAATATCTCCACATCCTAGCCAACAGTTAAAAAAAATTTTACAATAGCCACCCTAAAAGGTATGAATGAGGTTATAAATTACTGTGGTCTTAATCTAGCAATCCCATTTTGGGTATATATCTAAAAGACTTGAAATCAGTATCTTGAAGAGGTATCTGCAACCCCATGTTCATATCCAAGTGGAAAATGAATCCAAGAAAACAACCAAAATATCCAAAAACAATGAATGAATAAAGAAAATGTAGTCTATATGTAAAATATTATTCAGCCTTAAAAAAGAAGGAAACTCTACCACTTATGACAACATGGATGAGTCTACAGGATATTATATTACATGAAGTAAGCCAGTCACAGAAGGACAAATACCACATGATTTCACTTACATGGCATATCTAAAATAGTTGATGGTGGTTTGCCAGGGGCTTGTGGGAGAGGAAATGGGAAATTGTTTTCAATGATATAAAGTTTCTGTTATGCAAAATGAGTAAGTTCTAGAAATCTGCTGTACAACATAGTACCTGTAGTTAAGAGTATGGTTATTATGCACTGTAAAATACATTAAGAGGATAGATCTCATGTACGTGTTCTTACCAAAAAAAAGAACCAAAGAAATTTTTGGAGGTGATGAATATGTACAGTGCCTTGGTTTGGGTGATGGTATCATGGGTGTATGCATATGTCTGAACTCATCGGAATGTATAAATTAAATGTGTGACTTTTTTATATCAATCATACCTCACTAAAGCTAAAAATTCAATATAAAGACCTTTTACAATATAATTTTGTTTTCATGTACAGAAATATGTGTTATTCTATATTTTTAGAAAGAATTTAACTTTTTTAAAAAGTTACTGGATAGAACTCTGTTCATCAACAAATACATAGCTCAAAATTTATATAAATTTTAGCACTTCCTTTCACTCTCAAATGTTTCCTGATCTGGATAAGAAAATAATATTTTATGGTTAAGAAATTTGAAGTGTTGACACCTTCAGTTGACTTTTTCTATAAGCCAAAATATTATCAATTGAAAAATTACTCTAAGGGTGCTGAAGTACCTGATAAGCTCAGAGCAAAAGCAAGTTATATATAAGTGAAGGATATTTTCAATTCTATGTTTTAAAATAAAATGTCGTGTGTTAGTCCCAGTTTTCTGAGAAGCAGATGCCAATATAGGATTAAATGTGGAAGGATTTTCTTAAAGGAATACTGTGAGAGGAAATGGGAAGGGATCTAGAGAAGGCTGGGAGAGTTGTCAGACTGCAATGGAAGTCTAACACTGAGTGAAGGAGGGAGGAAGGAACGTTGGGTGGAAGAGACGTAAGCTGAGGTTGGAGTGCTGTCAGGCACATCTCACAGCCACCACAAATGTGTAAGTATTTCAGCCCAAACATTTCTACAGAGCACTATTTTTTGGCCACCATTCAGAGTACCTTTCTACAATTGTCAAAAAAGTTACCTATGGGACTTCCCTGGTGGTGCAGTGGTTAAGAATCCGCCTGCCAATGCAGGGGACACAGGTTTGAGCCCTGGTCCAGGAAGATCCCACATGCTGTGGAGCAACTAAGCCTGTGCACCACAACTACTGAGCCTGCATTCTAGAGCCCGTGAGCCACAACTACTGAGCCCTTGTGTCACAACTACTGAAGCCCACACACCTAGAACCCATGCTCCACAACGAGAGGCCACCTCAATGAGAAGCCCATGCACCACAACGAAGAGTGGCCCCCACTCACCGCAACTAGAGAAAGCCCGTGTGCAGCAACGAAGACCCAACACAGCCAAAATTAAATAAATAAATAAATTTGTATTTTTTAAAAAGTCACCTGTTTCCTTTCAATGTTTCACCAAATTTAGATGCTGCAAATCTGTCTTCTAAATTTTATTCATTCCACACATAATGTAAACTTATCCAGTTAAAAGTTCCTACAAATTGAATTTTACAAGGTGGAATTAGAGAATTTGGAAATCAAAGCTCATACAATTTATTCAATACTTCCCTTGCTTGTGAGGATAAAGTTCAACATCTTCCATTGTGTGACTTTTTATTTAATAATTGCAATTTTCCAAAAGCTTTAAAAACTGGAGGTGTTGGGTGTTCCATTCATTAAATATTTTCGTTTAAGGTCTCAAACTGATTTTGAATAAATTCAACAAAAATTTGGAGTACCTGTTTCCAAAAATAGCCCAATACCATTATGGTAGCTTAGGCTGATTTACAAAATACTTCTTCAAAGGCTCAAGTATTTCTACAGTCTGGTTATGGATGAAGAGAGAAAGTGCATACTCTGTGAAATGTTTTATGATTCAACATAGGCTTCTTTGTTGAATTAACTGCAGTTAACTTTGTAAGTTAATTGTCCTATGTACATATGTATGTTTACATTTTGACAACCAAAGCTTCTATTTAGATTGGCTTCTATTTAAAATATCAGCTGTTTGGATTCAATTGCACATCATATGTGTTCCACAAACAATTCCTAGTACATTTCTATTCCATAGGTTTCTTAATTTACTAAGAACATTGTTTTTACCACAAGGCTGTGCTTCTTAATAAAATCTGTTTCATATTATCATTGTTAAACCCAATAATTTTCTTTTTAGTGAGAAACTTTATCACTGAACTTGTAATTACATTCAAAATATTAGCTGTTTCACTTTGACATAATAAATTCCCAAAAGTTTTACTTTGATTCCATAAATTGGATGAAAAATTGAACCATCATTGGAATAAACTGACTTTATATTTGAATAATTTGATGACATTAATATAAAATTGGTAACATTTGACTATTTGTGACGTTCTGCTGATGAAGCCAACATGTTCATATTCCTTAATAGTTTCTTACTTATCTGTCTCTAATGCTATTTATTCACTGGTAAAGTGAACTATCACTTCCCTTTCCTATCTACACATAAAAAGTTTGAATAAAACATGAGCAAGAAATTACTTTTTAATTATTTTTTGATCTAGATGAAAAAAATCATGCTTTCCACTGTAATGTATAAATGTTTATTCTGAAAGTGCACTTGTAAAATTATCAACTTTGGACACAGTCTTTTTCAGAAAACTGCTAATTTTGAAATAAATGATACTGCTTCTTCAGCAGATTTGTGTCTCTTGTTTTCCAAGTGACCAGATATGGCTCCCACGTGGGTTGCAGTATTGACAGATGTTTTGTGCAAAATACGTTCTGCTCATCATCAGTTTCTTTGAGAAATGTAAATTCTGTATGAAATTTTTTACTAAATAAAGCATGCACTTTATTTAGATCATTACTGCTGAAAAAGTGTATTGGAAAACACAATACTGTTAATCAAATTATAAAGTAATTTCATTGTACAGTAAATAAAAAAACAATTATAAGAAGAGTTTTTAATATATACGATGTACTATAGAACAGGAGTGTTCAGCCTCTATTTTCTGCACATATTTCATGCACACTCAACCAATAATTTTCCTTGTTTCCCACTGACTCTGCCTACTAATGGCCTGGTAGCCTTGGGTGTCTTGAATGTTGTAGCACAAGCCACATCACAATGGCTGGAACGACAGGTGTTGTCAGGGACATCACCGTTGAATAAATCTACCACCACCTGCAGCCAGAGTTACCTGTTTCTAGGCTACAGGTAAATAAATTTAACCTCTGTGTTGAAATGCTTCATTTTACCAGTGAGCACCATTATGCTGTCTTTGAAAGGAAGGTATTGGTTTATTGCATCTGGGAGGGGTCAAGACACAGATTCAGGTTATCTTAAGGTCATCTTTCAGATTTCACCATGTGTCAAAGTAAGAAATCTGTTAACTGCACATACATTTCATATACTGCTAGATGAGACCATGGCAGTAGCTAGAAGTGAAAAGTGGAGATCTAATGTCACACAACAGGTTCCCCATAAAGCAGACTCAGAGATGGAGACTACACAAGAAGTTTGTAGGAGTGTGTTCTTGGATCAAAATATGTGGTAGGAGCAAAAGAAGTAGAACTGGGCAGAGGGAGAACTGAGTAGCAATGCAGTCACAACAAAGGCCCTTGCTGATCCCATGAGGAGCTCTGGAGCTGGGATGGTTCTTATAATTGCCCAAAATAGAAAGAGGATGGGACTTTAACTCCCTGCATTTATCAGTCATTAGATGAGACAATGTGGTTCTGAGGACAAGCTTTGGAATTAAATTAATAGACCATACATTTTAAGCATTTAGAGAAGAATTCAGTTGAGAGCTGTCTGCTGCCAGCCACTACCAGTAGCTGGAGAAATGAGTGCTTTGGTCTTTGGAAGAATCAGGGCAGCATACCTTGGCATCTACTATTTCTCCAAACACATCCCAGCTTATCTCAATGCAACTATTCATAACAACTTCTCATTAAAAGTGAAAAACCTGGAACAAGGCTAAACTGGACAGGAGTCAGTATAGCAGCTGTAATTCAGTGCTGTCCTAGACAAACTAGCTTGTATGACCAAGTACTTCCACTCTCTCTTGGTTCTACTCTTTGGAGAACCTTTGACCGCCATTTGATTTCTCTTACCCAGTTTCATCCCCTGCCTACTTCTTAAATATTTATCTTTCCCTAAGAATCCAATCTTTGTCACCTTCTCTTATTACTCTATATTTAGATTAATCTTGTACATTTTGATGACTTTATTCATTTAAAAAACTTTTGAGTGGATTTTATATGATAAGCACTGTGCTAATGTCTGGGGGTTAAAAAAAAGATCTCATCTATATTGTTGCACAGAGGTAAACACATAACCTAGGGGAGTATATAAAAGATTCATCAAGGGGCACCGAATCCAATCATCTGATTGCATTTTGGAAAATCAAACAGGCAGCAATGTGGAAATGGTTTGGACTGGACAAAATGTTATAATTAAAGAAGCTAGGAAGAAAATATGGGGCCTAATCTAAGTCAGTTCAAGTGATGCTGGAGAAAAGAGGACTAATTTGAAGACATTACAAAGAGACATAATATATAGGAAATTGTATATGGAGGTAAAGAAAATGGAAGAGTTATGATGACGACTCTGAGGCTTCTCACTAGGGTAACTGGCTAGACAGTAGTGCCACTCACTAAGAAAGAAAATAATATAGGATAAGGAGTAATTTTAACTTGTTGCATCTGAAGTGCCTGTGAGACACCCAAGAGATAATGTGTAACAGGCAGCTGCATATACACTAGAGTTCAGAAAAGAAATATGGACTGAAGACATACATTCTGGGAGATCAGTATCATATAGTTGATGTGGAAGACATGCAAGGAGATAAGACTAACCACAAAAAGATTATACAGTAAGAAAAGAAAGATAAATTAATCCTAGGAGGACATCACAATTTATAAAGTAAGTAAAGGAAGAAAAGCCTTCCAAGAGGTTAAGCACTCAGAGGAAACATCTGGAAAGTGAAATACCATGGAAGTCAAGGGATTTGATTTGAAGGGTCTGGTTTGAAGAAGACGAGAATGGCCAAAAAAGTCCAGTGAGGCACTGAGTTTTACAGTAGAAGAAATAAGATGTGTCCATCGATTTAACAACAAAGGGGGCAATGAAAATCTTGACAAGAGCAAGCAGTCTCAGTGGTGAGGCAGAAGCCAGACTTCAGTTGATTGAAGAGTGATTTGAAGAGAATACATAGTAAATATGAATATAAGACACATGTTCAGGGATATAGGAAGGGGAAGGGATAGGAGGTAAAAAGAAATATAGGGTTGAGATAGGTAGGATTCGTTGTTGCTTTTAAGATGAACATGACTTGAATATGTTTATATGATGATGAAACAGCCAGAAAAGAGATAAAGTTTGAAGATACACGAGAGGAAAATGATACCTGAAACAAGGTCACTAAGAAGAAAGAAGAGGACAAATCTGAGAGGAATATACTTAAACAGGAAGGCTATTGGGAGGTTGAAAAAATTAAAGGTAAGGATGGGTGCTATTGTGGGCTAAGTTGTATCCCTAAAAAAATATAGGGATACAAGTTCAAGTCCTAAACCCTGGTACCTGTGAAAATGACCTTATTTGGAAATAGGGTCTTTACGGATGTAATCAAGTTAAAATGAGTCATATTGGATTAAGGAGGGCCCTAATCCAATGACTGATATCCTTATAAGATAAAAATTTGGACACTAACACACAGATACAGAGGGGAGAAGACTGTGTGAATATGGAGATTATTTTAACAAAATATAATATTTTGGTTTGGAACTCAGTTTAGCTAAAGAAATTTTACATTTGCTTGAGGTGGGGGTAATATGCAATATTTGGTTTCAAGTCTCAGGTACTGATAGTGATTGGAAAGTTTGTTCTAGTGAATAGTTTAATCTTTCCTGTAAAATATTATTGATTTCCATTGTAAATTATTTCATCCACTGTCTTTCATTCCCTATGCCTAGATGATCAGATATTCAAAAATAAGCGAGTTCAAATTAATAATGTTTTACTCTAGTCTTTCTTCAATATTTTTTGGTCAATTGCTTCATTCCCTTCAAACGATTTGTAATGCAAATGAAAGAATCTAATAAGTCACGAGTTAGATTCTGACTTCTTGAATTAACTTCATTTAATAGCTCCAACTACAGGAAAGAGCAGACCTTCTTGCTTTTCAGGTGAAAAGAGTCACAATTTGAAATGTCAGTTGCCTCAGGCAGGCACATCACATTGAGTTGTATTTAAACATAGCTTCACACTGAAGCTAGCTTCACATTGAATTATAATAGAGAAGTCACTGAAGTCATCTCTTTTAATCTATAGCAGAAAAGGGAAAAGCATTTTAGTATTCCTTAACTTACGAAAAATGGTTCATATATATATATAATAGTCCACTACATTTACCTTATATAATGATAATTTTTCTCTGAAAAAATCTAAAAATGTGTACAGTTATCCAATAATTGATACAATTTGGTATAATATCAGCATATATATGAATTAATGTGATAAAAATATAGAGATAAAAAATTAGTTCCATAATTATTTTAGTTGGCAACAGTGAAGATTTCCAGTTAATGATTATCTAAGGGAGATAAGACAAAAGCATTTTGAAGTCTAGAAGTATAACTTTGTGAAGAAAATAAAGCCATCCCAGACAGAACAGATTTTAAAAGAGGCTCTCTCCTATTTTAGGTAAATCCAGCTAAAGATCCACAAAACATTCCCAGGTTAGGCCAGCAATATCTTCTCACAATAAATTCTTTATAATACATACATTAACTTAAATTACTTGCTAAATATTTCTTAGTCCAAAAAAGGAAATCAAGACTACAAATAGAAACAATTGAGAAAATAACAAAAATTCATCAAATTAAAAATTATTACAGCCTAAGTGATACTCAATAAAAAATGTATAACTTTAAATATTTTTAGTAAAATGAACTAAGAGATAATAGAGGAAAGAAAAATTAGCAGCTCTTTAAAAATGAAGAAAAAGGAATAATATTAATAAAAGCAGAAATTATTATTAGTGAAGGAAAACAATAGGACTTTGTTTATGCTTCAGCCATACTAGTGATTTTTAGTCTCCTTTTTCTGCCTCAGGGCATTTTCATAAGCTGTTTCCTCAAACTGCCTCTTCTTTTCACCTTAATAACACTTACTAAATCTTTATAGAGATTTCAGTTTAAACATTTCTTCAGAGAGGTTTCCTTGACACCCATATGGCTCTTTAAAGTCTCCTTAATATCTGTTCTTTCCTTTTCCCATGCTTAATTTTGTGTATTTGTGGTTCTTTTTTATTTGTGGATTCAAATTTCTGGAAAAGTGTGTGTTTGTATTTTCTCCCAAGACCTCTTTCATTCATTTATTTACTTATGCATTCATTTCACACAAATGTTTCAAGCCCGCTTTATATGGAGAGCACTGTATTGGGCACTAGAGATTCAGTGGTGAAATGATCAGATATGGTCCTTGCCTTTGTGATACTTATAATCTAGCCGTGAATAAGTAATGTAATTGTGATAAGAGCTAGGGTGTGTGGATGCATATACAAGAAGGAGTTAACCCATATGGGTGTCAAGGAAACCTCTGCAGAAATAATGTTTAAACTGAGATCTCTATTGATTTAGTAAGTGTGATTTAGGTGAAGAAGAAGAGGCAGATATCATTGCAGTTTGAGGAAACAGCTTATGAAAATGCCCTGAGGCAGAAAAAGGAAGGTGGAGTGGGGGGAATCTGTGAGGCTGAAGCAGAAAAAAGTCTGCCTTGGTGCACTAGAAACATTTCCTTTAAAGACAGTAACAAGGGACTTCCCTGTTGGCACAGTGGTTAAGACTCTGCACTCCCAATACAGGAGGTGGGGGTTCGATCCCTGGTCAGGGAACTATATCCCACATGCATGCTGCAACTAAGTAAGCCTGACTGTTGCAACTAAGACCTGGTGCAACCAAATAAATTTTTTTAAAAAAAGACATTATTTAAATAAATAAGTAAAGTCTGTAACAAGTCAGGAAGCCCACTAGCAACAGTTATTAAATACTGACTAGAAATTTCAGTACAATAAATAGGTTAAGAAACAAAAATATGATGTACAGCTATTGTACCCGAAGGGTCAAAATTATTTTTATTTTCAGATGATACTGTTATCCAACTAAAAATGTAAGAGAAGAAATGGAAAAAGCAAAGACTAAAACTAATAGGAGAGTTTAGTAAGATATCTAGTCACAAAACTACATACATTGTTTTATGTTAGTCTCATCCTACTGACAGCAATGCTATTGGCTAGGAATGCTTGGGGCACTGTACTACTTGTGGCAGCTTCCCAACACATTTCCTCCAACAGAGCCAATGTTGTGGCTGGATCTGCCCTTGTGGTTCTTATTATGATTGCAACACATACCTCAGCAACAACTATCAAGGAACATTGAAAAGACAAGGTTATTACTCACAGCTCTTAGAGAATACATGGCACACACCTGAGGGCCACACAGGGAAGTTGCAGGTTGAGAGAGAGGGAGAAAGCGTGTATCTGGGGTTCTGCCTTTACTGGGGTCAAGGATGGGGTCCCTAGGGTTTCGTGGGCTTACTCTTTATTAGATTTAAAACATAAGAGCAGGAATTAGTGTGCAGGAAGGGAAAAGCCGGGTTATTGTTTTGCTAGCACCTGTGTCATATAGCTGATAATAAGTTGATTCGAGATGGATGCCTTTGAAACAGATGCCTCAGCAATCAAAAGTTAAATGTCAGGCATTTATATTACAATCAAAAAAGCTTACTGTCAGGCACTTATACTACATATATTTATATAGTATAATGCTAATTTTTAAGAAGATATATATCTGATTACATTCAAACATTCATGAGTATCTATCTCTGGGTGGAAGAATTACAGATGATTTTCCTTTCCTTTACACCTTTCCTTTACACTTTGATAGAAACTAATTTTATAATCGAGTTATAAAGGTATAAAATAATTATAAACATACCTACTTGCCAAAAAGAGCCTACAAATATAATTATATTCATAAGTATCAGTTATTATACAGTATAAAATAGCCTCAAGTTTTAATATAATTGTGTTTTCCTCCAAAATAAACAACCCCAGCCTCTGTAATAATTGGAGACATTTACTTCATCTCTACCTGTATAAGGAGAACCTTCCAGTGGCACTTGCTTGGCTCCACCTTCTACTCCTTAATTTAATTTCCAATTTTGGGAAGCATGTCAATCATGAGAGTTACCTGAGAAGAGCAAATAACCAATTTTAAGTCAATAGCCTTAACATTATGTATAAGAATTTATCTGGCCTTCCTCTATTTTTTTTTTTTTTTTTTTGCGGTATGCGGGCCTCTCACTGTTGTGGCCTCTCCCGTTGCGGAGCACAGGCTCCGGACATGCAGGCTCAGCGGCCATGGCTCACGGGCCTAGCCGCTCCGCGGCATGTGGGATCCTCCCAGCCCAGGGCACGAACCCGTGTCCCCTACATTGGCAGGCGGACTCTCAACTACTACGCCACCAGGGAAGCCCTGGCCTTCCTCTATTTTAACGTTCATCAGCTTTGTAAATGGCTCTTTTTTCCTTCTTTGATATTCAAAGACCTTTTTTTCATTTCATATTTGTGTTTTGGATTGGTCAGACTAGCAGCAGTTAAATAAGAATGAAAGGAAAGAGAGAGGAAAGAAGGAAGGGAGGGAGGGAGGGAGTGAGGGAGGAGAAAGAAATTCATGAACTTAAAATCAAAAGAATGATAATGGATTAAAGAATGAAAATTTAAACTACACACTTCCTCTGACTTGCTGGAGTCTAAATCCCTCTCTATATGATGCATGTTCAAACTGAATATTCATATATTAAGACAGAACAGAGAGGTAAAATGATAATTCAAAAAGAGGGATAACGCTTTTAAAGGCATTTTAATACTTAAAATCAATTGTGTTACTGACACAGGAGTACAGAGGCTGTAAAAAATGTTCTGAGTACTAAAGTAATTCTTAGCAACTGCCAATATTTCCAAGTTATTCAGTTTTATTGCCAAAAAATATACTTGGATAATGTTGTCTAAGCTTGTTACAGACATGCCTTTATTACATGATTAATAAATATCATATCCTTTTCTTTTAGGGGATGAAGGGAATAGAATAATAGAAGAAATATCCAATAAAAGGTTTGGGGATTTTTGTAAAACTCTAGCCAAAAACATGTTCATTATACTTTAAAAGAGTAAATATTATGGCATATGAATTATATCTCAATTTTTTAAAAAACATTGCTCATTTTGCTATTTAGTGTCCATTATCAAAAGGAGCAACATGACACTGGCTTAACAAAAGATCTGGAAACTTTAATTCCTAATAATCTAATAATGCAGAAATAACATTAGCATAACCTAAAGAAATATATCATTAATTTGTCCCTTAGATTTTTCTCTCTTTTAAATATCAGCTCTCAACTGACCACTGATTAAGTGCAAGATTCCAATAATTTAACGCTTGAATTCTCTAAAATGTTAATTTATTATTATGAATGCTTGATATAAGACACAGAAGTAGGGGGTGATGAGCAAGACAGTAGAATAGGAAGCTCAAGACTCTCCTTCTCACACTGAGACACCAAATTAACTACAATACATAGACCAATTCCCTTTGTGAGAAAACCCAAAAGTTAAGAGGCTCCTGTGCCACAGGCAAGCATGAAACCAGCTGCATCAAAGCCAAGAAGAAAATTCATGGCACCCACTCTCCAGAGCCTCCCTGCCCCAGGTATAGCATGATCAGGAGGAAACTCCCACCCGCCCCAGCTTCTTCCAGAGGAGGGGAAAAGTTGGAGCATGTGTCTAACATTCTGACTTTTCAGAGGGCTGCCCGAGAGACTGGTTTCTGTCTGGTCTGTCTCAGAGGGCATACTTCCAATCTCATTTTATGAGGCCTACATTACCCTGATACCAAAGGCAAAGACAAGAAATAAGACTACAGGCTGGGCTTCCCTGGTGGCACAGTGGTTGAGAGTCCGCCTGCCGATGCAGGGGACATGGGTTCGTGCCCCGGTCTGGGAAAATCCCACATGCCGCGGAGTGGCTGGGCCCGTGAGCCATGGTCACTGAGCCTGCGCGTCCGGAGCCTGTGCTCCGCAACGGGAGAGGCCACAACAGTGAGAGGCCTGCGTACAGCAAAAAAAAAAAAAAAAAAAAAAAGACTACAGGCCAATATCCCTGATGAATGTAGATGCAAAAATCCTCAACAAAATACTAGCAAACTGAATCCAATAGCACATTGAAAGGATTATACACCATGACCAAATGGGACTCATCCTTGGGATGCAAGGATGTTTCAACATTAAAAAAAAAAATGATTCACCACATTAATAGAACAAAGTAGAAAAATATTGCATGATCATATTTGACAAAATTTAACACACTTCATGATAAAAACACTCAACAGACTAGAAATAAAAGGAAATTAATTCAACATAATAAAAGCCATGTATGATAAGCCCATAGTTAACATCATACTTAATGGTACAAAACTGAAAGCTTTTCCTCTAAGATCAGGAACAAGGCAAGAATGTCATGTTTGCCATTAATATTCAACATAATACTGTAGTCCTAGCTAGAGCAACTAGGAAAGAAAAAGAAAAGGCATCACAGTTTTTAAAAGGAAGAAGTAAAATTATCTCTGCTTGCAAATAACATAATCTTATATGTAGAAAACCCTAAAAGATTCCACCAAAAAGAAAATGTTAGAAATAATAAACAAGTTGAGAAAAGTTGCAGGATAAAAAAATCAGCGTACAAAAATCAGTAGTATTTCCATATATTAACAATGAAAAATCTTAGAAGGAAATTAAAAAAACAATCCCATTTAAATATATCATTAAAAAGAATAAAATACTTAGGAGGATCTCCCTGGTGGTGCAGTGGTTAAGAATCTGCCTGCCAATGCAGGGGACATGGGTTCGGGCCCTGGTCCAGGAAGATCCCACATGCTGTGGAGCAACTAAGCCCATGTGCCACAACTATTGAGCCTGTGCTCTGGAGCCCATGAGCTACAACTACTGAGCCCACATGCCACAACTACTGAAGCCCATGCACCTAGAGCCCAAGCTCTGCAACAAGAGAAGCCACCACCATGAGAAGTCTGTGCACCGCAACGAAGTGTAGCCCCTGCTTGCTGCAACTAGAGAAAGCCTGTGTGCAGCAACAAAGACCCAACACAGCCAACAATACATAAATAAATAAATAAATAATTTATTTTTTAAAAAAGATTAAAATACTTAGGAATTAACTTAACCAAGGAAGTGAAAGACTTGTACATTGAAAAACATAAAACATTGCTGAAAGAAATTTAAAATAACACAAATAAATGGAAAGACATCTTGTGTTTATGGATTGGAAGACATAACATTGTTAAAGTAGCTATACTACCAGAAGTAACTGACAGCTTCAATGCAATCCCTATCAAAATGCCAATGCCATTTTACATTATTCTGCCATTATTACAGAAATATAAAAACCAATCTGAAAATTCATATAGAACCACAGAGGACCTTGATTAGCCAAAACAATCTTGACAAAGAAGAACAAAGCTAGAAGCTTCATACTTCCTGACTTCAAAACATATTACAATGTTACAGTATTCAAAACAGTATGGTACTGGCCTAAAGACAGACATATGGACCAATGGAACAGAATAGAGAGCCCAGAAATAAATCCATGCATACATGGTCAACATGTACTGGTCAAATGGTCTTCAACAAGGGTGCCATGACTAAACAATGGGGAAAGGATAGTTTCTTCAACTAACAGTGATGGGAAACCTGAATATCCACATGCAAAAAAAGAAAAAAACCTGGATCCTTATCTTATACCATACACAAAAATCAACTCAAAAGAGATCAAAGACTTAAATGTAAGACCTGAAACTATAAAACTTAGAAAAAACTATAGGGGAAAAGCTTCAAAACACTGACCTTGACAATGATTTCTTGGATTTAACACTGAAAATACAGGCAACAAGAGCAAAAATAGACAAGTGGGACCACATCACAATTGGAAGCTTCTGTGCAGCAAAGGAAACAATCACCAGAGTAAAAAGAAACCCTACAGAATGGAGAAAATATTTGCAAATCATATATCTGATAAGGAGTTAATATGCAAAGTATATAATGTACTCCTTACATACAACACAATAACATAAAAACAAATAAACCGATTTTTAAATGGGGCAAAGGACTTGAATAAACATTTCTCTAAAGAAGGCATACAAATGGCCAACAGGTATATGAAAGGATGCTCAACATCATTAATTCTTAGGGAAATGCAAGACAAAACCACAATGAGATATCTCACACCTGTTAGGATTGCCATTATTGAAACAATAGAATATAACAAATGCTAGCAATGATGTGGAGAAACTGAAACTCTTGGGTGATGCTGGGAATGTAAAATGGTGCAACCACTGTGGAAAACAGTGTGGAGGCGCCTCAAAAAATTAAAAAAAGAACTACCATGTAATCTAGCAATTCTACTTCTGGGTATTTATCCAAAAGAATTGAAAATAGTATCTCAAAGAGATATTCCATTCCTATATTCATTGCTGCATCATCCACAATAGCCAAGATGTGGAAACAATCTAATGGCCCATCCACAGACACATGGATAAAATGTAGTATGTACATACAATTGAATGTTATTCAGCCTTAAAAAGGAAAGAAATTCTGCCACGTGTGACAATATGGATGAACCTTGAGGACATTAAGCTAAGAGAAATAAGCCAGTCACAGAAGAAAAACACTGTATGATTCCACTTATATGAGATAGCTAACGTAGTTAAACCCATAGAAGTGGAAAATAAAATGGTGGTTGTCAGGGTCTGTGAGAAGGGGGAAATGGAAGTTGGCTGCTTCAATAGGCATAGAGTTTTAGTCATACAAGATGAAAAAGTTCTAGATATCTGTTGTACAACAATGTGTATATAATTAACAATACTGTACTGTATACTTAAAAGTTTGTTAAGAGGGCAAGTTTCATATTATCTTTTTTTCTTCTTTTTTTTTTTTTTTTTTTGCGGTATGCGGGCCTCTCACTGCTGTGGCCTCTCCCGTTGCAGAGCACAGGCTCCGGACACGCAGGCTCAGTGGCCATGGCTCATGGGCCCAGCCGCTCCACGGCATGTGGGATCCTCCTGGACCGAGGCACGAACCCGTGTCCCCTGCATCGGCAGGCGGACTCTCAACCACTGCGCCACCAGGGAAGCCCTTAAGTATCTTTTTAATCACAATTTAAAAAAAACAGAGCCCATAAATGAGACCAAACTTAAATGGGCAGTTACTCCAAGACAAAGGAGGCAAGAATATACAATGGGGAAAAAACAGCCCCTTCAATAAATTGTGTTGAGAAAATTAGACAGCTACATGCAAAAGAATCAAATTGGACTACTTTTTCACACCATTCACAAAAATAAATTCAGAATGGATTAAAGACTTAAATTTAAAACCTGAAACCATAAATTTCTAGAATAAAATATAGGGAGCACACTCTTTGACATTGGTCTTAGTAATGTATTTTTGGATATGTCTCCTCAGGCAAGGGAAATAAAAGCAAAAATAAACAAATGGGACTACATCAAACTAAAAAGCTTTTGAACAGCAAAGGAAACTATCAACAAAATGACAAGGCTGCCTACTGAATGGGAGAAGATTTTGCAAACAACATATCCAATAAGGGTTAATATACAAAATGTGCAAAAACTCATATAACTCAACATCAATAAAACAAAAAACCTGATTAAAAAATGGGCAGAGGATATGAATAGACATTCTTCCAAAGAAGGTATACAGATGGCCAACAGGTACATGAAAAGATGCTCAATATCACAGAAATGCAAATCAAAACCACAATGAGATATCACCTCACACCTGTAAGAATGACTATTGTCAAATAGACAACAAATAACAAGTGTTGGTAAGAATATGGAGAAAAGGGAAACCTTGTACACTATTGGTAGGAATATAAATTGGTGCAGCTACTACAGAAAACAGTATGAAGCTTCCTCAAAAAACTAAAAATAAAACTACCATACAATCTGGCAATTCCACTCCTGGTATTTGTCCAAAGAAAACAAATACACTAATTAGAAAAGATATATGCACCCCTATGTTCATTGCAGCATTATTTACAATAGCCAAGATATGAAACGAACCTAAGTGCCAATCAAAAGATGAATGAATAAGGAAGAAGTGGTATATGTATATATTTATACACAATGGAATATTAGTCATAAAAAAGAATGAAATCTTGCCATTTGCCACAGTGTGCATGAACCTAGAGGGAATTAAACTAAGTGAAATAAGTCAGACAGAGAAAGACAAATACTGTATGATTTCACTTACATGTGCAATCTAAAAAAACAAAACAGATGATCAAGCATAACAAAACAGAAAGAGTTATAGATACGGAACAAACAGGTGGTTACCAGAGGGGAGGGAGGTGGGGGAAAGAAAGAAATAGGAAAGGGAGATTAAGAGGTACAAAATTCCACTTGCAAAATCAATGAGTCATGGGTACGAAATGTACAGCGTGGGGAACATAGTCAATAACTATGTAATATCTTTCTGTGGTGAGAGATCAAAACTAGACTTATTGTGGTGATCATTTTGAAATGTACTGAAATACTGCATCACTGTGCTGTGTAACAGGAACTGGCATAGCACTGTGGGTCAATTATACTTCAAAAACTAGCTGACTCATAGAAAAAAAGATCAGATTTGTGGTTGCCAGAGGCAGCGGGTAAGAGAAGAAGGAATTGGATGAAGGCAGTCAAAAAGTACAAACTTTCAGTTATAAGATAAATATGTACTAGGAAAACAAACAAACAAACAGAAAGACACAGAAGTGGCAGAGGTGACATTCCATTGCAGAAAGGGAAGTTAAGAACCTTACCTGCATTCTTAGGAATGAAAGGCCAGGTGATTGCCGCACAGAAGAGTGAAGTCTGGATTTTAGGGTACTTTTGATTTTAATGTACTTCTGTTAGATATGTTCATCTGAAAGAGCCTTGCATAGCTGAACAGAAGAATGACAGGTAAGAATCCCCTGGTAGCTCTCAGGTCCTAATCATTCTAGAACATCTATCATGGTGAAACTTTTAAGTATAAATTAGAGAGATTAGACATTACACTTTGGTTTTTAAATGTCTAAAAAATTTCATAGATGTGCTTACTATTCTTCTGTAAATAACTGTATTTCTAATATGCTTAATATAAATGACCTGTATGTTTATTTAAGATTTTTAATTGTAATACTAGATATTCTGTAGTGTCTGCCTCCCCTATAGCCACGCCTGACTAGCCTGAGTGGGAGACGTTGTCCCAGGACAACTCACATACAAACTGGCCAGGGATCTACAACTTAAAATAACTTAGTTTAAAACTCAGGTTAAAAATTGAGGTAAGGGACTTCCCTGGTGGCGCAGTGGTTAAGAATCTGCCTGCCAATGCAGGGGACACGGGTTGGAGCCCTGGTCCGGGAAGATCCCACATGCCCCGGAGCATGTGGCATGCCCCGTGTGCCACAACTACTGAGACTGCGCTCTAGAGCCCATGCTCCGCAGCAAGAGAGCCCACCACAAGGAGAAGCCTGCGAACCACAGCAAAGAGTAGTCCCTGCTCACCACAACTAGCGAAAGCCTGCACTCAGCAATGAAGACCCAACACAGCCAAAAATAAATTAATTAATTTTAAAAAATTGAGTCAAATTTTTGACTGGATGCCATGAGGTAGAGAGAAGTCTAACCAACTGTAGCTCTGTGCAAGCCAAAGTTCTGAGGGAACCAGAATTATGAGTCTAAGTGTTTCTGGAGGGTTGCCTCAGTCATAGATAGAAGAATAAAAAATTCAGTTTGCCATATCTTTTAGGATATCCCCTAAAACTGACATAGAGCTATTGTATTCACACTTAAGGCATCATACAATATATACACATACTTTTCATTCTTCTTTTGGAAATACATACAGTTCCTACCCATATGTAAAAGTCAGGAAAGCCCTCTTCTCTCAATTTTGCTTTTACTTTTAATTTTCTCTTAAATGTGTAAGTCAGTATTAAAGATCAATGGTACTGAGAATGGTAAAGCCTGGCAAAAGGGCTACTATAAACTTTATAGAGTAGATAGAATTTTTACAAACAGTAATTTAATATAATTATGTAGAAACTGTACTTTTGAAACCATTAAAAAGGCCATTCTCATCGAATGACATCTGTTTGACTGTTTACTGAGATTATACAAACATGTCCCTCACCAGTGACTTACCTGTAGAATTTATCTCTGGTGAAACTGCTTAGCAGGCCAAGTCTGTCCTTGGCGCCTCCCCTTACTCACCTCTCGGCCGTCCAGTACTGCTGTGTTACATCCTTTGTACTTCCCCAATCCTTAAGCCATTGCTCTAGGATTTTTCTAGATAAGCTTCCTCCTTAACAAAATGTAGCTGCCCTGAGCCCAGCCAGATTACAGACTTAGGCATCTAATAAAAATGAATTTACTTAAAAGATTTATGACTGATAATATCAGTAGTTTCAAGCGTAAGCCTTCCAGATAACACTTAGGCCTGAAATGCACAAACTTAAAGGAAAATCTGAGTGGGAATATTAGGCAGCATTTGAGACCTATAAGCCTTTGGCCTACTCACAACACATAGAGGTCAACATGCAATCTATGTCTAGGGTACTATGAAGAGCAGTAAGATATTTATTTGAAACTCATACTTTTGCAATTATTAGTGTATAATGTATAGAACATTTTTCTTTAAATCGGGACATTTATAAAAGCTGTTGAATATATTTTCAGTGCCACTAGACTTCAAATGATTTTACTGACGGATTTTCCATGAACATGAGAATGTATAAACTACACTCTGGCAAAGATGTTATACTCAAGTCTGAAGGCAGCTGAGCACACAGACAAAGGATATGGACTGTGGACTCATCTTTGGTTCAAATCATTGCTACTCAGTAACTATATGACCTCTGGCAAGTGGCTTAACCAATCTAAACCTCAGGTTCCTCGACCATAAAACAGAGATTAAATAATAGAGAATTTTGAGGATTAAATGATAAAATGCATGTAAAGCACTCATCTAGTATAGTCGAAGTACATAATAACTCAATATATATTAGTTATTATTATTAATCAGCAGATTGTGTACTGAATATGTTTTTGATGTTTACCATTCATAGTGGCTATAATTTAAAAATATTTTTTTAAACTAATGCAGCACCAATTTTGACTTAATATATTCTGGTTATTATATTCAAAATGAAAATGACTTTACTAGTTTTTTCGATTAAAAAACACCTAATCAGACATTCGAATCACAAAGAAAATTATAAAGGAAAAAATCACTCAAATTTATACATGTAGAGATATACCTCATTATTACTTTAATAATATTTTTTGCCAAAACAGGATTAATCTACCATCTGTTTCTGTTTTTGAGATATAATTATAGAGCTCTTGTTTCTTGATTTCTATTCATAAACTAACCATGAAAATGGAAAGGTAGCCTCTCTTTTTGGAGAAGCAGAAGAGAGAAGTGAAGCCTCTGGTACCATCCTGCCTGGGTTCAAATTCCAGCTTTACTACGTACTAGACATAGCATTGTGGGTAAGTCACTTAAGTGCTGCATCTCAGCTTCCTTATCTGTGAAATGGAGTTATTGGAAGGATTAAAGGAGTTAATACAGAAAGTGCTTAAAATAGTGCCTGGTACATAGTAAGAAGTATAGGAGTTAACTATTATTATATATGTTCATTCAAAGGTACCTATGATATACTGTTATACAAATAAAAATCAGCTCATAGAACAAGTTATATAAAATATTTCCCATTTGTATAAAAAGAACAAAGTATATAATAATACATCTATTTATATACATAAGCATAAAAATATTTTAAAGTCTCTATATACAACTGCTAATGTGATTATCTTTTTTTTTTAGTTTTGTTTTATTTGACTATATCTTAAACTATTTTATTATATCTATTCAGGCACAATAATTATATAATTCTAAAACAAAACAAAACAAGTACTTTCTGAGAAATATAGTTTCCTCCTTTCTCCTCTATCCTCTTCCTTCTCCCCACCTCACAGTTGCCCACTTGTATAGTTTTAATTTTTCCATTAAGATATAAATGCATAAATATATAGAAGTGCATAAACTATATGAATTATATTCACTTACTTGCCAAAATAAAGCTAAGTGCACAAAGTATTCTGATAGTCACTGACAATTTAGGTCTGCATAGTTAAAAGAAGTTACTCCTTATGTCACAGCTGCCCAGTGCTCTCTTAGGAGGATGCACTTGATTTATTCAATCCATGTCCTATTGACTGATGTTTCAATCTTATCACCAAAAATGCTGCAAAAATAGGTTTGTGTTTATGAAAAAATCTGCTTTTAATCTTTATATAAAATTGGAATAATTATTAGGAAAGCAAACAAATTTCCCAGCCCTAATGACAGGTACTCAATATTTTATATTCTACAGAGTCCTCTGATTGCAATAATATCAAACTCCAACATTCCCTCTAAATTTAAAAATAATGCTTTTTACTAATCTAAATTTTTAATAGATCTTTATTGGACTATAATTTCTTCACCATACTGTGTTAGTTTCTGTTGTACGACAAAATGAATCAGCCATATGCATACATATATCCCCCTATCCCCTTGTTCCTGAGCCTCCCTCCCACCCTCCCTATCCCACGTCTCTAGGTCATTGCAAAGCACCAAGCTGACCTCCCTGTGCTATGCTGCTGCTTCCCACTAGCTATTTTATACTTGTTAGTGTATATATGTCCATGCTACTCTCACTTCACCCCAGCTTCCTACTCCACACCCCGGACCTTCAAGTCCATTCTTTATGTCTATGTCTTTATTCCTGTCCTGTCCCTAGGTTCTTCAGAACCACTTTTCTTTTTTAGATTCCATATATATGCGTTAGCATACGGTATTTTTTTTCTCTTTCTGACTTACTTCACTCTGTATGACAGACTCTAGGTCCATCCACCTCACTACAAATAACTCATTTTCGTTTCTTTTTATGGCTGAGTAATATTCCATTGTATACATGTGCCACATCTTCTTTATCCTTTCATCTGTCATTTGACATTTAGGTTGCTTCCATGTCTATGTCCTGGCTATTGTAAATAGTGGTGAAATGAACATTGTGGTACGTGTCTCTTTTTGAATTATGGTTTTATCAGGGTATATGCCCAGTAGTGGGATTGCTGGGTCATATGGTAGTTCTAATTTTAGTTTTTTAAGGAACCTCCATACTGTTCTCCATAGTGGTTGTACCAATTTACATTCCCACCAACAGTGCAAGAGGGTTCCCTTTTCACCACACCCTTTCCAGCATTTATTGTTTCTAGAATTTTGATAATGGCCATTTTGACCAGTGTGAGGTGATACCTCACTGTAATTTTGATTTGCATTTCTCTAATAATTAGTGATGCTGAGCATCTTCTCATGTGCCTCTTGGCCATCTGTATGTCTCCTTTGGAGAAATGTCTATTTAGGTCTTCTGCCCATTTTTTAATTGGATTGTTTGTTTTTTTTGATATTGAACTCCATGAGCTGTTTGCATATTTTAGATATTAATCCTTTGTCCCTTGGTTCATTTGCAAATACTTTTTCCCATTCTGAGGATTGTCTTTTCATCTTGTTTATGGTTTCCTTTGCTGTGCAAAAGCTTTTAAGTTTCATTAGGTCCCATTTGTTTATTTTTTCTTCTATTTTCATTACTCTAGGAGGTGGGTCAAAAAAGATCTTGCTGTGGTTTATGTCAAAGAGTGTTTTTCCTATGTTTTCCTCTAAGAGTTTGATAGTATCTGGTCTTACATTTAGATCTTTAATCCATTTGGAGCTTATTTTTGTGTATGGTGTTAGGTAGTGTTCTAATTTCATTCTTTTACATGTAGCTGTCCAGTTTTCCCAGCACCACTTATTGAAGAGGCTGTCTTTCTCCACTGTATGTTCTCCTTCCTTTGTCATAAGTTAGGTGACCATATATGCGTGGGTCTATCTCTGGGCTTTCTATCCTGTACCATTGATCTATATTTCTATTTTTGTGCCAGTACCATACTGTCTTGATTACTGTAGCTTTGTAGTATAGTTTGATGTCTGAGAGCCTGTTCCTCCAGCTCCATTTTTCTTTCTGATTACTTTGGCTATTCGGGGTCTTTTGTGTTTCCATATGAATTGTAAATTTCTTGTTCTAATTCTGTGAAGAATGCCATTGGTAGCTTGATAGGGATTGCATTGAAGCTGCAGATTGCTTTGGGTAGTATAGTCATTTTCACAATATTGATTCTTCCAATCTAAGAGCATGGCATATTTCCCCATCTGTTTATGCCAGCTTTGATTTCTTTCATCAGTGTTTTATAGTTTTCTGGGTACAAGTCTTTTGCCTTCTTAGGTAGGTTTATTCCTAGGTATTTTATTCGTTTTTTTTGCAGTGGTAAATGGGATTGTTTCCTTAATTTCTCTTTCTGATTTTTTGTTCCTAGTGTATAGGAATGCCAGAGATTTCTGTGCATTAATTTTGTATCCTGCAACCTTACCAAATTCATTGATTAGCTCTAGTAGTTTTCTGGTGGCATCTTTAGGATTTTCTATGTATAAGATCATGTCATTGGCAAACAGTGACAGTTTTACTTCTTCTTTTCCAATTTGTATTCCTTTTATTTCTTTTTCTTCTGTGATTGCCATGGCTAGGACTTCCAAAAGTATGTTGAATAAGAGTGGCTAGAGTGGACATCCTTGTCTTGTTCCTGATCTTAGTGGAAATGCTTTCAGTTTTTCATCATTGAGTATGATGTTTGCTGTGGGTTTGTCATACATGGCCTTTATTATGTTGAGGTAGTTTCCCTCTATGCCCATTTTCTGTAGAGTTTTTATCATAAATGGGTGTTGAATTTTGCTTTTTCTGCATCTATTGAGATGATCATATGGGTTTTATTCCTTAATTTGTTGATATGGTGTATCACATTGATTGATTTGCATATATTGAAGAATCCTTGCATTCCTGGGATAAACCCCACTTGATCATGGTGTATGATCCTTTTAATATGTTGTTGGATTGTTTTTGCTAGTATTTTGTTCAGGATTTTTGCATCTATGTTCATCAGTAATATTGGTCTATAATGTTCTTTTTTTGTGATATCTTTTTTTGGTTTTGGTATCAGGGTGACGGTGACTTCATATAATGAATTTGGGAGTGTTCCTCCCTCTGCAACTTGTTTGAAGTTTGAGAAGGATCAGTGTTAGCTCTTCTCTAAATGTTTGATAGAATTCGCCTCTGAAGCCATCCATTCCTGGACTTTTGTTTGTTGGAAGATTTTTTTTTTTTGCGGTACGCGGGCCTCTCACTGTTGTGGCCTCTCCCGTTGCGGAGCACAAGCTCCAAACGTGCAGGCTCAATGCCATGGCTCACGGGCCTAGCTGCTCCGCGGCATGTGGGATCTTCCCAGACCAGGGCACGAACCCGTATCCCCTGCATCAGCAGGCGGACTCTCAACCACTGCACCATCAGGGAAGCCCTGTTGGAAGATTTTTAATTACAGTCTCAATTTCATTACTTGTGATAGGTCTGTTTATATTTTCTAATTCTTCCTGATTCAGTCTTGGAAAATTGTACCTTTCCAAGAATTTGTCCATTTCTTCGTGGTTGTCCATTTTATTAGTGTATAATTGTTTGTAGTAGTCTCTTATAATCATTTGTATTTCTGTGGTGTTTGTTGTGATTTCTTCTTTTTCATTTCTAATTTTATTGATTTGCATCTGCTCCCTTCTTTTCTTGGTGAGTCTGGCTAAGGGTTTATCAATTTTGTTTATCTTCTTAAAGAACCGGTTTTAGTTTTATTGATCTTTGCTATTGTTTTCTTTGTTTCTATTTCATTTATTTCTGTTCTGATCTTTATGATTACTTTCCTTCTACTGACTTTGGGTTTTCTTTGTTCTTTTTCTCTGGTTGCTTCAGGTGCAGGGTTAGATTGTTTATTTGAGATTTTCCTTGTTTCTTGAGGTGAGATTGAATTGCTATAAATTCCCCTCTTAGAACTGCTTTTGCTGCATCCCATAGGTTTTGGGGCGTCATGTTTTCGTTGTCACATGTTTCTATGTATTTTTAAATTTCTTCTTTGATTTCTTCAGTGATATCTTGGTTAATTAGTAGAGCACCATTTAGCCTCCATGTATTTGTGTTTTTCTCAGTTTTTTTCCTGTAACTGATTTCCATTCTCACAGCGTTGTGGTCAGAAAAGATGCTTGATACGATTTCAATTTTCTTAAATTTTCTGAGGCTTGATTTGTGACCCAAGATGTGATCTATCCTGGAGAATGTTCCATGTGCACTTGAGAAGAAAGTGTATTCTGCCACTTTCAGGTGGAATGTTCTATAAATATCAGTTAAATCTATCTGGCCTATTGTGTCATTTAAAGCTTGTGTTTCCTTATTGATTTTCTGTTTGGATGATCTGTCCATTGGTGTAAGTGGGGTGTTCAAGTCCCCTACTATTATTGTGTTACTGCCGATTTCCCCTTTCATGATTGTTAGCATTTGCCTTATGTATTTAGGTGCTCCTATGTTGGGTGCGTAAATATTTACAATTGTTATATCTTCTTCTTGGATTGATCCCTTGATCATTATGTAGTGTCCTTCCTTATCTGTTGTAACAGTCTTTATTTTAAAGTCTATTTTATCTGATACTAGTATTGCTATTCCAGCTTTCTTTTGATTTCCATTTGCATGGAATATCTTTTTCCATCCCTTCACTTTCAGTCTGTATGTGCCCCTAGGTCTCAAGTGGGTCTCTTGTAGACAGCATATATATGGGTCATGTTTTTGTATTCATTCAGCAAGCCTGTATCTTTTGCTTGGGACATTTAATCCATTTATATTCAAGGTTATTATCAATATGTATGTTCCTATCACCACTTTCTTAATTGTTTTGGGTTTGTTTTTGTGGGTCTTTTTCATCTCTTGTGTTTACCACCTAGAATAAGTTTCTTTAGCATTTGTTGTAAAGCTGCTTTGGTGGTGCTTAATTCTCTTAGCTTTTGCTTCTCTGAAAAGCCTTTGATTTCTCAAATCAAATGAGATACTTGCTGGGTACAGTAATCTTGCTTGTAGGTTTTTCTCTTTCATCACTTTAAGTATATACTGCCACTCCCTTCTGGCCTGCAGTTTCTGCTGAAAAATCAGCTGATAACGTTATGGGGATTCCTTTATATGTTATTTTTTGTTTTTCCCTTAGTGCTTTTATATTTTTTCTTTGAAGTTAATTTTTGTTAGTTTGATTAATATGTGTCGTGGATGTTTCTCCTAGGGTTTATCCTGTATGGGACTCTATGGGCTCCCTGGACTTGGGTGACTCTTTTCTTTCCCATGTTGGGGAAGTTTTACACTATAATCTCTTCAAATATTTTCTCAGACCATTTCTTTTTCTCTTCTTCTTCGGGGATCCTATACTTTGAATGTTGGTGTGTTTAGTGTTGCCCAGATGTCTCTGAGATTGCCTTCAATTATCTTCATTCTTTTTTCTTTATTCTGTTTCTTGGCAGTTATTTCCACCATTTCATCTTATAGCTCACTTATTCATTCTCCTGACTCAGTTATTCTGTTATTGCTTCCTTCTAGTGTATTTTTCATTTCAGTTATTGTGTTGTTCATCTCTGTTTGTTCTTTAGTTCTTCTAGATTTTTGTTAAACATTTCTTGTATTGTCTCAATCTGTGCCTCCATTTTATTTTCGAGACTTTGGATCATCTCTACTATCATTACTCTGAATTATTTTTCAGGTAGATTGCCTATTTCCCCTTCATTTATTTGGTCTTGTAGGATTTTACCTTGCTCCTTCATCTGTGAGATATGTTTTTGTCACCCCCCCTCTTTTTTTTCTGATGAGTGGGACTGTGTTCCTGTCTTACTGGTTGTTTGGCCTGAGGCTTCCAACAGTGGGGCTTGTAGGCTATTGGGTAGAGCTGGGTCTTGGTGCTGAGATGAAGACCTTCAGGAAACCTCACTCCAATGAATATTCCCTAGGGTCTGAGGTTCTCTGTTAGTCCAGTGGTTCGGACTCGGAGCTCCCACCACAGGAGCTTCAGCCTGGCCCCTGGTTCATGAACCTAGATCCTGCAAGCTGTGCAGGGCAGCAAAAAAAAAAAAAAAAGGAGAACAATAACAAAGTAAAGAAAGAAAATTAGACTAGGTAACTAACAGATATGTTAGAAAGAATACAAAAATAAGGGCTTCCCTGGTGGCGCAGTGGTTGAGAGTCTGCCTGCCAATGCAGGGGACACGGGTTCATGCCCCAGTCTGGGAAGATCCCACATGCCGCAGAGCGGCTGGGTCTGTGAGCCATGGCCGCTGAGCCTGCGCATCCGGAGCCTGTGCTCGGCAACGGGAGAGGCCACAACAGTGAGAGGCCAGCGTACCAAAAAAAAAAAAAAAAAAAAAGAATACAAAAATAAAAATATAGATGAAACAACAACCAGAAGGTAAAACAGAACCACAGTAGTTAAACAGAGGAGGAGGAAAAAAAAAAAAAAAAAGGTGGAAAGTCCTTGGCTGTGGAGGGCGTGGCCTAAGCAGGGGCGGGGTTTGGGCAGTGGGCATGACCTATGCTTAGGACTAATGTGTTTATCTTAAGGAGGGATTTTCACTGGTTCTATTATGTTTCAATTTTTTACAACCTTTATATTTGGTATTATTAAGAAATCAATAAAAATAGTTCAATTAAAAATGTGTTTTTTGAATTAGGGAAAAGAAGAAAAAGAAAGTAGAGGAAAACAACAAAATTCTTAGTTTTTACAAAGATGACAGTATTTATTAGGTTTTTATGCTAAAAGAGAGTTTGGATTTTATAAAATACAATATTACTGGAAGTATATTACAGTAAACCTAAAGTTATAACTTCCCTTTACTAAAGAGACATCATTCATGTTATGTAAAGAAAAATATGCAAAAGGAAAAAGAAAATACTTAAATACCTTTAAAATTGCTAATAAATACACTCAAGGTTGTTAAATTTAACAAAGTTGGCTGAAGCATTAACTACAAAATAATGATAAAACAATCTTAACATATTTCTGCTTTATTTTACTGAGACAAGGATGCCATAATAAGCTTGAAGTACTTTTTTAAAAATTAATTAATTAATTAATTTTCAGCTGCATTAGGTTTTTGTTGCTGTGTGTGGGTTTTCTCTAGCTGCGGTGAGCAAGGGCTACTGTTCGTTGCAGTGCGTGGCCTTCTCATTGAGGTGGCTTCTCGTTGCAGAGCATGGGCTCTAGGCAAGTGGGCTTCAGTAGTTGTGGCACACAGGCTCAGTAGTTGTGGCTCGTGGGCTCTAGAGCGCAGGGTCAGTAGTTGTGGCGCACGGGCTTAGTTGCTCCATGGCATGTGGGATCTTGCTGGACCAGGGCTTGAACCTGTGTCCCCTGCATTGGCAGGCGGATTCTTAACCACTGCACCACCAGGGAAACCCCAGCTTGAAGTACTTTTAATGCCCCCACTGTATATATTCTGCCTTATATATAGAGGAATAATCTCTACAAAACTTACAATTCTAAAACAAAGTTTCCAAATTTTGTTTAATATTGTATGACATCTTTTCTCTCTGAGAATTAATACAGTGCCTATTGGCAGGTTTATTAACCTATCTAAGCCTTAGTTTCCTCAACTATAACATAGGGAAAATATCCTATGAAGATTAAGTGAGAACGTGCAGTCCTCATGCAGAATATGAGAACAACAGTACTTGAACTTTTTCACTCTATCATTATCTCTTTGTTATATGATAGCCTAAAAAGAATAATCAGTCTGATTATTAATACTATTTTGTCTAATGTATAGACTGTACTTTTAGCACTTGATAAACATACATACTAGCTTGAGTTGAATTCTTAGAAAGTTAAAAATATATCTTATTATATATATTATATATATAATATATATAATATATTACATATAATATACAATATATATTATATATATTATATATTAATATTATATAGCTCTCCCATGTGCCATTTCTGTCCAATATGTCTTTCTCAAAGGTCACCAGTTACATATAATATCCCAAATTTCTGACCTATGCTGATGACAGATCTCCATCTATTGTGATGTCATCCAGTACTTGATGGTAATATTTCACATGATATTTATTTCTGGCTACAGTTTAAAGAGCACTTCCTGTTTGTAGAGTAACTCAAGGATTACAGTATGACTTCCTGTGATTTTATTTCTATATCGTTGCCTTAAGTAGCAATGAGTAAATCTTCTAAATTATGTCGAAAGACTTCTTGTCCACAAAGCAATATATTCTGAGATCTCATTGACAAAATTGTTAAAAGACCATCCTTGTAGTTTTTGGGTCAGTGGGGATATCACTGTTATGAACCCAGGATTTATAGAACACTGGCAAAAATTCTGAGGTACAGAGACTTGGATCGGTTTGACCTACTACTCACAGATTATATTGCATTTGTGGAAAAATCAAGATACTGTTTTGAACTAAATTTTAATCTTGAATTTACTGAAATATGTGTGAATACAATTCTGTACTGGGTTTTCGCCAGAAAAGGTAATCCTGACTTTGTGGAATTGCTCCTCAAGAGGGCAAAAGACTATGTTCAAGACAGAAGTTGTAACCTGGCACTGATATGGAGGTAGTAATCTCATATGTTTTCAACATAAAAGGAGAAAATTTCTCTTTAGGAGGATATACTACTTCTTTTTTTCTAAAATGTATATGCATAGTGACTACATATGGATAAAGAATCCTGACTTGATTGCTCATTCATTTGTTCATTCCTTCATTATTTATTCAATAAAATTTTACCTATATGTAAATTATTATGTACCAATAAATTACTAGTGGTTTGCTCTATAAAACTTACATGGAAGTGTTCAAGGTAATGCAGTGTTACACAACCTAGATTTCTGTAACTAGTCAAAGACATTGTTTTTTGTAATACTGTGATCTCTTCTTTTTGAGAATACTGAGAATGTTTATCTATAAACTATCTAAATTGTCTTTCAAAGTATAATTCAGGATATACACACATATTCACTTAGTCATACTTGTTAAACATAATAATTCCCTATTTTTATGTTAAACATTATAAATTTGACTCCAAATTCTCCAGAATTGAACACAGTGAAAGTCAAATACCTGATTCAATCTGCTATAGAACGAAATTTTCACATTGTCTAAACATGTCAATCTAGCTAATGAATACTACTGAGGATCTTAGAATAAAATGTCCAATATGACCTCATTGTAGTCTGTAATACAGATTTTAAAGTTACTTAGTTTGCACTAACTGCAATTTAGTCTTTGGTTTTAGGTATTAGTTTGATTAGAACAGATGTGCATTTATTCATTCATTCAACAAAGTACTTATCACCTTACTGTGCATGAGGCACTGTACTAGGCATGATGATAGAACCATGTATTCAATGAAAAACAAGACAGATAAGATCAGTTTAAGACTAAACCAATTTAGATTCTGCCTGAAGCAGAGTTGTTTTCTTGATTGTGTATCACTGTGGTGATGGAGAACCACTGGATTACTTTCCTTAATGATAACCCAAGTACAAAAACTGAGAGTTGAAGTCTTCAATATCAATAAATAAAACTCCAAGTAGTACTTTTTGGTTGTTTTACGACCACTATATTTGTAACTATAGCAGAGATCAGCAGCTTCTAACACTGAGTGTCACTAGCTGGGTTAAGTAGTGCCTATGTGTATCCCTGGCAGGCCCATGGGAAAGAAAAATGAAGTAAAACAAAGGAAGAGAGGATAAGTTTAAAAAAAGATTAATGAGGGGCAAGAAGGGAAAACTGAAAGGAAAGAAAGGAAAATGAAAGAAAAACATATGGTTGGACAGGATAGAGTGCCATTAAAAACTGTCTTAATAAACTGTTTAAAGACTAACAGATTTTGACTTAGATGCATCCACAAGGTAAAACACATTACAGGCCAATTCTAAGTACCACAATATCTTTAGGATCTTTCAGATTCACAGAATTTTAAATTCAGATGGAACCTAAGAATTCACTAGCAAACCTCCCCTAACCCCTCTTCCTGGGCAGCAACTCCCAGAGTGCATCTCTGGTTGGTGCTCACCTGGTCTCTGCTTGAACAACTCTAGTAGTAGTGAGTTAACTATTTCCTGAGGTAAATCATTCCTTTGCCAGGGACCCTTCTCTTTCCTAGCCACTCATCTTCCCTCAAAGATTTTACCCAGTCCCACGACTTTAAATATTACGATATGCCAATGACTCCCAAATCTTTATCTCCAGCCATGACCTCTCCTCTGAGCTCCAGACTCCTCCTATATGAGGCTGCCTGCTCAACATCTCCACAGAGCATCTCAAATTTAACAGAATCAAAACAGAATACTGATCTTACTCACACTATACCTGCCAACTTGCTCCTTCCCCTGAATTCTGCACTTGATTAATGGCCTCTGTTGCTCAGGCCAAAAATCTAGGATTTATGTTTGCTTCTTCTCTTTCTTTCACAGCACATCAGCAAATCTTTTTTATTTTATCTCTAAAATATGTAACAATTATTTATACTTTTCATCTTCTCTGTTTCCAACGTAGGTGAAGCCACCATTGTCCCTTGCCTAGACAACTCCAATAGACTCCTAAAGAGTCTTCCAGCTTCCACTCTTCCCTCTTACAATCCATTCTTGACTCAGAAGCCTGAGTGACCTTATAAAAATGTAAAATAGGCCATACCACCCACGCTTAAAATCATCCAAAGTTTTCCTACTACAGGTGAAATAAAATTCAAACTCAATAACCATTTTTTAAAACTCCCATATGGGGACTTCTGTGATGGTGCAGTGGTTGAGAGTCTGCCTGCCAATGCAGGGGACACGGGTTCGAGTCCTGGTCTGGGAGGTCCCACATGCCACAGGGCAACTGGGCCCGTGGGCCACAGCTACCAAAGCCCACGCGCCTAGGGCCCATGCTCTGCAGCGGGAGAGGCCACCGCAGTGAGAGGCCCGCACACCCCAACGAGGATTAGCCCTGGCTCGCCGCAACTAGAGAAAGCCCACACGCAGCAACAAAGACCCAACGCAGCCAAAAATTAAAAAAAAAACAAAAAACCTCCCATATGATATGTCCCCAAATCCAATCTCCCGAATTCTAATCTCATGTCATTCTCCCCCTTGAACACTATATTCCAACCACAACATTTGTTGTCCACTGTCTACTCTTGCTAAAAGTAAGCTCCATGAAAGGAGGAACTTTGACTATTGCTTCAGCTTTGAATCCTCATGTCTAGAACTATGCAGATACATAGTAAGTGGTTAATGAAGAATGTGTTGGATGAAAAAATGAATTTTTATACAGCTTTATTAGATTCTTCTTCCTCATAGTGCACTGAATTCTGTCTCCATTTCTCCAACTCTGCCCCCAGAGATATAGAATACAAAGTCTACTCATTCTCTGTCCTGTATGAAAACCTCTCAAATATTTGAACATAGCTATTATGTCCCCACAATAAATACCTTACGTTTCCTATTATCTGTTGTTCTTTATTTCCATAGCAGCATCATTCTTTGGTCACCTTCCCCTGTATACACTCCAGTTTGATAATTTTGCTAATCCAATAATGAGGTGTCTAAATAGGTCTCTGGAGGAGAAGAGACAGAATTACTGAGAGAAAGGAACTTAAGTTTGTTCATTTTTGCAATAAACCTGCAAAAATAAATGCCACAGTATGGAAGACTGTAAGTGGATAAAGAGAGATGACATCATTCAGTTAAAATAACAATAATCATTTATTAAGCATTTTCTAAGTACCAGGCACTGTGTTATTTGCTGAGGATACAAAAACAAAGTAGACATATTTCCTGATTTTGGAGAGCTCACAGACTAGTACATAAGCCATAAAAAATTATAATTATACTATAAGTTCAAAAATAGAAGCATATAGAGGTAGAAAGAACAGACGACATCGTTAATATTGGGGAGGAGCTGGTATCGGAGAAGGCACTTTAGAAGAGGTGATGTCTTAAATTTATTTTTAAAATGTAAAAAGGAGTTTTCCCTGTCTTTCCCTTGAAGAAATGTAATCTAGGCAGAGAGAGGCTGACTAAAGCCAAGAGAAATACAAACATGTTGTATCCAGTGACTACAGGCAATTCAGCAATTGCTAGAGAGTGAGATGGAAATCAGGTAATAGTGACAGATAAGGCCTAAAAGAGAGCCCTTGAAGGACCTTTGTAGGCCATACCAAGGAATTTGAAATTTATACCTACCATGGGTGATGCCCAATCAGTGAAGGTCTTTTCAGACTTGAAGTATGAAAAGATTCATCAGCTCCCATTTGAAGACTGGACTGTGGTAAGGGAGGGTGCAGCTAGAATTAGGGAGACTAGTTAGTAGACTGCTCAAACACTCCAGGTAGAATGGCAGGTCCAGAATTTCTGTAGAGGAAGGGTTGAGGGAAGCAACCTGATTGAAAAGAGGGAGGTGGTTAGAGGACGTGCTTGAAACTGAATTTGCATAGCACGCCCAGTGTGCTAACTAAGATTACATGTGTACTTATAATAGTTTTGGGGGAAGAACTAATCTGCTCTGCCACCATCCCCCCCCCAGTCCCTAGGTAAATCATAATGAGGACTTAAACTAAAAACAACAATAGCAATAGGGAAAAGAAGAGATATTACTAAATAGAATAACCAGGCATTACAGTAGGTGATTAGAAGTAGAAAATGAAAGAGAAGAGTTACTCTTCAAATTTCAAAATTTTGAGACTCGTTGATGGTTGTATTAGCTTTCTTTTGCTGCTGTAACAAAGCTGCCACAAACTTAGTGGCTTAAAATAATATAAATTTATTATTTTATAGTTCTGAAGGTCAGAGTCCAAAATGAGGCTACAAGGGCTAAAATCAAGATGTCACAGGGTGGGTTCCTTCTGGAGGTTCTAAGGGAGAGCCTTAGAGGGCTCTAGCTAGATACTCTAGCTGCCTTTGCCAACTTCTAGAGCTGCCTACATTCCTTGGTTCATGGTCTCTTCCTCCATCTTCAAAGCCAACACTGTAGTCCTATCTCCTTCACTGGCTCTGCTTCTGTCATTCTCTGACATCTCTTATAAGGACTCTTGTGATTATACTGGGCCCCCCTGGATAATCTCGCACCTCAAGATCCTTATCCTAATTATATCTGCAAAATCCCTTTTGCCATATTGAGAGGCTATTTCAGTCTACCACAATGGTCATGCCACAAATCTATTAAAATTATTACAAGAGACTACAAAGTCAGTTTTGGATGCATGTGTTTGCATTGCCTAAGGGATATCCAGGTAAAGATGTGCAGTAGGTAGCTATTATGTAGTGTCATCCTTGATGTCTCTCTTTTACATTGCACATCTTAGTCTGTCAGGACATCTGCTGAGTCTACCTTTAAACAATATACAGAATTTGATCATCTCCACTGTTATCACCTAAGTTAAGTGATTTCTCTCCTTCTATCCCATAACAAATTCTCAATAAAGGTGAGATCGTGCTGCTTTTTTTTACTCAAAATCTCCAGTGGCTCTTCCATTCCATTTAGAGTAAAAGATGAAGTTCTTATAGTGATTTGCAAGGCTTTACACAATGTGACATCCCATTACCTCTGTCCTCATTTCCTACTATCCCTCACCCTTTTCACACTTTTAGCCACACAGGCTCCCTTACTCTTCCTCCACCACCCCAGGCACACTCTCCTGCCTTAGGGTTCTTAAATGTCCAAATAGCTAACTTCTTCATCTCCTTCTTCTTTATCTAATGTCACATTTCAGTAGAGCCCTCTCCTATAATCCTATTTAAAATTGGAAAATGCCAAAAGTTCAGGACCAGACACTTTCATGAATTCTACCAAACATTCAAAAAGGACTTAATCCTTCTCAAACCATCCAAAAAATTGAAAAGGAAGGAATGCTCCCAAACTCATTCTATGAGGCCCACGTTAGCCTGATACCAAAAGCAGATAAACGCACTTTGAAAAAAATAATAAAATAAAATAAAATAAAATTACAGGCCAATATCCCTGATGAATACAGATGCAAACATCCTCAACAAAAGAATAACAAACCAAATTCAACAATACATTAAAAGAATATACACCATGATCAAGTAGAATTTATTCCAGGGATGCAAGAATGGTTCGATATGTGTAAATCAATCAACCTGATACACCACATTAACAAAACAAAGAATAACACCATATAATCATCTCAATAGAGGCAGAAAAAACATTTGACAAAATTCAACATCCATTTATGATATAAACTCTCAACAAAGTGGGTATAGAGGGAACATACCTCAACATAATAAAGGCTATATATGATAAATTCATTGTTAACATATTATTCAGTTGAAAACCTGCAAGCTTTTCCTCTAAGATCAGGAACAAGAAAAGGATGCCTACTATCACCACTTTTATTCAACATAGTATTGGAAGTCCTAGCCACAGCAAATCAAAAAAGAAAAAGAGACAAAATTGGAAAAATTGGAAAGAAAAAAGTAAAACCGTCAGTATTTGCAGATAACATGATACTATATATAGAAAACCCTAAAGAGTCCACAAAAAATTTATTAGAACTAATAAACAAATCCAGTAAAGTTGCAGGATACAAAATCAGTACAGAAATCTATTGCATTTCTAAATGTTACCAACTATCGAAAGAGAAATTAAGAAAACAATCCCATCTATAATTGTATCAAAAGAATAAAACATCTCGCAATAAATTTAACCAAGGAGGTGAAAGACCTGTACTCTGAAAACTATAAGATATTGGGACTTCCCTCGTGGTGCAGTGGTTAAGAATCCGCCTGCCAATGCAGGGGACATGGGTTTGAGCCCTGGTCTGGGAAGATCCCACATGCTGCGGAGCAACTAAGCCTGTGCGCCACAACTACTGAGCCCGCGAGCCACAACTACTGAAGCCCGAGCACCTAGAGCCCATGCTCCGCAACAAGAGAAGCCACTGCAATGAGAAGTCCGCACACTGCAACGAAGAGTAGCTCCCTCTTGCTGCAACTAGAGAAAGCCTGTGTACAGCAACAAAGACCCAATGCAGCCAAAATAAATAAATAAACTTACCACAAAAAACCCTATAAGATATTGATGAAAGAAATTGAAGATATTGATGAAATAAATGGAAAGGTATACCATGCTCATGGATTCAAAGAATTAACAGTTAAAATGTCCAAACTACACAAAGCAATCTACAGATTCAATGCAATCCCTATCAGAATAACAATGGTATTCTTCATGAAACTGAAACCAATAATCCTAAAATTTGTATGGAATCTTGAAAGACCATGAACAGCCAAAGCAACCTTTATAAAGAAGAACAAAGCTGGAGGTATCATGCTCCCTGATTTCAAGCTATACTACAAAGCTATAGTCATCAAAAGTGTATAGTACTGGCACAAAAACAGACACATAGATCAATGGAACAGAATAGACAGTCCAAAAATAAACCCATGCTTATATGGTCAATCAATCTATAACAAAGGAGGCAAGAATGTACAATGGGGAAAAAACAACATCTTCAATAAATGGTGTTGGGAAAACTGGACAGCTACACACAAGAGAATCAACCTGGACCACTTTCTTACACCATATACAAAAATACACTCAAAATGGTTACAGATCTAAATATAAGACCTGAAACCATAAAACTTCTAGATGAAAACATAGGCAGTATGCAATTTTACATCAGTCTTTGCAATATTTTTTTGGATATGTATCCTTAGGCAAGGGCAACAAAAGCAAAACTAAACGAATGGGACTACATCAAACTAAAAAGCTTTTGGATAGCAAAGGAAACCATCAAAACAATGAAAAGGCAACCTATTGAGTGGTGAGAGTTATGTGCAAACAATATATCCAACCAGTGGTTAATATCTAAAACACATAGGGCTTCCCTGGTGGCACAAGTGGTTGAGAGTCCGCCTGCCGATGCAGGGGACACAGGTTCATGTCCCCGTCCGGGAAGATCCCACATGCTGCGGAGCGGCTGGGCCCATGAGCCATGGCTGCTGAGCCTGCCTGTCCGGAGCCTGTGCTCCGCAACGGGAGAGGCCACAACAGTGAGAGGCCTGCATACTACAAAAAAATAATAAAAAAATCTAAAACATATAAAGAACTCATACAACTCAATATTATAAAAATCAAATTTAAAGAGGTGCAGGGGACCTGAATAGGTATTTTTTTCCAAGGAAGACATACAGATGGCCTATAGATATGTGAAAAGATGCTCAACATCACTAATCACCAGAGAACTGCAAATTAAATCCATAATGAGGGGGCTTCCCTGGTGCCGCAGCAGTTGAGAATCCGCCTGCCAATGCAAGGGACATGGGTTTGAGCCCTGGTCCGGGAAGGTCCCACATGCCGTGGAGCAACTAAGCCCCTGCACCACAACTACTGAGCCTGCGCTCTAGAGCCCACAAGCCACAACTACTGAGCATGTGTGCCACAACTACTGAAGCCCGCATGCCTAGAGCCTGCACTCCACAACAAGAGAAGCCACTGCAATGAGAAGCCTGTGCACCACAACCAAGAGTAGCCCCCGCTCACCACAACTAGAGAAAGCCCATGTGCAGCAACAAAGACCCAACTCAGCCATAAATAGATAAATAAATAACTAAATTTATAAAACCACAATGAGATATCACCTTCCCCCGTCAGAACACATATTATCAAAAAGACCACCAATAAGTGTTAGTGAAGATATAGAGAAAAGGGAACCCTTGTGCACTGTTGGTGGGAATGTAAATTGGTGCAGCCACTATGGAAAATAGTATGTAGTTTCCTCAAAAAAATTAAAAATAGAGTTACCATATGATCCAGCAATTCTACTTCTGGGTATTTATGTGAAGAAAATGAAAATACTAATTAAAAAAGATACATGCACCCCTATGTTCCTTGCAGCATTATTTACAATAGCCAAGATATGGAAGCAACCTAAGTGTCCATCAATAGATGAATGGATAAAGAAGTGGTGTCTGTGCATATATACATATATACAATGTATTATTACTCAGCCATACAAAAGAATAAAATCTTGCTATTTGTGACAACATGGACAGATTTAGAGGGTATTATGCTAAGTGAAATAAGTCAGATAGAGAAAAACAAATACTGTATGATTTCACTTACATGTGGAATCTAAAAAACAAAACAAAAACCAAAAAGGAAACTGACCCATAGATACAAACTTGGTTTCACGGCAGGGGTAGTATGGAATTGGGAAAAATAGGTGAAGGAGATTAAGAGGTACAAACTTCTAGTTATAAAATAAATAGGTCATGGGGATGTAATTTACAGCATAGGGAATATAGTCAATAATATTGTAATAACTTTGTACGGTGATAGATTATTGTGGTGATCAATTCATATTGTGTATAAATATCAAACCACTATGTTATACACCTGAAACCAATATAATATTGCATGTCAACTGCATTTAAATTAAAAAAATAAATAAAATAAAATTGAGAAATGCCCTCACTGCACCTTCCCAGCACTTCCATACTTCTAATCCTGCACTACTTTTTCTTTTTCCCAGAATACTTATCAAACCTTCTAACATATTATGAAATTGGCTTGTTTGCTATGTTCATTCTGTTATATATTGTCTGTTATCCCTCACTACTATATTAGCAAGAAGCGGCATCTTTGTTTTGTTCACTCATATATCCCAAATACCCAAAAGGGTGCCTGGCATACAGTATGCATTCAGTAAGTATTTGTTGAATAAATTAACAGACAGTAGTTATCATGTTATGGTCATAGATGAAATTGCCTGAGAACAATTAATCAGATGAAAATTAGTCAAAACGCCACATCTACTTTACCTAGATGTTGAGGGCAGAGGAAGAGGAATCAGTGAAAGAGGGTTGAGAATGAATAGTCAAAGAGGTAGATGCATAACTTGAAGAGAATGGTCCCACGGAGTCATGGGAAAACATCTCAAGAAAGTCAACTGTCAAATATCAAAGATAAAATTATTATGAAGAAAGGTCTATTAAATTGGCAGCTGGAAACCAGAAGAGAAATGCTAGGAAAATTTTTAGAAATAATTATTATAGCTACAAAATGGAATCATTCCCTGCATGTCTATATGGAAATATTATGTCCCATTTCATAAGTGCATATATGACAGGTTTTCAGATACAGAGGGTTCAGTTCATTAACCTCACATTTAAAAATTGATTCTTGCTTTGCTTGCCTCATTCCATCCATATAAGTACTGTAATAATTAACTGTCAGGACAGATTAAGCAAATTTTGGTTTACAATAACATGATCTTTAAACATGAGGATTAATTATATGTCATTTGGGTACAGACTAGACTTTTGAATCTCATTTTAAACCTATTTGAGTTTTAGTTATGTTTTCAACATTTTTGGTCCAAAATATCTTCTACAGTAATGTCAATCTTAATATTTTAAAATCAACTAATATCTCTAAATCTTAACAAGGGCCACTTACAGTATTTTTTGTCCCCTAAGTCCCGTGAATTCCCATACTTATAAGTCTCTTAAGGCAAATATCTTCTTAAGAGTTAGCAAGATGAATAAATTAGACTGCTTTTGAAAATGTTAAATGATTGCGCTTCACTAAAATTCTGACTAGGCCCGAAAGCTACAGAATAACTTTAAAATTAATAATAATTTTCAGGATAATGGTAAAAAAAAAATCAATTAACATATATTTGAGTATGTACTATGGGCCAAGCATTGTTCTAGGCATTTAGGGATATAAAAGTGTATTAAACAGACAAAGAGTATTGCCCTGTAGAACTTACAATTTTATAGTTTATCTTGCCCACGCATTGATTTTGAACATAAGAAAATGAAAGATTAGAGACATTAAGCAAGTTGTCCAAAATGATAAGAGCTTAATGGAGCTATGTACAAAATGCCATAGAGTTTATTAGACAGGATCTTATACGATGAGCAAGACTTGTCCCAGAATTGAAAATGGAATGGAAGAACATATACAAATCAAAGAAATGTAAAAGAGTTGAATGCAGTGGTGGTTTGGGAAAGTGAATACCAACAATCAGGAGAGGGAATGTAGAAGTAGTTTAGAAGTTCAATTTTGGATATGTGTTGGAAGTATTTGTGAAAAAGATGAGATGTTCAGGACAATAATGATCTGGAGATGACTCTAGGAGAGAGTGTATATATACTTTATACAGAGTTAGAACGATATATATAGTGCCACTGGTAGAGTGATGACAAAAATCCCACTTCTTAATTTCTAAAACACTATTCTGCACTGCACCACACTATTTTTTTTTTAATCACAAAATCTTGGCATTTCAGAGCTCAGTGAAGCTTTGGAGATAAACTAGTTGGTCTAGTAATTTTCAAACTACTTTTTGGAGCTCCTGACAAGAGAATCACCATATGGGAGGTCTCTAGGACCCCAAATACACTTCAACCAGAGAACTCATCTAATACAAAAGATGCATTTTATATAGCTAGTTCTTGCATAACAATATTCCAGTGTTGGTTTATGTTTGTAAATGAAACATTCTTTCCAATCTTTTTATTGCCAAACACCTACTATGACCTTCAAGTATTAGATCCAGGATAACCTGCAGGCAATGACTAACCCAGGTAGAGTTAGGTGTCCCTCCTTGGTGTTTCTACAGTTCCCCAAGCATGTTTCTATCGTAGCAATTATCACCTTGTAATGTATTTATTGAATTACTTGTTTGTTTCCCTTACTAGACTATAATAAGCATCTTGAGATCAAGGACTACATCTTCCATCTTTGCATATCTAGTACTCAGTACACTCTGGACAAGCCAGTGTTAAATAAATTAGTTAATGAATGGATGAGCAAATGAATACATAAATGCATGAGGAAATGGAGACTCAAAGAAGCTGACTTATTAGTTAGGAGAACTAAAACCTAGAACCTAGAACCTTTAAATCTCTATTGTTTTTAACACTATACCATGTTGCCTCCCATCTTAATTATTTGAAATCTTAAAGTTCTTTTTGAATAATGCTTTTCTTGCTAGGCATAATTGTCCAAAACTAATATTTATAGTTTGTATATGCTGTTCTGCAGAATATATTAGTATTTTATTACATCAATCAAGAGAATTCCAGAGACAAGGACCTTTAGTGCTAAAAGCCATGTCTACTTGGCCAAATCAAAGCTTGATAATTAATACAAAATTCCCTGTGGCTGATTCTACCATGTCCTATCTACATATAGTGACCAATTCAATAGCAAACATAAATGTCTATTAAATGAAACAATTGCAAGAACTATACACAATTAGAAAAAAATAACATTTTCATTTCTGTCATAAGGGAGGAGAAGTTTTCAAGTCCAGTCATCATATAGCAGCACTCCAGGAAAAACAAGATTTCAGAGAACTCTCAAAACTCTACTGAAGAAGGCAAATTAAATTCTGTCCTTGAGGGACCTGATACGACCCTCATCATAATTTACATTTCTTCAACCTGAAAATACCAACTCTGATTTTATTAAAGTGAAAAAATAGAATTAAGGTAGTTGCACTTATTCCTTTTCAGTCTAATTTTCAAACTCAATTCAATCTCAAGCCTGATACATGATCAAGAACAACAAAAACAAAAGGGTCACAGAATTCTGTTCTATTAATAAAGCGAAATAAAAAAGTCTGTCCCTCTTTTCCATTTTAGATTTTCCAGAGCTATATCAGTTTCCATATATCAATATTAGTTATTAGAACTATATCAATATTAGCTCTAATCACTATGGATTTCTCAAATGAGAAAGAATTGCTATTACTAAAACTAAACACTTTCCACACATTGTAAATCTTTTTGTTTGTTTGTTTTTACAAGTGTAAACGGGATTTAAGTGTGTAGTACAGTTTTCTTATTTTTTGACCTTCAGGTTGGCCTAGGTTCAGAGTGGAAAACTCTTTTTAAGACATACTATATATAAAGGAGAAGGTAGATTAATGTTATTTAAGATATTTACTATTTAAGATAATACTATTATTTTCCCTTTACTGTTAAGACAAAGTTTTTACCACATTTCTTAATTCTATATTCAATGAGGTTTTTCTTGTTTGTCTGATTCACAGAACTTTCACACCAGTATACTGTCCAAGCCCATTAAGTGGAATCACACCTCTACTTTACGTAGCTCAGATGAGACAATCCAATATCTTAAAAATACTCCTGCAATATGGAATCGTAGAAAGAGAAAAAAACCCTATCAACATTGTGTGCTTTACTCCTCAAGAGTGAGAATAATGGTTGATCATGAACTGGTAGATGTCCAGGAAGATGCCAAAAAATATTTAGTGCTTTGCTCCAGAGTGCTTTCTGTCATTTCAACCAGGGAAATAGAGGTAAGCAAAGTACTGTACTTTGGGTGTGGGCTCAAATACTGATCAATTTTAAGATAAAATTGTGAGGCAAGAATAATTTTTCATCTATCAATCCAGTGAATCACTGAGTATATGCTTATAAATTAAAAATAGGCAAAATTCTAATTATCTTGAGCATTAGCTTTTTTATTTCATAATTTTATGTCTTCTAAATATGAAATAATTTTTTTAAGTTAGTATAGTTTATTTTAGTAGTTATTAAGTAGATGTATGTTATTATATTCTAATTACATAATAACCTGTTTATTAGGATTTCTATGTCTCAAAACCAGAACAGGGCTTCCCTCGTGGCTCAGTGGTTAAGAATCTGCCTGCCAATGCAGGGGACACGGGTTTGAGCCCTGGTCCGGGAAGATCCCACATGCCGCGGAGCAACTAAGCCTGTGCACAACTACTGAGCCCACGAGCCACCACTACTGAGCCCACAAGCCTAGAGCCCATGCTCTGCAACAAGAGAAGCCACCACGATGAGAAGTCCATGCACTGCAATGAAGAGTAGCCCTCACTCACCATAACTAGAGAAAGCCCACGTACAGCAACAAAGACCCAATGCAGGCAAAAATAAATAAATTAAATTTAAAAACAAAAACAAAACAGAACAAATTAAACTTTTAACAGACTTCTTTTCCAATAGAATATTGTAAAATCAAAGTTACATTTCTCCCCACTATAATCACATACCAAGAAACATATTTTCCTTTTCAAAATTCCTGAACAATTTTAAGGATGAAAATATAAAGGCTTTAAATATTTGCTCAATTGAAAATATCTATCCCTCAGAAATGTGAAGAGTTTCTCCTTGATAAGGTTTAAAAAAAAAAAATCAACCACATGAAGGGCATGTTTATCCTGTCAAAATGAACTGCAAGTTTCAGCATCAAATTGTATCATGTCTATTAGTATCAAGAAATAAGTCTAAGATAGACAACTGATGGGAACATACTGTACAGCACAGGGAACTCTACTTAATGCACTGTAGTGCCCTAAATGGAGGGGATATATGTATAACTGTTCCATTTTGCTGTGCAGTAGAAGCTAACACAACATTGTAAAGCAACTATACTCCAATAAAAATTAATTTAAAAAAAGAGAAATAAGTCTGCATAAGGTAAAGAAAGCTACCCCTATAAATTTAAACCAGTCAAAGTACCAAGGAATCTAGCAGTTCCCCTTATCTTTAAAGGTGTGACTTCAGAAATAAACTCCTAAGAAATATAGTTCTGTTGGGTCTTTAATTTTTTTAAGCTTTAACAATGCATATTAATCAACCATGCCTGGGCCAACTGTAAGGACAGCAAATTCGTCAAATTATTTTGGCAACCAATTTTTTTTAAGCATTTTTTAAAAAAAATTATTTTATTTATCTATTTTTGTCTGCATTGGGTCTTCGTTGCTGCGCATGGGCTTTCTCTAGTTGTGGCAAGCGGGGGCTACTCTTGGTTGTGGTCTGCGGACTTCTCATTGCGGTGGCTTCTCTTGTTGTGGAACACGGGCTCTAGGTGTGTGGGCTTCAGTAATTGCAGCTCATGGGCTCAGTAGTTGTGACTCACAGGCTCTACAGCGCAGGCTCAGTAGTTGTGGCACACGGGCTTAGTTGCTCCACGGCATGTGGGATCTTCCCAGACCAGAGCTCGAAACTGTGTCCCCTGCATTGGCAGGCAGATTCTTAACCATTGTGCCACAAGGGAAGCCCTGGCACCAAATTTTGTTGCTATTTTGTGTTTTTGTTTTTATGGCTGCACCACATGGCATGTGGAATCTTAGTTTAGTTCGCTGACCAGGGATTGAACCCACGCCACCTGTACTGGAAGCACGGACTCTTAGCCACTGGACCGCCAGAGAAGTCCTTGGCAACTAATTTTTAAAACAAAAAAATAAAAAAACATTTTTTTGCTTCTTTACTTATACAATGGAATATTACTCAGCCATAAAAAGAAAAGAAATTGAGTTATTTGTAGTGAGGTGGATGGACCTAGAGTCTGTCATACAGAGTGAAGTAAGTCAGAAAGAGAAAAACAAATACCGTATGCTAACACATATATGTGGAATCTAAAAAAAAAAGAAATGGTTCTGAAGAACCTAGGGGCAGGACAGGAATAAAGATGCAGACATAGAGAATGGACTTGAGGACACGAGGAGGGGGAAGGGTAAGCTGGGACGAAGTGAGAGAGTGGCATGGACATATATAAACTACCAAATGTAAAATAGATAGCTAGTGGAAAGCAGCCACATAGCAGAGGGAGACCAGCTTGGTGCTTTGTGACCACCTAGAGGGGTGGGATAGGAAGGGTGGGAGGGAGACACAAGAGGGAGGAGAAAGGGGGATGTACATACATGTATAGCTGATTCACTTTGTTATACAGCAGAAACTGACACACCATTGTAAAGCAATTATACTCCAATAAAAATGTTAAAAATTTTTTTTTACTTCTTTAGTAATTTGCTTGTCCTTGTCCAGTGTTAGTCCTGCACATTTTTTATAGGACATATCGATTCTCAACCAGGTCCATGAATGCTATTGCTGAGGTACACTCAAAATAGAAGAGTACTAGGAGAGAATGAGTTGATCAAAATCACCTGAGTGGCAAAGAAGTTAAAGCTGGATTCCAATCAATTTCAGCTTAATAAGTGAAGTAGCATTGAGCAATAAGGTGAAAAATGGCATAAAAACCAGCTTAAAGAACTCTAAATAACCCTGCTTTTCATTTCCACATTTGCCAGTTTTATTGTAAATATACATTTAGATATCTTTACTTCTAGGCCACAGTTCTGTGATTGCAGAGGCTATGTCTATTTTGTGTAGCCTAGCAATTATCCCAAGCACCAAAGTCAATGCTGAGTATACATGAGATATTCTTTAAATAATTGTTTACTGAACAATGAAAAATTACATATCATTTAAGTTAAAGTGTCATGTAGTCTGTAGAGTGTAGGTTCTTCTGGAGAAGTACCTCTATAACACAGCAATGTCTTTTACTTCTAAATCAGCCTAATAACATTTGGCTTCTAGAACTAAATCTTTAAAAGAGTAGCTTAACTAAAACGTAAAAAGTTATCTTCGTGTGTATGGGCCTCTTGTTAGGTCTTCTCATGATTCAGCAGTATGTAGTTTTACTCTACAATGGTTGGAATCACCTGGTGGAACTTTTAGGATTTATGTTGTCTGTGCCCAACCCCACACTAACTAAATCAGAAATTCTGGAGTAGAACCTCAGATTAATATTTTCTAAAGTCTCCTAGAAAATTCCAGTCAAACTGGTCAAATTGGCAACACTACTCTAGAAGAAGCTAATAAACCATAAGTGTATGATCTGTCTAAAATTAAAAACATACAGATTCATTGTTGTAAGAAATAATGTTTTGTGTCCTTAGACACATTAAACCTTATATACGATTGGGGGAATAAAATGGGAGTAAAAATTCTTGCCTCGAGTGAAAATGTTTTAAAAAAATATTATAAGGGTTAAATAAATTTAAGATGCATTTTGTGAATTCAAATAAAACAATTAAAATGTTTATAATTTCCCTTTTCTTTAGACACAGCTAAGTTTAGGAAAACGTCCAATTATTTCAAATTGGCTGGACTACATTCCTTCAACAAGATACAAAGATCCATGTGAACTATTACATCTTTGCAGAATAACCATCAGGGCTCAACTACTGACCAACAATATGCTCCCAAATGGAATATTTTCACTTCTAATTCCTGTTCATCTACAGAACTACCTGAATTTAGAATGCTAATGCACGTCTTTTTCTTCATTCTTTAAGGACGCTCACTGTTGTATGGTTTAGAAGTTAATAAACTATTAACTTCACACAAATTTTTACTGCATTGAACATTCCATTAGAAAATATATTTTCACATGACACCCTAAATGCATCACATTTAAATTAACATATGGCTCTACCCATTAACTTTCTATACAGTGTAACAAATTATATGCATTTTAAAAATATTTTAGATTTATGCTTTTATTCTGTTTTTAAAAGTTGTTTTCGGCCTTAGAGTATTCTTGTTACTTGTGGAAAATCTGGTCATATTAATATTCTGAACTCTGAAGCTCTTATTTTTAGTATGTCCTAAGTTAAGTAAATATTATTTTATATTTTGTATCCATAATAACAAATGTTTATTGAGTTATTTTGCAAATAAAACACTGTGTTTGGTAGTAGGGAATAATTAATGAAATTAAGAGGTGATCCCTTCCTTGAGAGAAGAATTTATAAATCTGTAGCATCTGTGGTCACAAATAACACAAGGTAAAGAATTAGTCAACTAAAGTGTTGGGAATAGGATGACAGAAATGGATTATATTTGGACATAATTAGCCTTAAGTTACAACGTGGAGTTTGGGTGTTTTGATATGTGATACCCCTAAATACTAGCCCAACAGTATTTTTTTAATGAGATATAATTGTGTAAAACAAAATAGTTTCAGGTATATAACAGAATGATTCAATAAATTTATATACTGTGAAATAATCACCACAATAAGTCTAGTTAACACCCATCATCACACATAGTTACAAGTTTTTTTTCTTGTGATGAGAACTCAAGATCTACTCTCTTAGTAACTTTCAAATATATAATAACAATATTATTAACTATAGTCACCATGCTGTACATTACATGACCAGGACTTATTTATAACTGAAAGTTTGTATCTTTTGATCACCTTCACCCATTTCATCTACCCCAAATTATATGTTTGTTTGTTTTTTTTCTGGTATGCGGGCCTCTCACTGCTGTGACCTCTCCCGTTGCAGAGCACAGGCTCTGGACGCGCAGGCTCAGCGGCCATTGCTCACGGGCCCAACCGCTCCAAGGCACGCGGGATCCTCCCGGACCGGGGCACAAACCCGCGTCCCCTGCATCAGCAGGCGGACCCCCAACCACTGCGACACCAGGGAAGCCCTATATGTATTTTAATACAAAAAAAGAAACAGTTTTGACCCAACATCACATCAAAATGAAACTATTATCAGTTAAATCTGCATATCCTTTGGTTACAAAGAAACTTATCTTAAAAAAATTAGAATGTATTCTACAACAATTTTTTAGCTCTTTGCTTTTTGAATATCTAGGGTATTAGACTGTTCTCTATATAACTATGTAGTCAAACTGTTGCAACATAAAGATGACAACTGGAAGATAATTCTCCATGGGTCTCTCATGCTTCCACCTGTTTTATGAGCAGAGGAACTGTCTTACTCTTGACTATCTTTTTAAGGATGTTTGTACAGTGAGCAGCCTTAGAAGACAGAGAGAGTGGCTCCCTCTGAGCAGAGGGCAGGTTTGCTCAATATCTAATATAATAAAGGCAATGTCTTCCTCTGGGGAAGTGGTCAAGGAGGTTTGCTTGAAGCTCATTTTAAAAGCCTGGAGTTTCCCAAGCTTGGGATTCTTCAGCTATAACACCAATCCACTGTGTGCACATCTACCTGGACAACTACACATCTTAGAGGATGGGAGTACGTGGAACCAACACAAACAAGAGGCTCATGTTGCATGCTGTGCCACTAGTAATAAAGTCCTTCGTTTCTGACCCAGTCTTTTGTCTTCTGACAGAAAACAGTATGGTAAGCTAAACTGCTAGTTTGCAAGTTAAGGTAAAAATCTTAGACACTTCACAGTCCTTGACAACGAGGACCTGTTCCCCACCTCATCACGGCATTTAGATCGATTTCAGTAGATTATGGTAGACAGCATCCATCCTCACTATCTGCAATCTGGGGACTATCGAAATTTGACAATTCATATGAAAAGGGTATTCATTTTGGTCCTATAGTAAGACAAAACAATTGTGTGATTCAACTTTCTAAAGAACAGAATGGAAATAGCCAAGTAACAATATAACTAGATCACTTGCTTTTCCTCTCCTTCCACATTCGTTCCCTTAACTGCATTACAGGGTTGGATTATAGAAATGCTTATTTATTACACTTAAACTACATTTAATTATGATTGAGCATATTTTAAGATCATAAATAAGTATATAGGAAGTTCAAACAACACACAATGTATTAATATTTGAATATTTTACCAGTAGCATATGATAATTATTTTAGTTGGAAATATGTGTTAACATGAAGAAAGTTAACAAAAAAAAAAACCTTAATCTAGCTTATAAAGAAAAACTAGATTGCTCATCTAGATGAAGTGATTCTTCTGGGCAAATATTTTAGCAAATCTTTTTACATTTATTCCCTAATTTCCATCCACTCTAACAGAGCTTAATGAATTTTATCTAGTCATCACTTCTACTGAACATGGCTCATACCTATGCTAGAGAGTGGGCAACAAGCAGCACCTAAATTTCTGGAACTTCTTTCTTCTTTTTTTTGGGGGGGGGGGCACCATGTCACATGGTTTGTGGGATTTTAGTTCCCGGACCAGGGATCAAACCCGGGAACCTGGCAGTGAGAGTGCGGAGTCCTAACCACTGGACCGTCAGGGAATTCTTTCAAACTTCCTTCTACTGGAATTCTTATTATTTCCATATTTCTCAACATGGTTGATGGTATCACCACGTAGAATCATATTTAACTCTTCCCTTCTGTATTAATTTGCTAGGGCTGCCATAACAAAGTAAAAAAATTAGGAGGCTAAAACAACAGTAATTTATTGTCTCACAGTTCTGGAGCCCAGAAGCCTAAAACTGAGGTGTTAGCAGAACCACACACCCTCTGAAAACTGTAGGGGAATCCTTCCTAATTTCTGGTGGTTTTCCAGCAATCTTTGGCATTCCTTGGCTTGTAGATGTATCACTCCAATCTTCTATCTTCACATGGCATTCTCCCTGAGTCTCTGTGTGTTCACATGGCAATCTTCTTATAAGGACACCAGTCATATTGGATCAGGGGCCCACCCTACTCCAGTATGACCTCATCTTAACTAATTATCAATACATTTGAAATGATCCTATTTCCAAATAAGGTCACATACTGAAGTACAGGGGGTTAGGACTTAACGAATCTTTTTCAAGGGGACACAATTCAATCCATAACACCTTCCCCTCACTAAAAAATCGGTAAGTCATGAATCGCTAAATCTGGTTAATCAGCACTAAATCTCCTTAATATCTTTCAAATCAATGTCTTCTCTCCTCCACCAGCCACTCCATCCTCTCCATTCTCCTCCTTTACACACACACACACACACACACACACAACCCTGTTCCATTCTCACTGTTTCTACCCTTAATCATCAATTCTCTTCTGCACTACTGAAAGAGTTTCTTAAACTATCTCGTCTCCTTGATTTCAACCACACATCCCAAAACCATTTATGCTACCACCCAGATGATCTTTCTAAAATGGAAATCTTATCATGTTATTCCTCTACCACCACCACCACCCTCTTCCACTCTCCAGCAACAGACCTTAAAACTCTGCAGTCATCTAAAGAAGAAACTGATATAAAGCCCTTACTTCATCTTTTTGCCACTCTCTCATATGCACTCTATCCCCCAGCTAAACCAAGCTGCTTACTGTTTCACATCTCTTTGCTTTTACATAGGCTGATCCTTATCTAAAATGCTCTTCCCTTCCTGAACACTTGACATATTTTACTACCTTTTAAACTCCCTTGACCCACAAAGAACTGTAAACATTTTTTGTGCTACTACCCTTCTTATGTTCCTCTATTATCATACTTATCACATGGTGTTCCAACCCTACTACATGCGTTTTTTTTCTTAACTACACCTGAAAAGCCTACCCCAAGGTCAGACATCTTTTGTGCGCCTAGCACCTAGTACGTAGTCTGTTCCATAATAAATATTATTGAATTATATTTTTGGTAGTTTTTTACCAAACTCTGAAACTTTTGCTTGAAGTGAAAGATTTAAAAATGTGCTACCAGAGAGGTTAAACTAAAAAGCAGCTAAAAAATAATTTAGGAAAAAGAAAGATTTTTAAAAATCACTGCTTGCTAAAGAATGATCAGAATAGCTTTAAAATATTTTAAATGCATTACTCACCACATATCTATTAGAATGGCTAAAAAAAATTTAAAAACTGACAATATACCAAGTACTAAAGAAGATGTGGGAAAACCGGACCTCTCATACATGGCTGACAGGAATGCAAAATGGTATAAGCCCTCTGGAAAAGAGTCTGCAGGCTTCTCATGAAGTTAAATATACACTTACAATATGACAGGGCCATTCCACTCCTATGTAACCTAGATAAATTAAAACTTAACACTCACACAAAAATCTGTACACAAATGTTTATAACAGCTTTATTCATAATCACCAAAAACTAGAAACCTAAATGTCCTTCGGTGAGTGAATGGATAAACTGTGGTACATACAAACAATGGAATACCAGGCAGTAATTAAAAGGCACAACCAAATGGATAAATTCTAAAGTACATTATGCTCAGTAAAAGAAGCCAGTCTCAAAAGGCTACATGCTATATGACTGGTAAAAACAAAACTATAGGGAAGGAATGCTTAACCATACTCAGTGATTGCTGGGCTAAAGTTAGGAGTCAGGGAAGAATTTGGCTACAAAGGGACAGTACTAAGGGAATCATCTGGTGGTGACAGAACTGTTCTGCATCTTGAATGTGGTAGTACCAAGAATCCATAAATGTGCCAAAATTCATAAAATTGTAGACCAAAAAAGATTTAATTTTACTGTTATGCAAATTTTAAAATAAACAGATGTATTACTTCCTAGGCATGAGGATAAGCTGCGCTTTCCCTCTACTCCCATATACCTTACCCCTAGACTTGAAGATTACTTTATGTGAGGATAAAGGTGGAACAGACTAAAAGAATGGCTTTGAGATGGAAATTCAAGGAGTTTGCTAAAACATTATGGACATTTATCTTAAAAGACTGAATTATAAGATAATGATCTATAATTTTAGAGAAAGGCAAAGGCGAAGAGGTACTGAAGAGTAGAGCAAATAGACCTGAAAATTAAAGGATGGATTGTCTTCCTAGCATTCACCTCCATCCTACAGTACCACGACTTTATATCTGCATTTGATTTGCTTTTCCATATGTTTCGGCAACACACAAAATGACTGAAGAAAAAGTATTTAATTTTAAGAAGATATAAACCCATTTTTATCTCAGTATTCCAAATCTAAAATAAAAGGGATTAATTGGTTGGCTGCCATTTTTGCATCAAAAGCTGCAGAATGATGATGAAGAATTTCTTAAAAGTCTAGTGGAATTTAATATTAGGGTTAAATGTAAAGGGAAGTTAATACATTTGAGTAAATGATATTCAGCATATTTAATACTTCACACCTGTCTCTGCTTGCCTGTTTTTCTTCTGCAGCCAGCTCCCCTTCTCCCTGTTATTGCTTCCTCCCTTTTCTTCCCTGCCCTCCCAAACAATGTGCCATTCCCTTTTCCTCCTCAGTACCTTCTAGAAATTTGCCACAAACCTAAATTATCTAACTGCTTTTAGGAATGACTGCATAAAATATAATTCATTTCAAAGGCTGTGAATTTAAATGTGACTAATGGTCAAATTCAAATACTGTGGTGCTCTATTTCTAAAACATGAGAATAGGAAATAGAAGTAGTTTAATAAGACATTTAGTATATATCTAATGTAATTATTAACACTAATTTACAATTATTTTTCAAAGAAATTATGTGTGTCTTTCAAATTATAACTTTTTCAATATATCTGGCAACTAATGTGTACTTAGAATGCTGAATAAAGTAAAACATATTAGTATTATTTTATAAAATAAAATATGTATGTATTAACAAAAAATAGGGCCCTAATCAGTCTGTGAACAATTTTTTGTAATAGTAATTCACAGTAATACAAATAACTATGAATCTTGCAGCTTACTGAATGTATACTCTGAGTTCCAGATACTTAAGTTTCCAAGAGTAATTTCCCTACCTTAGGCCTTTGGGCTGAGATTATGTGAGTAAGTCTTCTACTGAGACGGAACTATAGAAATAAGGTGTTTGAGAAGACAACAGCTCTTTGCAGTTACTGAACAACTGATGGTCTTCCATTTTCTTTTGTCCATTTATAAAACCAGAATAACCTCTGGGTTAACTCTAAAAGGTGGTGTGAGCCACATGCCTGTGGAAACACAATTTTATAAAATGCTCCCTTGTGAACCAAAAATTAAGGCAAACATATCAATATTACCTTTCTGCTGCCTTGTTTACTCACCTAAAAAAGATGGTCAAAAATGAAAATTTGGAAAAGGGAAAAGAGAAGAAGTTGGTGAGTAGAAAAGGGAACACCTGGCTATTTGGTAACTACTCCTTGCAGAAACACTCTCTGCGGTACAAAATATCTATCTGCTGAATTTCACCTTTTAGAACTATACTGAATGCCCAAAAGAATACTTTAAAATTCTCGGTATCATTCTAACAAACTTCAGAAGCATCCAGTGTTGGAATTTGGGGGTATTAATTAAGAAATCATTGATTCATAATAAGAATGTAAAAGAAATATTCCTTCTGAATAACAGTGTAAAAGAAAACCTTGCCTAAGTTTTCAGACCTGCAAAGAAAGATTTCTTTTAGCTAAACTATTTATGATAACATTTTAAACCATAACTTGTAAATATAAATAAACTTAACATGAAGTTTCATAAATGAGAAAAAAGCATCACGTTACACTTTTTTCTAACATAAAAATCAGTTCTTTAAATAGTTCTCATTTTTAAGTTATATAACAAATATTTTCTTATATAGAACATATAGATGATAATTCTGAGGTTAATATAATGTAATTTTCAATTAAAATACAAAATTTAGCAAATATTACTTTCTTTTGCTCTTAGGAAAAATGAATTCTAGGTTCCTCATATTAAGACATATTATTTCATTAGTATAAGATATGAGTTGTTATTATTCTTCAGTGTTTCCTGAAACTTGTTTAGCCCTGGGAAAATCTGCTTCATACTTCTTTTTGAGATTACTTAAATATGTTCGTAAACTGTCTGGATCCAATTGAGAGTTTCGAGCAGTTTGAACGAGCCTAGTAGCTAGATGGTACACAGCTCTCTGTCTTTCCATCTCAGGGGTACTCCTTTGGCTTTGCTGTTATTGAAAAAATATAGATAAAAATTAAAATATGAATACTATCATTTTTATTTTGGCAATATTCTATCTCCTTTCATAGAAATAAGAACTCAATGGTTAACCAATCCCTTTGGATAAGTCAGCCCCATCCAACTAGCTAATCATGTACCAGAAGAAATATATATTATTCTGGAGAATAACATTTCTCATGAGTATTTACTACTTTATGACAGATCCTTAATCCTTGAAAACCACTTCTCAATGAAAAAAAAAATCTGCTAAATGGTCAAATATCTCAACACAACACCAAAGAGTAATAGAAAATCCACAGAGTTATGTTCTACAAACACTTTCTCATCAAAAAGGTATGGGAAAATAGCACTCTGCTCATTGCTATGCAGTATTCATAATTTTAAATGTCACTCAGAGTACTACTCTTTATCTCCTACTTTAATTCCCCAACAGATAAACTAGTGGACAGAATGGGTCATCAGTAAACTGCTTGTCCCTCAAAACAGTTCATATATAGGATTGCTAGAGCCTAAAAGAAAATACTGCTTGAGGGGTAAATTACATTTTTAAAATAAGCAACATAAACTGCTAGTTGAAATTATGTCTTAGTTATACATACAAACTATACTTAAGGATACCTAAGAAATAATGTTTAAAATGGGAATCTTCTAGTACTTTGGAAGACCTTTAGAATTCAGTCCTTGAATACCTGCCTTCAGGGCTGGGAGTATAGCTAGAAAATTCTTCATTCATTTCTTTGCCTGAGCTAGAAAGAGGAAGCAGCATTTTCAATCTTAACTATTTATGTAAAGACTTAGTTTCCATTCACTAAAGGAAATATAATCCCTTCAACTTCTCAATAGGCAAGAATTCCAGATATTTCTCTACTTTCACTATAGGAAAAATGAATACAACTCCGTGAGGTAGAATAAGATTATCATATATTGATCCATCCATCTATTTGATACACTGATTGATCAACTATCAGTTTATTATTTAAATGACAGTTATTGAATATCTATTATTATCTATATTCCAGACCCTATAACTTGCATTCATGACTATGGGGGCATACAAAAATGTCATCCTGACATGATAATGGCAGTCAAAAAGCTCAGTCTTACAGTGAAACAGACATGTTTACAAGCAACTGATTAATCATGAAAAGTCCCAAAAGAGGGATATAAAACGTTCAGAGGAAAGAAAGTTCACTTCCAGCTTGTGTCAAGAAAAGCTTAAATAGGATGGAGTACTTGAAATGAATCTTTTTTTTTTTTTGAAATGAATCTTGATGGATAGAAGAGCCTAGAAGGGAGGGCATTGCAGATGGAAGAAACAGAGAGAGCAAACACATTAGAAAGTATGGTACACAATCAGGTCAAAATGATGAAATGACAAGTAATTCAATGTGGCAGAAATGTACATTATAGTTAAATTGAGTAATGTTATATAACACTGAGGTAGTAAACAAAGGGAGATCATAAAGCAGTAGTTAACAAACTTTAGTTTGCTTAAAAATCATCTGAAGACTGGTTAAAAATGTAAATCCTTGAGCCACAGGAGACCCTTGAAAATCTGGGATGGTACCCAGTATCCCAGGTGATTCTAACGTAGGTAATCCTCAGATTACATTTTGAGAAATAATCATAGATGACTTTCAACATTAGGCTAAGGAGTTCAACTTTTATTTGGTAAGACACAACTGAAAATTTCCGAGCAGGAAACAACATAAGAACTATGCATTAGAAGACAATCTTGTAGAAGTATGTAGAATGGGTTGGAAAAGAGAGAGAACCTACTGCTTAGTCCTAATGAGAGGTAATTAAGAAGGATTCATAGCTCTGATGGGTCACTTCGAGATCTGAAAGTGAAGAGATGAGAAGATTTTTCAAAAGATGATAAGTTTAATTTTGAAACTACTGAAGAGTGAAAACATAAATTAAGATTTCAAGAGGAAATATGGATAAAAATATATAGATTCAGAGTCAAAAAGAAATGAAAGTGGAGGCTGAGGAAAGGTGAGATCAGCAAGAGTATAGAATTTTTTTTTTTTTTTTTTTGTGGTACGCCAGCCTCTTACTGTTGTGGCCTCTCCCGTTGCGGAGCACAGGCTCCGGACACACAGGCTCAGCGGCCATGGCTCACGGGCCCAGCCGCTCCGCGACATGTGGGATCCTCCCGGATCGGGGCACGAACCCGTGTCCCCTGCATCGGCAAGCGGACTCTCAACCACTGCGTCACCAGGGAAGCCCAAGAGTATAGAATTTTAAACAAAGAAACAACGGTAAAATCTTAGGAATACTTCTGTTTGGTAGGTGGAATAATATAAAGCACTAGTGAAGAAAGGAAAGAAGTAATCATCAAAGGGGTAGGAGAATAAGAACATCCAGGAGAGGACAATTCCACAGTAGCCAAGCCAGGGAAGAATTATGAAAAGGGAAAGAAGGGTAGTGGCAAATGCCGTAGAGGGAACAGGGAAGGTGAGAAGTGAAAAAAAGGCCATACGATTTTGTGAATAGTTTTTAAGAGGAAACTTTCTGTGGAGTGATGACAAGATCCAGTTTGCAAGTGGAAAATGGAAGAAGCAAGTATAGATTACTCTTGGGAAATTGGCAGTAAAAAGAAGAGAAATATAATTTGAGAAGGTAAAAAAAAAAAAAAAGATTTATTGGGAAAAACCTAACCATATTCATAGGGAAAAAAAAAAAGCCACTGAAAAAAACACTAAGAAGAAAAGAAACTGGTGAAGAAACTGATCTTAATCGAGATGGAAAGAAGGTAGAAAAGTTAACCTTAAAAAGGTTGAAAAGGGCTTCCCTGGTGGCGCAGTGGTTGAGCGTACGCCTGCTGATGCAGGGGACGTGGGTTCGTGCCCCGGTCCGGTAAGATCCCACATGCCGCGGAGCGGCTGGGCCCGTGAGCCATGGCCACTGAGCCTGCGCGTCCGGAGCCTGTGCTCCGCAACGGGAGAGGCCACAACAGTGAGAGGCCCGAGTACCGCAAAAAAAAAAAAAAAAGGTTGAAAGGTAATCTCTTCCTCTGAAATAGGAAGGAAGAGAAATAGGTGAAAAACAGAAATTCCAAAATAGAATTCTGAAGGAGGAAAAGGTTCAAGGACTCACCAGGATGACCTCAAGTCTCTCAAAAAGTATAGGAGGTAAATTTTTTTGTAGAGAGTAAGGTTATTGAGGGCTCAGGAAGAGTAGAAACATTTTGAAAGAGTTACTATAAGAAACCACATAGATTAATGGGACAGAAGAAAAAACTATTCAGTAAAATATTCAACCAAAGTTAGTATATACAAATTTGCAGTGGCTAAAATTAGCCTGAATATATTTTGAGCAGCATCAGGAAATCCAAAACCTAGAAGGCTACTGGAGAGGTTGCCCATAATTGGAATTTGGCAAGAGGAATTCTGAAGAACTAGGTAATGAGAGGTTCTTTAGAAGTGAAGCACTGCCAAAATTACTGGCGAAGGAATTCCAATGGAGTAGTTAGGCAAGTAAAGTCATAAAAGCAGTCTAGGAGGTCAAAAGACTGAGGAATGCAAAAGAAAAATTGAAGGCAGGTTAAGAAAGAGTGAAAGACACAGGAAACTGTTAATACTGAGGAAAATTTCATACTGCACCTAGCATAGTTTACTGAACACACTGGATTCTTAAAACAATATAAGGCAACTTGATGTAAAAACCTGAAAAAGGATTTCCAAAATTTCAGTTAACAGATGTGAATTCAGTGTTGGATCTACTGCTTCCTAGCAAATCACTTAAGCTCTATGAACCTCAGCTGTAAAAATGCACATAAAAATAATACCTTTATTATTTATCTTTTATTAGACCTAACTGCTTCATGAAGAGTTATGAGGCTTATATATGATAATGGATAGAAGAGCTTTGAAAACTATTTAAAAAGACATGAAAATGTTGTGCACAGTGATTTTTATTTTTAATGCTTACTTTACAGAGATTTCTTTTCTTATCATAAAGTCAGTGTAGTAACAAGTAGGAACTGAACTGTTTAACTTTTGTTTCCTATCTTATTAGTAGGTATGCTGGGAAAAGTTATCATAGATCAAACAAAAAAAGTTTTGAGAAGTAAAAAGGATTTTCTTTATTTAGGAATTAGGTTTTTGTTTTAAATATTTTAATTATTAATTATATATATTTAGATCCGAGGCCATAATAAAAATGTACACTAAAAGTATTTTCTTGAATTTGAAAAACAATTCTTATTGCTAAAGAGTTTCTTACCAAAATTTGTCTGGTTATTTGACTTGTGATTTCTTTGGCATCCAAGACAATTGATGGTGGGAGTGACGACACCTCTGCAGCTTTTAATCCTAAAATTATCAAGAATGGGGCTTCAATATTATTATTGCTGGTTTTGTTAAGTTTGTTTTAATCAGTATTAATCTTTTCTTCACAGATTTAAATTTCCTTTCTTAGGTATTTATGAACTACTTAATTCTCAAAATTAAGTTTCCCTAAGTTCTGGATGACAACTTACCAATTATGAGATTTAATTACTTGCTAAGACATGTAAGACAAATTAGAATATCAATTACCTCTGAAGATACCTCTGAGATAGCAGAAAACATGATAGGGAAAGGAAAAGAGGTAATAAAAAAATCAAATGGTAGTAATAACATTGAACTTCCAACTACAAATTCAGTTGGTTTATAGGTCAAAGGAAATAACAGGTTTTTCAGGGTAGAAGAAAGTGTAGTCAGAGATAACCCTACAGCTGAATATTCATCTATCTAGCGGATCAACGAGGGAAGAATTTCTCTGAAGACATAATGGTAGGTGACTACTCTTCATGCAAATTCAAATACCAACTAGTATTCTCATGTTCCCAGATTTTTATTGTGTAAATGCCTTATAGGCTTTCTACTATGTGCTAATAGTTTATTTATTGCTTTAGAGGCAACAGAAGCAACACTAACATTTATTTAGAAGTTACTAATTGCTAGGCACTATGCTAGGCAGTTTGTATTTAATAATTCATTTAATCTTCACAAATCCATATATATCACCATTTAATAGATGAAACTGAGGCTTATAAAGATTAAACATCTGATACAAATTAAGTTATCCATTTGATTTTCCCATTTCAAATAGCAAAACAAAGATGCTATTTTTACCCTCACAAATGTCACATTCATAGCTAAAATAAGTTTTGGAACTTTATGTGTAAAATTCAACTGAAAATTCCCTCAATCTGTGCCACTTTACATGTCACAGAATGATTTAGATAGAAAATATCTAACCAAGTTTATGAACACACATAATTTGGTAATACATTCCATTTTAAGACTTAAGATTTAGTTATCAAGTTCCCTGAATCTGAAGAAAACAGAGGGATGCTGTTACTGAAAGAGTGTCTAAGAAATACATAATTTTCAATTCATTATATAACTTGCAAATATAAACTAATTACATTTTTCTAAGGATAGAAACTATACTTCTGGGACTTTCATGTATTGTATTCTACATAGTTACTGTTAATATGTTTTAAAATAAGCTTAATATATATAAAATGTGAGTTTGACATAGAAAATACAGTCTTAGATCATATAAGCACTCAAAAGAATGAAAAGGAAAGTTGCTTAGACTGACAGTCAGGTAAAGAGAAGAAAGTTTGTCTTACAAGAATATGTAGTGTTTCAGTGTATATATATAATTTCTATATGCAATACCATAATTTTTTTCTTCTGTAAGTCCCTTAGAAAGTCTGTAGGTATACAAGATTGCTTCTTTATTTCTTGAGGTGTTCTTTACATGTTGAACTTCAAAATGCACGTTTTCTACATTAGGATATAGAACATCTATATGGCATAGTTCCAGGAAATGTGTAGCGAACAGTGTAAATGCCTAGAATATACAACAATGAATATCAGTATTTTTAAATGAACTAGAAAATTTTATTTTAACTATTTAAACGTAAATTTTTAGTTTAACCTTCTAAGTAGCTTAGCAGAAATGTAGAAATGAAACTGATGAACTTTGACGCTAACATGGTCAATTCATCTTAAAATGTTTTGAAATTTTATATTCAATGAAGAAAAAATATTTATTATGATTACACACACACGTATGTTACGCTATGGGAAAGAGAACAAATGCAAAAATCCTAAAAAAAGAAACCTGAAGATATTGAAAGGATGAAGTTTACCAGAAATAAAGCTACTAACTGAGGTAATCATTTATTAGAGAAGTAATCCACAAATGAAATAATAAAATTTCCCTCAACTTTTAAAAATCTTTACTTTAAAACTAGCTTCCTTCCATATAAGTAGTTTTGGGAAAGTGAAATCAATGGATTGTCTTAGGTATTTGAAATTGCAAAGGTTTCTGCTTTTATATTTGCATTGTGTTTGGGATAGGTGCTTAAGGGGAAAAAACGTTGAGGACACTGCTTAGTACAATGATTCTTAAACTTTAGTAATCCCATGGAGAGCTTGTTAAAGATGCGAATTCTTGGTGCTTATCCCGCTCACATTCTAACAATCAGCAGTGTAATTTAGGGCCCCAGGGAACTGCATTTTCCCTAAGTACTTTAGGTGATTTTGATGGAGGTGGTTCAAGTGACTTTTGACCAGCGCAGTGGCTTCCTGCCCAGAGTTACTGAAGCAGAAGGAGATATGACTCTAACTCGTTATGTTTTAAGATACAAGTGAGAAACTAAATAGGTGATTAGTGGAAATTTTAAATATTAAGACATTAAAAAGAAAATATCTGACTGGCAAATGGCTATCAACTATGGAAAGGGGGTAGCAAAGGGAGGAAAAATAATAAATCTCAAAAACTACTAAACAAACCAAAAGGTGGTATAAAACAAACCAAATTTACAAAGCAACAGGAAAATATTTAGAAACCCAGTAAACTATCAATATTTAGAAGCTAGAGATCATGTTCATAATAACAATAACATGCTCAAATTTTATATATCAAATCAATCTATTCTAGTAACTCTGTAAACTCTATTTTGGGTTAATTAGACTTAACGAATAATTATTCAGGACCTTTATATTGCAAGGATTGTGCTAGGCACTAAAGATACTAGATTAGAAATTAGGCTCCTTAAAAGTAAGTAGCGGGCTTCCCTGGTGGCGCAGCGGTTGAGAGTCCGCCTGCCGATGCAGGGGACACGGGTTCGTGCCCAGGTCCAGGAAGATCCCACATGCCGCAGAGCGGCTGGGCCCGTGAGCCATGGCGGCTAAGCCTGCGCGTCCGGAGCCTGTGCTCCGCAATGGGAGAGGCCACAACAGTGAGAGGCCCGCGTACCGAAAAAAAAAAAGTAGCAATATTTATATTTTTACTATCAAGCCAGCTGCTTCAGGATGGTGGGGAACATGATAAGACAAGTGAATTCCATGAACACGGGCCCATTGCTGCATTGCATTTGTTAGGAAGTGAGTTCCTTAACCAGAAGCAATTCTGCAATTCTGTATGGAATACTGTGATGGTGGATAAAGCATTCTGTTAAGTTCACGGGTGGTAGTTTTTGCAGAAGCCACATATGCAGAAGCCACAAGGTAACTCTGTATCCACAGTAAGTATCTAGTCCAGTAAGAACAAGTTGCTGCCCTTTTCATGATGGAAGTGGTCCAACATAATCAACCTGCCACCAGGCAGCTGGCTAGTCATCTTGGGGAATGGTGCTGTATCAGAGGCTCAGTGCAGACTGGGCACTCAGGGATGGCTGTGGCCAGGTTGGCCATGGTGAGTGGAAATTTATGTTGCTGAGCCCATACACAACCTCCATCCATGCTACCATGGCCACTTTGTTCATAAGCCCCGTGGGTGATGGCAGGGGTGGCTGAGGAAAGAGGCCGACTGATACCCACAGAACAGGTCATCCTATCCAATTGATTATTAAAATCCTCCTCTCCTGAGGCCACTCTTTGGTAAGCATTCACATGGGACACAAATATATTTACATTTTTTTTGCTTATTCAGAGAGATTTATCCACATCCCTCTTCCCCAAACATCCTTGTCACCAATTTTCCAAAAATGTTCCTTCCAAGTCTCAGCCATACCATTGGCCACAGCCCATGAATTGATATATAATCACACAACCGGCCATTTCTCCTCACAAGCAAAATAACAAACAGGTACAATGCTTCAAGTTCTGCCCAGTCAGACAATTTTCCTTCACCAGTGTCCTTCAGGGACTATAAAGGGACTATAGTGCTAGAGCTGTCCACTTTTGGGTAGCACCTGAATATCATACAAAACGATCTGTAAACAAGGTAAGTCTTCTCTTCCCCTGTCAACTCTCTATAAGGCCACAGGTACAAGGTGAAAGAAAGTAGTTTAGTAGGAGTGGGGACCATGAGTACTTGGGCCATGCCTTCATGTAACTTACTTGTGCCTTCAGGGACTTCTCAGGCCCAATCATGTATATACCCCTTCCATTTGATGATGGAGTGCTGCTGTGCATGCCCAACGTTATGGCTGGTGGATCAGATAACACCCAGCTCATGATGGGCAGCTCAGGTCACATGATAACATGGTGGCCCGTGGTTAATCATTGTGTCTCTACTAAGGCACAGTAGCAGGCCATGAGCTGTTTCTCAAAAGGACAGTAGTTATCTACAGAGGATGGCAGGGCTTTGGGCTTTGCTCCAAACTCCTAATGCCCTGTGCTACAAGTCACCTACAAAGGGCCTGCCAAAGGGGCCAAATAGCATCTCTTATCTGTCACTGATACTTCAAACGCTATTGGACCTGCTTGATCATATGGCCTAAGTAGCAGAGCAGCTTGCAAGGCTGAACCTGTTGCAGAGCCTTCTCCCACTCTGAGCCCCATGCAAAACTTGCAGTATTCAGGTCACTTGGTAAATGGGCTGGAGTAACACATCCAAATGAGAAATAGGTTGCTTCTAAAATCCAAAGAAGCCAACGATATATTTTGCCTCTTTTTAGCTGTAGGACAGGCCAGGTGTAACAACTTATATTTCACCTTAGAAGGGATAACTCAACATGCCCCATGTCACTGGACTCCTAGAAATTTCACTGAGGTAGAAGGCCCCTATACTTTTTCCCTTTTTTACATTTTTTAAAAATTGAAGTATAGTTAATTTACAATATTGTGTTAGTTTTAATTGTATAGCAAAGTGATTGAGTTATACATATATGTATATTCTTTTCCAGATTATTTTCTATTATAGGTTATTACAAGATATTGAGTATACTTCCCTGTGTTATGCAGGAGGTCCTTGTTGTTTACCTATTTTATATACAGTAGCATATATACGTTAATCCTAAACTCCTGATTTATGTCTCCCCCAACCCCTGGTATCCCTTTGGTAACCATAAGTTTGTTTTCTATGTCTGTGAGTCTATTTCTGTTTTGTAAAATAAGTTCATTTGTATCATTTTGTTTAGATTCCACATGTGAGTGATATCATATGATACTTGTCTTTCTCTGACTTACTTCACTTAATATGATAATCTCTAGGTCCATCCATGTTGCTGCAAATGGCATTATTTCATTCTTTTTTATGGTTGAGTAGTATTCCAGTGTGTGTGTGTGTGTATACACACACACACATATACATACCACATCTTCTCTAGCCATTCATCTGTCTATGGACATTTAGGTTGCTCCCATGCCTTGGCTATTGTATATAGTGCTGCTATGAATACTGGGGTGCATGTATCTTTTCAAATTATAGTTTTCTCTGGATATATGCCCAGGAGTGGGATTTGGTGGATCATACAGTAGCTCTATTTTTGGTTTTTTAAGGAATCTCCATACTGTTCTCCAGAGTGACCGCACCAATTTATATTCCCACCAACAGTGTAGGAGGGTTCCTTTTTCTCCACACCCTCTCTAGTATTTATTATTTGTAGACTTTTTAATGATGGCCATTCTGACTGGTGAGAGGTAATATCTCATTGTAGTTTTGATTTGCATTTCTCTAATAATTGGCAATACTGAGCATCTTTTCATAGGTGCCTGTTGGCCATCTATATGTCTTCTTTGGGGAAGTGTCTGTTTAGATCTTCTGCCCGTTTTTTGATTGGGTTGTTTGTTTTTTTGATATTAAGCTGTATGAGCTGTTTGTATATTTTGGAAATTAAGCCCTTGTATGTAGCATCATTTGCAAATATTTTCTCCCATTCTGTAGATTGTCTTTTTGTTTTGTTTACGATTTACTTTGCTGTGCAAAAGCTTTTAAATTTAATTAGGTCCCATTTGTTTATTTTTGGTTTTATTTCTATTACTCTAGGAGACAGATCCAAAAAGATATTGCTGCAATTTATGTCAGAGAGTATTCTGCCTATATTTTCCTCTAGGAGTTTTATAGTCTTACATTTATGTCTTTAATCCATTTTGAGTTTATTTTTGTTTATGGTGTTAGAGAATGGTCCAATTTCATTCTTTTACATGTAGCTGTCCAACTTTCCCAGTACCACTTATTGAAGAGACTGTCTTTTCTCCATTATATATTCTTGCCTCCTTTGTCATAGATTACTTGACCATAGGTGCATGGGTTTATTTCTGGGCTTTCTATCCTGTTCCATTGATTGGTTTTTGTGCCAGTACCATACTGTTTTAATTACTGTAGCTTTGTAGTATAGTCCAAAGTCAGGGAGGTTGATTCCTCCAGCTTCGTTCTCCTTTCTCAAGATTACTTTGGCTATTTGGGGTCTTTTGTGTTTCCATACAAATTAAAAAATTCTTTGTTCTACTTATGTAAAAAATGCAATTGGTAATTTGACAGGGATTGCACTGAATCTGTAGATTGCCTTGGAGTACAGTCATTTTAACAATATTGATTCATCCAATCCAAGAACAGGGTATATCTTTCAATCTGTTTGTGTTGTCTTCAATTTCTTTCATCATCTTCTAAGTTTTCAGAGTACAGGTCTTTAGGCCCCTGTACTCTTGTTGGATTTATCTCCCCTTTCTGACACACAGATGTCTTACCAATAAGTCTAGAGTAGTTGCTACTTTGTTCTCACTAGGTCCAATCAGCATAATGTTATCAATGTAATGGACCAGTGTGATATCCTGTCGAAAGGAAAGTAATCAAGATCCTTACAAACTAGATTATGACGGAGTTGGAGAGATGATATACCCTTGAAGTTGGACAGTGAAGGGGTACTGCTGACCCTGCCAGCTGAAAGCAAACTGCTTCTGGTGATCTTTATTGACAGGTATGGAGAAAAATGCATTGGCTAGATCAATTAGCCACATACCAGGTACCAGGGGATATGTTAATATGCTCAAGCAATGAAATCTCATCTGGTACAAATAGCTGCAATTGCAGTCACCACCTGGTTAAGGTTACAATTATTCATTGTCATTCTCCAAGGTCCATCTGTCTTCTGCACAGGCAAAATAGATGAGTTAAATGGGAATGTGATGGGAATCACCACCCCTGCAACTTTCAAGTCCTTGATGGTGGCACTAATGTCTCCAATCTCTCTAGGAATGGGGTACTGCTTTGGGTTACTATTTTCCTACCAAGAAACAGTTCTAGTGGCTTCCATTTGCTCTCTCCTACCATAACAGTCCTCACTCCACAGGTCAGGGAACCAATGTGGGGATTTTACCAGCTGCTGAATACACATATCCCAATTATACATTCTAGAACTGGGAAAATAATCACAAGATGGGTTGCATACCCATTGGGCTCACTGTAAGATAGACCTGAGCTAAAACTCCACTGATCATCTGACTTCCATAAGCCCTACCCTGACTGGTAAACCACAGTGATGTTTTGGGTCTCTGTAATTAGAGTCAGTTCAGAGCCAGTGTCTAGTAGCCCTCAAAAAGCCTGATTATTTCCTCTTTCCCCAGTGCACAGTTACCCTGGTAAAAGGCTGTAGGTCCCTTTGGAGAAGGCTGGGAGAAAAATTAACATAATACATTTTTGGAGTGTACCAGAGTCCCTCCTCCTGGGGATCTGGCTTCCCCTTCATTTAAGAACTTCTAGATCTGTAAACTGGCTCAGATCTAGAAACTGGCTGAAGGGCCCTGACTCTCTTTTTTATGGTTCAGGCTAGACTTTTGTTCACCTGACCTAAAACTTTTCTGCTTATACAGATCACGTAAGAATTTAATAAGCTTCCTTTCTATTTCACTTCTAGGGACACCACAATCAACTAGCCAATGCCATATGACTGCCCAAGTCAAGACTATTCTGATTGCTGCTTGGACTGTGCTGTCTGTTTTGGTAACCACGCCTGTCTTGCCTTTGGTAGTAGAGTACCATCCATTGGTACATCCTGCTACGGCAAGATCCAATTACTCCCACTGTATTCAGGTTTCCTAATTCAGTGACTGCAGTTTCCACTGTAAGATATGACCTACAGAGAAGAGTGATCACAGAGCTCTTTAAGGATGTTGGGGCTCTCCTCACAAATTTATTTCTCACAGTCACGGTGAAAGGTATGTCTTCTGGACCCTTGCAGAGTAAGTGAGTAGCTCTTAAATGACAAATCCATAACATTCCAATCTCCCTAATCCTCTGAATCTTTTCCTTTACATTAAACCAAGGCAGATACAGCATATGCAAGTCACTCACTATGGGCTACATTTTGGTTCATGTTTCAACTAACGAACCAAACATCCCGAGCTGCAACATGAAATTCAAAACCTCTGCTTAGTGAGTACATATCAATAAATTTAGCCTTATCCAACTTCATGTTCCTTCCATCATTATCCCACATCCTTAATATTCAGTTCCATACATGTTCCTCAGATTTCTATCTGTATTTATTAGAAAACTCAAGTAGTTCTTTTGAAGTGTAGTGTACCTCCTCATGGGCCACACTTCATACCTCACTTTTACGGGCCTGCTGGGACCTGAGTCTATTTATAGTTTAGAAGCATAGAAGGATGGTAAGGGTGGATCCTGAGGAGAATTAGCATTGTTTTACATGGCAACTGCCTTAGGGGAAGTCATTACAGTTTCTTCAGACAAAGCAGACTTAATCCCCTCATATGGGCTGGGGATGCTACTCACACTGAGGGCAGAGAAGCCTCTTCCACTGGCAAAGAAGACTCATTAGAACTTAGAGGTTCAATGTCCCCAGCTTTATTAGAGTCTTCCCACATGTCTCCACTCCAACCTTCAGGATCCCATTCCTTCCCAATCAATGTTTTGACTTTAAAAATAGAGTCGCTACTATGTGGCTGGGAGTTCAACTTGCATTGTAATTCAGCCAGTCAAAGAATGAGACTCTGGGTTTGATTTTCAGTAACCCCAGGCTATAGGAGATAAGAGTCTCCTTCAGGACATACATAGAAGCTTTCAGGTCATTTAGGCACGATTTACTCAGGAATTTGAATTCCTGAACTCATCTTTTTTTTCCCCAATTTGTTCAGCAAATTAGAAGCAACCAGCCAATTTCATTATATTTGTTAGTTTGCCAAAAACGTTTGAAAGTATCATATACACAGTTACCCAGCTCCTTGCTTCTTATAAGTGGTTGATTAAGAATATCCAATGGTGGGACTTTCGTGGTGGCACAGTAGTTAAGAATTCACCTGCAAATGCAGGTGACATGGGTTCGAGCCCTGGTCCAGGAAGATCCCACATGCCACGGAGCAACTAAGCCTGTGCACCACAACTACTAAGCCTGTGCTCTAGAGCCCGTGAGCCACAACTACCGAGCCTGCGTGCCAGAACTACTGAAGCCCGCGCGCCTAAAGCCCATGCTCCGCAACAAGAGAAGCCACCGCAATGAGAAGCCCGCACACCACAGTGAAGAGTAGCCTCCACTTGCTGCAACTAGAGAAAGCCTGTGTGCAGCAACAAAGACCCAATGCAGCCAAAAATAAATTAATTAATAAATTAATTATTTAAAAAAATTTTAAAAAAGAATATCCAATGGTGATATCTTGCATATTTCTATTGCTAGATCACACTATGGACTACCAGTGCTTTCTTTACTACTGGAAATAGAGTCATTAGTATCTTTAAATCTAATTAGCTTAGAAAATCGATTCTAGAAACTCCAGAACTAACTCAAAACATTCATCCTTAAAATTCTGTTCCCCTAGAACCACTCTTGATATTAAAATCTGTATTAGTCAGGGTTCTCCAGAGAAACCAAATTAACAGGATATATTTTTGTGCGTGTGTACGTGGGTGTGTGTCTGTGTCTCTGTCTGTCTGTAGAGAGAAAGAGAAAGATTTATTATAAGGAATTGGCTCACATGATTATGGAGACTGACAAGTCCCCAAATCTGCAATCATCAAGCTACAGACTCAGGAAAGCTAATGATGTAGTTCCACTCCAAGTCCAAAGGCCTGAGAACAACGAGGGTCAATGGTGTAGTTCTAGTCTAAATGTTAGCATGCTCAAGACCCAGAAAGAGCTGATGTTTCAGTTCCAGACTAAAGGCAGGAAAGAACCGATGTTCAAGACTGAAGGTAGTCAGGCAGGAGTTTCCTCCTACTCCAAGGGGTCAATCTTTTCATTTTATTCAGGCCTTCAACTGGGCCCCACTCAAAAGTGACTGGCTAAGGCTCACCCACATTAGAAAGGGCAATCTGCTTTACTCATTCTACCAATTCAAATTCTAATCTCATTCAGAAACACCCTCACAGATACACCCAGAAAATGTCTGACCAAATGTCTGGGTACTCCATAGACCAGTCAAGCTGACATATAAAATTCAGCAACACTGTTACTAATTAGCCTTTAATCCCAATAAGTAATATATGCATCTTATTTATATGAGAAATTCTTATCGACTGAAAGAGATTCAGAATTACAAAGACTAATGTTATCTATTAACATTAGTTCTGATTCATCACATATCCTTCTTTAAGTATAAAATAAGATTTTTCTCAAAAAAGAAAAAAAAACATGAAAATATTTTAAAAAAAGAAAAAAAAAGAAAAAAAGATTTTTCTCATTCTATATATAATAAATCACTGTGGACTCTTATTTAAGGTATAGAACCTCATCTTAGGGATATTTTAAGGTACTTTAAATATAGTAAAATATTTTTATTTAAGTTTTTTCATACCAGTATATATTTTGAGTGATTATCTAAAAAGATATTTTACAAGTTACCTTAATAATAGAGCAAAAATCATAGTTTAGCATAGTTGATTTATGAAAAAAACATTTCCTTTAAAGAAGTGAAATCTCAGCTAAGTAGATTTTCCATAAAGTGACTTCAGACACATAGTTTACTTCATGTTGTGACATCACAGTCAATGTTATTACACATAGAGTCAATTATTGAAATGTTTTCATGTTTTGCTATTTAATTTGATTAAATTAAAGCCAAGTGACTAGTTTTGACATTATTTTTATTTCTTGATTTCCTCCTTTCCTTTTATACATCATGACTATCATATTAACTGTTCTTGCTTCCATCAGAAATGAAGAAAATATAAATGCTATGGTATGTTTTTATTAACTAAAATTGTTTAATGAGCCATTTTGTAGGTGCCTGTAAAATCCAATTGTGATGAATTTATAAAGGATACATCAAAAAAGGACTCAACACATTATTTACAATAGCCAAGGTATGGAAGCAACCTAAGTGTCCATCAACAGGTATATGGAGGGCTTCCCTGGTGGCGCAGTGGTTAAGAATCCACCGGCCAATGCAGGAGACACGGGTTCAAGCCCTGGTCCGGGAAGATCCCACATGCCATGGAGCAACTAAGCTCGTGCACCACAACTACTGAGCCTGCACTCTAGAGCCTGTGGGCCACAACTACCGAGCATATGTGCCACAACTACTGAAGCCCACGCACCTAGAGCCCGTGCTCCCAACAAGGGAAGCCACCGCAATGAGAAGCCCGTGCACCACAACCAAGAGTAGCCCCCGCTCACTGCAAGCAGAGAAAAGCCCATGCAAAGAAACAAAGACCCAATGCAGCCAAAAACAAAATAAATAAAATAAATAAATTTATAAAAATAGATATGTGGATAAAGAAGATGTGGTGTATATATATATATATATATACATACATATATATATCACACATACACAGTGGAACACTACTCAGCCATTAATAAGAATGAAAATTCAATGTTTCAGATGTACAGCAAAAGAATATATATATATATATATATATATATTATTTTTCAGATTCTTTTCCATTATAGGTTATTGCAAGATATTATAGTTCCCCATGCTACGGTAGGTCCTTGTTGTTTATCTATTTTGTATACAATACTGTGTATCTGTTAATCCCTAGTTTACCCCTCCCCACTTTTCCTTGGTAACCTTAAGTTTGTTTTCCATGTCTGAAAAAAGAATGACATTTTGCCATTTGCAGCAACATGGATGGACTTGGAGGGCATTATGCTAAGTGAAATAAGTCAGACAGAGAAAGACAAATACTGTATGGTATCACTTATATGTAGAATCTAAAACTACAACACAAAGTGAATAAAACAAAAAGAAACAGACTCACAGATATAGAGAACAAACTAGTGGCTACCAGTGGGGAGAGGGAAGGAGGCAGAGGCAATATATGGGCAGGGGAAAAAAGAAAAAGGGTTATTATGGGATTATATGAAATTATCTGGGTGAAACTTTTGAAAATTGTAAGGCACTGTACAATTTTTAAATTTTTTCATTCAATAAAAGAAATTTTAAAAACGGGCTCAAAATTAATGTACTTAAAATAAATAGAGAAGAATACCTTTAAGCTCAGCAGATATTCACAAACAGCGTAACAAATGCCAATACCTTCTTCTGTATTAGTACCTCTGCCAAGTTCATCAATTAATATGAGTGATTTGTCATTAGCATTATGTAGAATATATGCTATCTGAAAATATAATTTCAGTATTATTCATTGTGACCAAACAGCTGTCACTATTATAGGAAAAAATGAGGAAAAATCCAGTCTCATAATTAGTTCATTTGAAATACAGTTTTACAGAGAAATCCTGCTGAGCAGAAACTAACGCATTGCTTTTCTTTCTAAAAATCTCATTACTAGTAATTCCAATAGAATAAATGTATTAACAGAATATATTTTTGGAGTGGACATAGTCATATGCATATGTGTATGAGACAACAGGGTAAATAAACATTATCTAAAATATTGATATTTCAGATACAGTGAAATAAACCAATGAATTAAATGTTTAAATAAAGCACAAAGATGGTCGTTTTCTTCTCTACAAATGATTAATCAATTGTTGTCATAAAACGCTCGGAACTATCTCTCAAATTTATTTTACCATCTCTATAGCCAGTAAAAATGAAAAGAAAAATTTAGGGAAAAGCATCCAAGTCCATTGATCCCCAATTAAAGAAACTTAAACTCATGCCCAATAAAGACGTATGTCATGACACAATAGTAACCTTCGTGGCCATTTTACCTTTCCATAGGACTAAGCTTCTTGAGAGCTAGGACCACCTAAAAATACACCTCAAACACCTAGTATATTGCTATATTCTCCCATATATAGTCAACACATACTAAATAATTATATAAATATCATATACTGTGGGCAAATAACTTTATTCTCCCACTATCTAAAGAAAAAAAGTTATCTGCATAGTGATCCAATAACTCCTACCTACTAAAGATAGCCCAAGAGCTATACTGAATTCCTTTAGCCATTCAAGCTTACTTGACATTTGCTCAGATCAAAAATAGGTGATGCTACGTACTTTGTTAGAGGAAGTGAAAATTCTACAAGAGCACAGAAGAGGATGATTTTTAAAAGCCTTTTAACACAGTGATCTTTTATTTTAAAATCAAGCCTAACAGGAACAATAGATACTATGCAAAATGTTCCTGACTAGGTCATTGTTTTCTGAAGTCTTTTATATATTTCACACAGAAACATGAATGCGCATTTTTATCACTCAATAATACTAGCTTTTTCTTTAAAGCTGTATTTTCCATTAAAACATTTGGTTCCATTTCCACATAAGACAGAAATTAGGAAGCTGTCTTTGACTGCCCTCTGGCTCTTGTAGAGGAGTATAAACATATCTGCATGCTTTAGTATAAGAATACTTTCTTATGTTATAACTGACCATTAATAGGAGAATTCAATATGATTTTAACAGAAGAAAAGTTGAGCCTGGGTACCTCTTTCATTTCCTTCATAAATGTTGATGAATTTGTTTCAATATCATCATCAGTGCTTATTCTTGTAAAAATCTGTTCAGCAATTCTAAAAGAAGCATATTCTGCTGGAACATATGATCCTATAAAATATAAGGTCAAAGTAAACTGAGATGCTTTTATAAAACATAAGTACTACTAACATTTTGCACTTTCCACCAACTCAGATTATTTACTAGGCTGTCTAAGAATTAATGTGGTGGAAAGATCACTGGGTATGGAACTAGAAGATGTGGCCCCAGCTCTGTCATTTACTGTACAACCTTGGACAGCACTTAAGTCTCCCAGCTTCATCTTCCTCACATAAAAAATGGAAATACTTACCCTACCTATTGTACAGTTATTTGGAAGTTGAAAATAGATAATATATATTCAAGTATATTAGAAAGATTTGTTATAAACTTGATAAAAATTTTATATAATATATTTAGATGATAAAGAATACTCAAAATACGTAAATCTGAAGGAAATGGTTATGAAGCTCAAGTTGATAAAATCATTATAGAAAGATATATTAGGAAATATCTCTTATTAGAAGAGTACAGAAATACCCACAATTAGAATGAATGCAAAACACTTAATTTTGTTTTTTAAGGTTAACAGCTGATCTTTATTTCTTATTTATTTTTTACATCATTATTGGAGTATAACTGCTTTACAATGGTGTGTTAGTTTCTGCATTATAACAAAGTGAATCAGTTATACATATACATATGTTCCCATCTCTTCCCTCTTGTGTCTCCCTCCCTCCCACCCTCCCTATCCCACCCCTCTAGGTGGTCACAAAGCACCAAGCTGATCTCCCTGTGCAATGAGGCTGCTTCCCACTAGCTATTTTATGTTTGGTAGTGTATATATGTCCATGCCACTCTCTCACTTTGTCTCAGCTTACCCTTTCCCCTCCCCATATCCTCAAGTCCATTCTCTAGTAGGTCTGTGTCTTTATTCCTGTCTTACCCCTAGGTTCTTCATGACATTTTTTTTCTTCGATTCCATATATATGTGTTAGCTTACGGTATTTGCCTTTCTCTTTCTGACTTACTTCACTCTGTATGACAGACTCTAGGTCCATCCATCTCACTACAAATAACTCAATCTCGTTTCTTTTTTTTTTTTTTTCAGGTACACGGGCCCTCACTGTTGTGGCCTCTCCTGTTGCTGAGCACAGGCTCCGGACGCGCAGGCTCAGCGGCCATGGCTCACAGGCCCAGCCGCTCCGCGGCATGTGGGACCTTCCCGGACTGGGGCACGAACTCGTGCCCCCTACATCGGCAGGCAGACTCTCAACCACTGTGCCACCAGGGAAGCCCCAATTTCGTTTCCTTTTATGGCTGAGTAATATTCCATTGTATATATGTGCCACATCTTCTTTATCCATTCATCCGATGATGGGCTCTTAGGTTGTTTCCATCTCCTGGCTATTGTAAATAGAGCTGCAATGAACATTTTGGTACATGACTCTTTTGAATTATGGTTTTCTCAGGGTATATGCCCAGTAGTGGGATTGCTGGGTCATATGGTAGTTCTGTTTGTAGTTTTTTAAGGAATCTCCATACTGTTCTCCATAGTGGCTGTATCAACCTACATTCCCACCAGCAGTGCAAGAGTGTTCCCTTTTCTCCACACCCTCTCCAGCAATTATTGTTTCTAGATTTTTTGATGATGGACATTCTGACCAGTGTAAGATGATATCTCATTGTAGTTTTGATTTGCATTTTTCTAATGATTAATGATGCTGAGCATTCTTTCATGTGTTTGTTGGCACTCTGTATTATCTTCTTTGCAGAAATGTCTATTTAGGTCTTCTGCCCATTTTTGGATTGGGTTGTTTGTTTTTTTGTTACTGAGCTGTATGAGCTGCTTGTAAATTTTGGAGATTAATCCTTTGCCAGGTGGTTCATTGGCAAATATTTTCTCCAATTCTCAGGATTGTCTTTTGGTCTTGTTTATGGTTTCCTTTGCTGTGCAACAGCTTTGAAGTTTCATTAGGTCCCATTTGTTTATTTTTATTTCCATTTCTCTAGGAGGTGGGTCAAAAAGGATCTGGCTGTGATTTATGTCATAGAGTGTTCTGCCTATGTTTTCCTCTAAGAGTTTGATAGTGTCTGGCCTTACATTTAGGTCTTTAATCTATTTTGAGCTTATTTTTGTGTATAGTGTTAGGGAGTGTTCTAAACTCATACTTTTACATGTACCTGTCCAGTTTTCCTAGCACCACTTATTGAAGAGGCTGTCCTTTTTCCACTGTACATTTCTGCCTCCTTTAGAAAAGATAAGGTGACCATATGTGTGTGGGTTTATCTCTGGGCTTTCTATCCTGTTCCATTGATCTATATTTCTGTTTTTATGCCAGTACCATACTGTCTTGATTACTGTAGCTTTGTAGTACAGGCTGAAGTCAGGGAGCCTGATTCCTCCAGCTCCGTTTTTCGTTCTCAAGATTACTTTGGCTATTCGGGGTCTTTTATGTTTCCATATAAATTCTGAAATTTTTTGTTCTAGTTCTGTGAAAAATGCCAGTGGTAGTTGGATAGGGATTGCATTGAATCTGTAGATTGCTTTGGATAGTAGAGTCATTTTCACAATGTTGATTCTTCCAATCCAAGAACATGCTATATCTCTCCATCTATTTGTATCATCTTTAATTTCTTTCATCAGTGTCTTATAATTTTCTGCATACAGGTCTTTTGTCTCCTTAGGTAGGTTTATTCTTAAATATTTTATTCTTTTTGTTGCAATGCTAAATGGGAGTGTTTCCTTAATTTCACTTTCAGATTTTTCATCATTAGTGTAAAGGAATGCCAGAGACTTCTGTGCATTAATTTTGTATCCTGCTACTTTACCAAATATTGATTAGCTCTAGTAGTTTTCTGGTAGCATCTTTAGGATTCTCTATGTATAGTATCACGTCATCTGCAAACAGTCACAGCTTTACTTCTTCTTTCATGATTTGGATTCCTTTTTATTTCCTTTTCTTCTCTGTTTGCTGTGGCTAAAACTTCCAAAACTATGTTGAATAAGAGTGGTGAGAGTGGGCAACCTTGTCTTGTTCCTGATCTTAGTGGAAATGCTTTCAGTTTTTCACCTTTGAGGACGATGTTGGCTGTGGGTTTGTCATATATGGCCTTTATTATGTTGAGGTAAGTTCCCTCTATGCCTACTTTCTGGAGGGTTTTTATCATAAATGGTGTTGAATTTTGTCAAAAGCTTTCTCTGCATCTACTGAGATGATCATATGTTTTTTCTCCTTCAATTTGTTAATATGGTGTATCACATTGATTGATTTGCGTATATTGAAGAATCCTTACATTCCTGGGGTAAACCCCACTTGATCATGGTGTATGACCCTTTTAATGTGCTGTTGGATTCTGTTTGCTAGTATTTTGTTGAGGATTTTTGCATCTATGTTCCTCAGTGATATTGGTCTGTAGTTTTCTTTCTTTATGACATCCTTGTCTGGTTTTGGTATCAGGGTGACGGTGGCCTCGTAGAATGAGTTTGGGAGTGTTCCTCCCTCTGCTATATTTTGGAAGAGTTTGAGAAAGATAGGTGTTAGCTTTTCTCTAAATGTTTGATAGAATTCGCCTGTGAAGCCATCTGGTCCTGGACTTTTGTTTGTGGGAAGATTTTTAGTCACATTTTCAATTTCAGTGCTCGTGATTGGTCTGTTCATATTTTCTATTTCTTCCTAATTCAGTCTTGGCAGGTTGTGCATTTCTAAGAATTTGTCCATTTCTCCCAGGTTGTCCATTTTATTGGCATATACTTGCTTGTAGTAATCTCTCATGATCTTTTGTATTTCTGCAGTGTCAGTTGTTACTTCTCCTTTTTCATTTCTAATTCTATTGATTTCAGTCTTCTCCCTTTTTTTCTTGATGAGTCTGGCTAATGGTTTACCAATTATGTTTATCTTCTCACAGAACCAGCTTTTAGTTTTATTGATCTTTGCTATTGTTTCCTTCATTTCTTTTTCATTTATTTCTGATCTGATCTTTATGATTTCTTTCCTTCTGCTAACTTTGGGGTTTCTTTGTTCTTCTTTCTCTAATTGCTTTAAGTGCAAGGTTAGTTTGTTTATTCGAGATGTTTCCTGTTTCTTAAGGTAGGATTGTATTGCTATAAACTTCCCTCTTAGAACTGCTTTTGCTGCATCCCATAGATTTTGGGTCGTCGTGTCTCCATTGTCATTTGTTTCTAGGTATTTTTTGATTTCCTCTTTGATTTCTTCAGTGATCACTTCGTTATTAAGTAGTGTATTGTTTAGCCTCCAAGTGTTTGTATTTTTTACATATCTTTTACTGTAATTGATATCTAGTCTCATAGCATTGTGGTCGGAAAAGATACTTGATAAAATTTCAATTTTCTTAAATTTACCAAGGCTTAATTTGTGACCCAAGATATGATCTATCCTGGAGAATGTTCCGTGAGCACTTGAGAAAAATGTGTATTCTGTTGTTTTTGGATGGAATGTCCTATAAATATCAATTAAGGCCATCTTGTTTAATGTGTCATTTAAAGCTTGTGTTTCCTTATTTATTTTCATTTTGGATGATCTGTCCATTGGTGAAAGTGGGGTGTTAAAGTCCCCTACTATGAATGTGTTACTGTTGATTTCCCCTTTTATGGCTGTTAGTATTTGCCTTATGTTTTGAGGTGCTCCTATGTTGGGTGCATAAATATTTACCATTGTTATATCTTCTTCTTGGATTGATCCCTTGATCATTATGTAGTGTCCTTCTTTGTCTCTTCAAATAGTCTTTATTTTACAGTCTATTTTGTCTGATATGAGAATTGCTACTCCAGCTTTCTTTTGGTTTCCATTTGCATGGAATATTTTTTTCCATCCCCTCACTTTCAGTCTGTATGTGTCTCTAGGTCTGAAGTGGGTCTCTTGTAGACAGCGTATATATGGGTCTTGTTTTTGTATCCATTCAGCCAGTCTGTGTCTTTTGGTGGGAGCATTTAGTCCATTTACATTTAAGGTAATTATCGATATGTATGTTCCTATTCCCATTTTCTTAATTGTTTTGGGTTTGTTATTGTAGGTCTTTTCCTTCTCTTGTGTTTCTTGACTAGAGAAGATCCTTTAGCAGTTGTTGTAAATCTGGTTTGGTGGTGCTGAACTCTCTCAGCTTTTGCTTGTCTGTAAAGGTTTTAGTTTTAATTTCTCCCTCAAATCTGAATCAGATCCTTGCTGGGTAGAGTAATCTTGGTTGTAGGTTTTTCTCCTTCATCACTTTAAATATGTCCTTTTTTTAATAAGGTAAATTTTCATCCACAAGACTGTTTCTGTCTGAGAAATTATCAGGCTAACTAATCTAAAATACTCATCTTTTGAAAACAAATCAATCTGATTAATGTACCTAACTCTCTGCAAAATGGGATACAAAAGGCATTCTAAAACCATAGGAAGATAAAAATATACAAATAGTTGAATGGGAAAAGTATCAAGTATACAGAACTCTGTACAGACAAAATGGTGAAATAATGGGGGCGAAGAAACAAAGCCAGGTTAGTCCAGGATTTAAAACAAAGGCAGGGCTTCCCTGGTGGTACAGTGGTTGAGGGTCCGCCTGCCGATGCAGAGGACATGGGTTCGTGCCCCGGTCTGGGAAGATCCCACATGCTGTGGAGCGGCTGGGCCCGTGAGCCATGGCCACTGAGCCTGCACGTCCGGAGCCTGTGCTCCGCAACGGGAGAGGCCATAACAGTGAGAGGCCCGCGTACCGCAAAAAAACAAAAAACAAAAACAAACAAAATAAAATAAAATAAAATAAAACAAAGGCAAAGGTGAAGAATAGGATCTACCTCTGAATAATAAGGACTCGCAGGAAGAGAAAGCAAAAGTCAGGATAATACTAATAAAAATAAAAGTAATGAAAATAACAGTGGCAATTATAATTATCGCACCTCAGAAAGCAGATATCTTAAATACAACTTTCTCATAGGATTGTCAAAAGGATTAAATGGGAAAATAAATGTGAAAGTATCAAGTATAGAATATTGCGTATATGGTATATGTTAATATTTTCCCTTCTCTGTTATCTCCACCAAAAAGGCTCTCGACTTATCATCATATCAAAGAAACCTACTGGCTGGTATTTCGCTTCTAATCTGGCTCTCCTCTAACCATACATTAGCCAGAGTGAGCTATCTAAAACTCAAATCCAATTATGCCATTCTCCTGCTTAAATTTCAATAGCTCCGTATAGATTTCTGGATAAAGTTCCAACTCTTCCATTAAGTACCTAAGGCCCTTCACAATCTGACTCCTGCCCATCTCTCCAGCTTTAAGCCTGCCACTTCTCACAGCCACTCTTTGTTCTACAAAGCAAAAGAACCACTAAGCCTCTGGATTCCTTGTGGTTCCTTGGGAACATCATACTGTTTTTTGCTTCTGTGCTTTGGAACATTCTCTTACCTCTATCTGGAAAGTCTCCTTCTTTCTCATACCCTTCCCTTAAGTCCACAGGATTTTATATATATTATCTCGCTTAATCTTTACAACACTTCTTAGACGTAGGTACTATTATAATTTTTATTTACAGATAGAAAAACTAAGGAGGTTAAATAATTTGCCTAAGATCATACAGCCAGTAACTACACAAGCTAGGTCTAGCTCCAAAGCCTATATTCTTAACTTCGGTGCCTTTCAAGTCCTACTGTTTCCTTTATGATCAGATCATATATATACTTTTAGGTATTTCAGAGGCTGAAGATGGACAGTGACAAGAGAAGTAGAGTAATAGTAATTTTCTTCAAATATTTGAGAGGCTATTTTCAGGAGATACTAGATGATTCTGAAATGCATAGACAATAAGAATTAGGACTAATGAGTAGAAGTCAAAGGAAGCCAAATTTCAATTCAGTATAATAAATGTTCTAACAATTGCAGCTATCCAACAATTAGACAGCCTGTTTTTTTAAAGGATAGAACTCCTTATAATTCAAACAGAAGTAAGATTATCACATAACATATGAATCAGTATTCTTATAAGGGGAGGGAAGTTATCTAAGATGGCCTTTTAAACTATAAACTCAATAAAATATTTACTCTTTATTCATTCATTTGTTCATCTCTAATTTTCCTTCCTGGTAATAAGGGTAAATTTGCACTGTATGATCAATATTGCTATTGCTGTATTTCTCTTACAATCCATTACACTAGACCAAGGTTTTTCAACCACATCTTGGGCTGGATAAATCTTTCTTGTGTATGTGTGTGGACTGGGGTGGGTGAAATGGAGAAGGTGGCTGTTCTGTGCATTGCAGGATATTTAGCAGCATCTCTGGATTTTATACTCCCCTCAGTTGTTACAATTAAAAATGTCTCCAGACATTGCCAAATTCCGGGGATGAGGGGAACCAAAATCATCCCTGCTTGAGAACCACTGCATTAGGATCAATCATCTCATCTCTGATTCATATAGTCCTCAAGGAACCCAGTTTTCAGAGATAAGCGGTGAGTATGCCTCTATGATAAGAAATATGTAACAATGTTAGGCCAGTGATAGCCATTTACATGTGTGTGTATACACACATGTGTGTAATATATCAGTTGCTGTAGCCAAGTTATTGGTACCCCTTAAATTAAGTAAGGGAAATGTTTCTGTGCCCAATGTTATAATTTTGGGAAAATCTTACTTGGGTTATTAGAATCAGCAGTTTATCCTACTTATTTCACTTTTCCTCCCAACAAACTTTTTGAATCTCAGATAATTATATGATTCAGTTTAGCAGTAGTTGATGCAACATTAATAGCTATTGTAAGGAAATTTCTACTTTTGTTATATCCCACAAAATTTTCAGTACAATGTAATTCAAACTGGATGGAGCTTAATAAATACCAAATAGTAAAACTTATGGTGTGTGTGTGTGTATATATATATATTAGACACTATTATACTTTTAGGTAAGAAAATCTACTCCAAACTGTTCTTGGGTTAATTACGCACCTAGATCTAAAATACTGGACACAGGCGGAGTCAAGATGGTGGACTAGGAGGATGTAGAATTCGTGTCTCCGCACAACTAGGGCACCTACCAGGCACCACTGGGGGACCACGGACACCTAAGGGGATGGGAGGAACCCCCAGCGACTGGGTAGGATGTGGGGCATGTGGGGAGTGAAGGGGGAGGAGAAGTGGAGGTGGGATGGGACTGGTGCTCCTGAGGGGCAGCTGGGGGAGGGGAAGGGATCCCACACCTGAAGGGGGAAATTGGGGGACCATTGGGAGGGCAGAGAATCAAAAGGGAGTGTGGTCAGGTTTCCCCTGCCCACTTGGGCCCCTGGGACACTGCTGAGATCCAAGGCCTGATCCTCTGCCCACCAAGGCCCCCTCCAGCCTGGCGGGTCCTGAGGGAGTGGGAGGGAGGGAGGGGAGCAAAAGTAAAGGCCAGACCTCTGAGACTGGCACCCCTGAGGGGTGGCTGGGGGAGGAGAGGAATTCCTACACCCAGTGGGACCCACCCACGGTTAGGGGTCCAGCAGGGATGGGGGAGACCCTGGAGGAGACACTGGAGGGGACGGTTGGGGAGTGCGGCACGCAGAGGAGGAAGGGAACACGGCCAGTGCTTTCCCTGTCCACTTAGGCACCGGGGAGCCTGTTGGGTTCCCAGGACTAATCCTCTGCCTTCGGAGGCTCCCTCCTGACGTGCAGAGCCCAAGCCCCGCCCCTACACCCCCACCCAGGGCCCTTCCTCTACACTCGGAGACACTCTCCAATGCGCTGGGCCTAAACCCCACCCACACACCCTCCCTCAGGGCCTTATCTCCAAACTCCAGAACCCCAGAGGCCCTCTTTTCCACGTGCTGCCTCTCCCCTTCAGCACAGGTCCTAAGTAGAGGCTCCACCCCACACTTGAATGTCACCGTACCTAGGCCCCACCACCAAGGCCTTTTCTGGCTGCATGGGTCCTCAGCCTAGTCACCGCCCCATGCTCAAACGTCACCCCCCCACCGGCCTAGGTGCTGCCCTGCCCTAAACTCCACCCCTTGCTAAGTTCCACCCCCCCACACCAAACTCCACCCTCAAAGCCAAGACATTTTTTTTCCCCCTCTTTTAGATTCGGGTTCTGTTTTACCTTGTTGATTCATTGTTGTTGATTCATTTATATTTTTATTTTTCCTAATAAATATTTTATTTTTCTAATTTTCTTTTATACTTTGTTATTGTTCTCTCCTTTTGGCCTCTTCCCCCCAGAGGCCCTCCTTTTTTCTTTTTTTCCTGTTGTGGTTTTATTTTACCTTGTTGCAGTTGTTTCAATTATATTTTTATTTTTCCTAATATATTTTTTATCTTTCTAACTTTATTTTGTTTATTATTCTTTGATATTGTACTGCTCCTTTCTTTTCTTTCTTTTTTTTCCGCGCCATGCAGCTTGCGGAATCTTGGTTCCTAGGCTGGAGGTCAGGCCCGAGCTCCTGTGGTGGGAGCTCCAAATCCAAATCACTGGACTAACAGAGAACCTCAGACCCCAGGCAATATCAATTGGAGTGAGGCCTCCTGGAGGTCCTCATATCAGCACCAAGACCCAGCTCTATCCAACTGCCTGCAAATTCCAGTGCTGGACGCCTCAGGCCAAAAAACCAGTAAGACAGGAATGCAGCACAACCCATCAAAAAAAAAAAAAAAAAAGAAATGACAAAAAAGTATGTTACAGACGAAGGAGCAAAGTAAAAACCAACAAGACCAAATAAATGAAGCCAAAATCTGCAAACTACCTGAAAAAGAATTCAGAGTAATGATAGTAAAGATGATCCAAACTCTTGGAAACAGAATGGAGAAAATACAAGAACATTTAAAAAGGATCTAGAAGAACTAAAGAGCAAACAAGCAGTGACGAACAACACAATAACTGAAATTAAAAATACTCTAGAAGGAATCAATAGCAGAATACCTGAGGCAGAAGTACATATAAGTGAGCTAGAAGATAAAATGGTGGAAATAATTGCCAGGGAGCAGAATAAAGAAAAAGAATGAGAAGAATTCAGGACAGGCTCAGAGGCCTCTGGGACATTAAACATGGGAACATTCGAATTACAGGGGTCCCAGAAGAAGACAAAAAGAAAGGGTCTGAGAAAATGTCTGAAGAGATTAGAGTCGAAAATTTCCATAACATGGTAAAGGAAATAATCAATCAAGTCCAGGAAGTGCAGAGAGTCCCATACAGGATAAATCCAAAGAGAAACACACCAAGACACATATTAATCAAACTATCAAAAATTAAATATAAAGAAAAAAATATTAAAAGCAGCAAGGGAAAAGCAACAAATAATATACAAGGGATTCCCCATCAGGTTAACAGCTGATCTTTCAGAAGAAACTCTGCAAGCCAGAAGGGAGTGGCAGGATGTATTTAAAGTGATGAAAGGGAAAAACCTACAACCAAGATTTCTCTACCCAGCAAGGATCTCATTCAGATTCGATGGAGAAATTAAAACCTTTACAGACAAGGGATTTCCCTGGTGGTGTACTGGTTAAGAATCCACCTGCCAAGGCAGGGGACATGGGTTTGAGCCCTGGTCTGGGAAGACCCACATGTTGTGGAGCAACTAAGCCAGTGTGCCACAACTACTGAGCCTGCGCTCTAGAGCCCATGAGCCACAACTACTGAACCCATGTGCCACAACTACTGAAGCCCACGCACCTAGAGCCCGTGCTCACAACAATAGAAGCCACCACAATGAGAAGCCGCACACCACAATGAAGAGTAGCCCCCACTCGCCATAAATAGAGAAACCCCTGCGTGCAGCAATGAAGATCCAACACAGCCCAAAATAAAAAAATTTTAAAAATAATCTTTAAAATAAAACCTTTATAGATAGCAAAAGATAATAGAATTCAGCACCACCAAACCAGCTTTACAACAAATGCTAAAGGAACTTCTCTTGGCAGGAAACACAAGAGAAGGAAAAGACCTACAAAAACAAAGCCAAAACAATTAAGAAAATGGTAATAGGACCATACATATCTATAATTACCTTAAACGTAAATGGGTTAAGTGCTCCAACCAAAAGATACAGATTGGCTTAACAGATACAAAAACAAGACCTGTACATATGCTCTCTACAAGAGACCCACTTCAGATCTAGGGACACATACAGACTGAAAATGAGGGGATGGGAAAAAAGATACTCCATGCAAATGGAAAACAAAAGAAAGCTGGAGTAGCAATTCTCATATCAGACAAAATAGACTGTAAAATAAAGACTACTGTAAGAGACAAAGGACACTACATAATGACCAAAGGATCAATCCAAGAAGGAGATATAACAACTGTAAATATTTACCCACCCAACATAGGAGCACCTCAATACATAAGGCAAATGCTAACAGCCATAAACAGGGAAATCAAGAGTAACACAATAATAGTAGGTGACTTTAACACCCCACTTACACCAATCGACAAATCATCCAAACAGAAAATAAATAAGGAAACAAAAGCTTTAAATGACACATTAAACAAGATGGCCTTAATTGATATTTATAGGACATTCCATCCAAAAACCACAGAATACACTTTCTTCTCAAGTGCTTATGGAACATTCTCCAGGAAAGACCATTTCTTGGGTCACAAATAAAGCCTTGGTAAATTTAAGAAAATTGAAATCATATCAAGTATCTTTCCCAATCACAACGCTATGAGACTAGATATCAATTACGGGAAAAAAACTTAAAACAAATGAAACACATGGAGGCTAAGCAATACGCTACTAAACAACCAAGAGATCACTGAAGAAATCAATGAGGAAATCAAAAAACATCTAGAAACAAATGACAATGAAAACACGACAACCCAAAACCTATGGGATGCCGCAAAAGCAGTTCTAAGAGGGAAGTTTATAGCAATACAATCCTACCTCAAGAAACAAGAAAAATCTCAAATAAACAACCTAACTTTACACCTAACGCAATTACAGAAAGAAGAACAAAAAAACCCCAAAGTTAGCAGAGGGAAAGAAATCATAAAGATCAGATCAGAAATAAATGAAAAAGAAATGAAGGAAACAATAGCAAAGATCAATAAAACTAAAAGCTGGTTCTGGGAGAAGATAAACAAAATTGATAAACCATTAGCCAGACTCAACAGGAAAAAAAGGGAGAAGACTCAGATCAACAGAATTAGAAATGAAAAAGGAGAAGTAACAACTGAAACTGCAGAAATACAAAGGATCATGAGAGACTACTACAAGCAACTATATGTCAATAAATGGGACAACCTAGAAGAAATGGACAAATTCTTAGAAATGCACAAACTTTCAAGACTGAACCAGGAAGAGATAGAAAACATGAACAGGCCAATCACAAGCACTGAAATAGAAACTGTGATTAAAAATCTTCCAACAAACAAAAGTCCAGGACCAGATGGCTTCACAGGCGAATTCTATCAAACATTTAGAAACGAGCTAACACGTATCCCTCTCAAACTCTTCCAAAATATAGCAGAGGGAGGAACACTCCCAAACTCATTCTACGAGGCCACCATCACCCTGATAGCAAAACCAGAAAAAGATGTCACAAAAAGAGAAAACTACAGGCCAATATCACTGAGGAACACAGATGCAAAAATCCTCAACAAAATACTAGCAAACAGAATCCAACAGCACATTAAAAGGGTCATACACCATGATCAAGTGGGGTTTATCCCTGGAATGCAAGGATTCTTCAATATATGCAAATCAATCAATGTGATACACCATATTAACAAATTGAAGAAGAAAAACCATATGATAATCTCAATAGATGCAGGAAAAGCTTCTGACAACATTCAGCACCCATTTACGATAAAAACTCTCCAGAAAGTGGGCATAGAGGGAAACTACCTCAACATGATAAAAGCCATATATGACAAACCTACAGCCAACATCATTCTCAATGGTGAAAAACTGAAAGCATTTCCTCTAAGATCAGGAAAAAGACAAGGTTGCCCACTCTCACCACTATTACTCAACACACTTTTGGAAGTTTTAGCCACTGCTGTCAGAGAAAAAAACAAAATGAAATGAATCTAAGGATAAGAAGAAGTAAAACTGTCACTGTTTACAGATGACATGATACTATACATAGAAAATCCTAAAGATGCCACCAGAAAACTACTAGAGCTAATCAATGAATTTGGTAAAGTAGCAGGATACAAAATTAATGCACAGAAATCTCTTGCATTCCTATACACTAACAACAAAAAAACAGAAAGAGAAATCAAGGAAACACTCGCATTTACCATGACAACAAAAACATAAAATACCTAGGAATAAACATACCTAAGGAGGCAAAAGACCTGTATGCAGAAAACTACAAGACACTGATGAAAGAAATCAAAGATGATACAAACAGATGGAAAGATATACCATGTTCTTGGATTGGAAGAATCAATATTGTGAAAGTGACTATATTACCCAAAGCAGCTACAGATTCAAAGTAATCCCCATCAAATTACCAGTGGCATTTTTCACAGAACTAGAACAAAAAATCCGACAATTTGTATGGAAACACAAAAGACCTCAAATAGCCAAAGCAATCTTGAGAAAGAAAAATCGAACTGGAGGAATCAGGCTCCCTGACTTCAGACATACTACAAAACTATAGTAATCAAGACAGTATGGTACTGGCACAAAAACAGAAATATAGATCAATGGAATAGGACAGAAAGCCCAGAGATAAACCCACACACATATAGTCACCTTATCTTTGACAAAGGAGGCAAGATATACAATGTAGAAAAGACAGCCTCTTCAATAAGTGGACCTGGGAAAACTGGACAGCTACATGTAAAAGAATGAAATTAGAACACTCCCTAACACCATACACAAAAATAAACTTCAAATGGATTAAATATTTGCAAACAAAGCAACTGACAAAGGATTAACCTCCAGAACAGCTCATGCAGCTCAATATCAAAAAAACAAACAACCCAATCCAAAATGGCAGAAGACCTAAACAGACATTTCTCCAAAGAAGATATACAGAGTGCCAACAAACACATGAAAGGATGCTCAACATCAGTAATCATTAGAGAAATGCAAATCAAAACTACAGTGAGGTATTACCTCACTCTGGTCATAATGGCCATCATCAGAAAATGTACAAACAATAAATGCTGGAGAGGGTGTGGAGAAAAGAGAACCCTCCTACACCGTTTGTGGGCATGTAAATTGATACAGCCACTATGGAGAACAGTATGGAGGTTCCTTGAAAAACTAAAAAGAGAACTACCAAATGACCCAGCAATCCCACTACTGGGCACATACCCTGAGAAAACCATAATTCAAAGAGAGTCATGTACCACAGTGTTCATTGCAGCTCTATTTACAATAGCCAGGATATGGAAGCAACCTAAGTGTCCATTCACAGATGAATGGATAAAGAAGATGTGGCACATATGTACAATGGAATATTATTGAGCCATAAAAAGAAACAAAATTGTGTTATTTGTAGTGAGGTGGATGAACCTAGAGTCTGTCATGCAGAGTGAAGTAATTCAGAAAGAGAAAAACGAATACTGTATGCTAACACATATATATGGAATCTAAAAAAAAAAAAACATGGTTCTGATGAACCTAGGGGCAGGACAGGAATAAAGATGCAGACGTAGAGAATGGACTTGAGGACACGGGAAGGGGGAAGGGTAAGCTGGGACAAAGTGAGAGAGCAGCACTCACATATACACACTAACAAATGTAAAACAGATAGCTAGTGGGAAGCAGCTGCATAGCACAGGAGGATCAGGTTGGTGCTTAGTGACCACCCAGAAGGGTGGATAGGGAGGGTGCAAGGGAGATGCAAGAGGGAGTGGATATGGAGATATATGTAAGCATATAGCTGATTCACTTTGTTATACAGCAGAAACTAACAGAACATTGTAAAGCAATTATACTCCAATAAAGATGTTAAAAAAAATAAAAATAAAACACTGGGCACAAAATGTTTTAAATAGGGAGCAGAATTGGTAATTATAAAGTAAATCTGCAACTTACCAATCTGGGCCATAATCTGACAAAGAGCAATCTGTTTCAAATATGTGGATTTCCCACTCATATTTGGTCCAGTTATGATAAAAAAATTACTCCCTTCTGTAATATAGGTATTGTTGGCAACAGGTTTTTCCACAGATATTTTTTCAAGTATGGGGTGCCATCCATGTTTGATTGCTAAAGTATCAGTAAACTCTGGCCGAACTAAAGAGAAAAATGTTTTTGAAAGATTAATATATTTATACTTAAAGATTTTGTGGTATGTACATACTGTTTATACTTCAGTGATTTTACTTGGGTCAATTTGGAACAATATCATTAAGGTATTATTTTATCTCCAATCCTTCTAAATTATAATTTACATAGTCTAATCACATCACAACTTTTATTCATTTCCAGAAAAATCTAAGACTTAGCTCCCTGTCATTGTGCTGGGCTCCAAAAGAGTTCATAAGTTTTTCAGATTTGCATAAATTAAAATGAATCAACCAACCACTGATAACACTTTTAAAATAATTTACAAATACTCTAAAATTGCACATTTACTTAATCCTTGTCTTAAGCATTATTTCAAATTTGATATACTTAGCTTTCTGAATGAGGTCTAAAAATAGAGTAAAACCAAATAAAAACATAATTTTATGTCCAAAGTTATAGAAATTTTGTGTAAAAAGAAATCTCAGAGGGTAGAGAAAACAGACACAAAAGATTTGTTAATTTATAGCAAGAAACAATGATCAGGTCTGTATAGATAATTTCTGAGGTGAAGAGGGTGGGAGGACAAGTAAAAGTTAAAATGCTACATGCTTCTAGATGAAACACATGGATAAACTTGAAAGCATTCATTATAAAAGTGAGGCTGATTAGAAAAAATTTGGTTTACTATTTTTAAATCATTTTTAACATCAAAAATTCACTATTTATAAGTTTTGAGTTTTAGAATGGTCCCTCTCAAAATGGAGCAACATCAAATATCTTAATAGTTAAGAAAACTACTATTAAAATAGCAGATCTCCAATGTAAGGTTTTAACCCCAAAAGAGACATAAAAGATTGACGTTTTGGCCTATATAATACCAATTGAAAATTTTAACATTTCTATAAGAAATACAGAAATATCAAAAAGGAAAAAAATCTTTGTAAAATACCTTTTCTCATCATACAGTCTTTCTTATTTGGGGAAACTTTAAAGTTTCTTGCTGTTTTCTTTCTTTGTGATTTCTCAATTTCTCAGTAAATAATTTTCTGACTTTTAAAAGAAAATTTAAGGATAATTTCACTTTCTCTATTTTGAGTGTTAGTCTAGGACCATAAGCAAGACATTGTATTTCAGGTAAAAAAAAAAAATGTAAACCATTCATAATTGTTACATAAAATTGCTTGAACGGAATACAGATTTCAGTATGCAACGTATTTATCCCAAAGAAAATAACTTACCATAGTCAGAAAGAGTGCAGGCATGAGCAAATGACAGTAGCATATCCAGCATTGACACAGTGTCAGACAGTTTATGTAAGCAATGAATATGTTCATAAATCTCACTAAGCAGTTTGCACACTATCCTGAAAGTACATGTTTGGTAAGACAAGTAGTGCCTTTTACAGAGACACATACAATGCAATTGTAAAACAATATTAAATTCATTGTCTGAGGTAAAATAACATTCACATTTGAGTTGTACACTACAGGTAAAGTCTATTGTTCTATTGCCTCATTTTAGAGATGAGGAAATTGAAGCTTATACTCAAGGTCACAGTTACTTAGTAGCAAAGAATCCATCTTCTAGTGTGTTAACACCAAGTTTTTAAAATAACTCCTTTTATTAAATATTAATAAAATAAATTCTTATTAATAGAAATATTTTATATAGGTCAAAGCAAGCCCTCACTATACTTCAACAGATCCCATCTGCTAACAATTTTGTTTTGGCAATGTTAAATTCAACACAAAAGCTATTATGTATTTTCTCTCACCCATTCTCTCTCTCCCTCTCTCTCTCTCTTCACACACACACACACACACACACACATATCCTAACAACATAATTATTTAAGCTTTTATGTTGCAGTTATCATATTGTGAGATAATATAAAAGTTTTTCCCTTACATGGAGAAATATGTTCCCCAGCTTACTATATCTTATAATCTTTTTGGTCTATGTTCTGAAATTGTTTTGAAAGCCCAACATTTATCTTTATCATCTCAGCTTACCAATGTCCTAGTTCTTATTTATAGACACATTGCTACCGTTTCATGAACAGCAAAAGACTGGCATTATTGTGATATTGTTACGTAAGTACTAAGGCATGAGAATTTGAGGGCTTACATACTAAAGAAAAAGAATAAACCTAATGAAACTTATCTGGGCCCAAGATAAGCCCAGATGTGCCAAGTTCTACATCATGGTGGAATATATACTACAAAAGTATCAGTGGTACTACAGGTATTTTAAGCTCATGTCATTATGACATTTCTTAAAACTTTATGAAAAGAATAAATGAAGTACTGCTGAAATGTAGAAATTTGGTTGGGTATCAAACTTTTTCTATAACACAGTATAACGTGTTTGTTTGGTTTGGTTTTGTAATTAAGATTTGCCCTGAATGTTCTGTGAGGCTCAGTGATCCCAATCACAATGACAGACTTTAAAGTTTTAAATGGTTTTCCAGAAAATGGTCTTTCCTTGCTAACATTTGTAACTACTATTTTCCACAACCAGACAAAAACTCAATTAATGAAACTTATAGTACCTCAAATTAAACGAATTTAATTCAGTATTCAAAAATTTCAAGTGCTCTTACATGTAAGTCATGTGATAGATTTCTCTCAAAGACTCTTGGCATCTTTCATTCATTTTAATTAAATCTGCTGATGTAAAGCTGTAAGAATTTTTCACTTTAGAAATCTGCTAGGAGATTAAAAAATAAATGTCAAGATACATATATACTCTTATGAAATAAAACATACAGATTTAAAACAATAGAAGTATAGGTACTTCGGTTAATCACTTTAATTTTTCAGGTAATAATCTCACAAAAAATCCCAAATAATGTTTGTGAAAGAGAAAAGGAAGATCACTTCTAAAGTTAAAGCAGAATTTTTTAACCTGGTCCATCTGACATGACTATTTTTACAGGCCTTAAAGTAGCAATGTAGAAATGTTAAAACACTACATCTTATTACCAAGTAATAATATGCATGGTAGATAGTAATCCTCACTCCCTCTCTGATCCCTCCCCTCTTAGCCCTTGGCCCATATCCAAACCTCACTCAATCTCTAACCCCATTACTAACTCTCAGCCCATTCTTTACTTCATCCATCCCTCATTACTTGGTAATACAATAGGTATTTTAAAGACCCAAAAGTTGAATGGTTTGTTTTTGTCAAAAGGTACTCCCTGGGGGCAAAGAAAACAAAGTGGGTTAGACTTTCCCAAACTGGTATATTGTGGAGGAGTTAACATGTATATAGAAAAAAATATCACCCTGGCCCAAAGGTTTGGCAATAGGAGATTTTAAAAAATCAAGCAAATTTCTCTACTTTAGGACTTTTATTAAACCTTTAATAGGCAGATGTGCATTGAGAAGAGATAGTACAGTACTTTCCAAACTTCTTTGATCAAAACTTCCTTTTGGACTTTCTTTCTTCATTTTCCTTTTTTTAGCCATACCAAGCTCCCAGAACTGTGGGAAACACTGTGTTTGGTATTTCTCTAAAAAAATCTTCTCAATCGCTTTTCGATTAGTAAAGCTATTAGGTGGGTGAGTAGTAGTAAGAGAAGCAATACACAAAACATTCAGAAATTTGTCATGTAATACTCAAGAAGTGCCTGAAAATATGTAAATGCAATTCTGTAAAATCAGAAACAATAATTTCCTAACCAAAACTCTAGAATGAACCTTAATAAACTCTGAAGGAAGCTGATCATTGGGTAGGGCTGTACAATCTGTAGTCATCTGAATGAAAAATCCTCGAGCAGAGCTAAAACTTGTCCTTAAAGGAAGACTATATTTTTCTGCAAGCTGCGATATCATTCCTAGTGACCAGAAACAAGAAAAACAAAGAAATTTAATGAGAAAAAATACTCTTCATGTTTAAAAAAATCATATAACTTGTTCTTGTTATTTTATATATAAGTAGGAAGGTCTTGTTACCTTTTTCTTTTTTTTTTGAAGTATAGTTGTTTTACAACATTGCATTTGTTTCATGTGTGCAACATAGTGATCCAGTGGGATTTTTTTGCACATTATATTCCATTATAGGTTATTACAAGATATTGAATATAATTCCATGTTATATAGTAAATCCTTATCACTTATCTATTTTATGTATACTATTTTCTATCTGTTAATTCCATACTTTTAATTTGTCCCTCCCTCCCTCTCTCCTGTGGTAACCATGAGTTTGTGTTCTATGTGAATCTGTTCCTGTTTTGTATATAGATTCATTTGTATTATTTTTTTCAACTTTGAAGGCAGGAAAGATTTTTTTAATGACATTTAATACAAGAGACCCATTGTCTACTCCTGGATATCTCTGTGTCTCCTAAGAGAAGACACTTGTGAGTCCAATTAAAACTCAACTTAAGCCACTAACTTGTGGTCACAACTGTGTTACTCATCTGTGTTTGCCCCACCGTGGTGTCGAGCCCACTGCTCTGTTCAGGGCTGGTTGGTGTTCTACCAATGTCTGCCAATTTAATAAATGACTGAATAAATGAAAAAGTGAATGAGAAAAACTTAGAGCCTTAGCCAGGGTCTCCTTCTGATCATTTAGATGGTGCTTACTTCCAAATTAACTGAGAAGGACCTGGTGCTAGAATAAAAATAAATAGCTTACTAAAAAGTAAAAAAGTTTAAAAAAGTTAAAAAAGTAAAAAACTAGTTTTTTTTTTAAAAGGCCAATAAAAACAGAAAATCAAAGAAATTATAGAAGGTTCCACTTTCAGCTAGGATATTAAAAAGTCACAAAAAACCATCAGTGCCGCTGTAACCATGAGAAAACAATAAATTTAGAAATCTTCTGTCATAAAAGATATTGCAAGAGATCCAGACACAAGTCTAAATGAATGGAATTCCAAAGAGAGACAAGCCCTAGATGACTGGGCACGAGTAAGTGGGAGGCAGCTGCTGTTGGTAAAGAAACTCTGATGGGATGAGGAGGAATGAGCCACATTTCAACCAGCCAGGCCTGGCTGCTTGGCAGATTGGAAAACAGAGAGACAGCCAGCTCTCACTGTAGCCCATTCTCCCTCCCAATATTTTTTTAAGTTAATTTTTATTGTAGTACAGTTGCTTTACAATGTTGTGTAAGTTTCTACTGTACAGCAAAATGAATCAGCTATACATACACATATATCCCCTTTCTTGGATTTCCTTCCCATTTAGGTCACCACAGTGCATTAAGTAGAGTTCCCTGTGCTACACAGTATGTTCTCATTAATTATCTATTTTACATATAGTATCAATAGTGTATAGTGTCAATCCCAATCTACTAATCATCCCACCACCCCCACTCTCCCTCTTGGTATCCCTACGTTTGTTCTCTACATCAGTGTCTCTATTTCTGCTTTGCAAATAAAATCATCTATACCATTTTTCTAGATTCTATGTACATGCATTAATATACAATATTTGTTTCTCTCTTTCTGACTTACTCCACTCTAGGTCCATCCACATCTCTACAAATGACCCAATTTTGTTCCTTTTTATGGCTGAGTAATATTCCATTGTATATATGGACCACACCTTCTTTACCCATTCCTCTGTTGATGGACATTTCGGCTGCTTCCATGTCCTTGCTATCGTAAATAGTGCTGCAGTGAACACTGGGGTGCGTCTTTTTGAATTATTGTTTTCCCTGGGTATATGCCCTGTAGTGGGATTGCTGGGTCATACAGTAGCTCTATTTTTCATTTTTTAAGGAACAGCCATACTGTTTTCCATAGTGGCTGTATCAATTTACATTCCCACCAACAGTGCAAGAGGGTTCCCTTTTCTCCACACCCTCTCCAGCATTTATTTTTTATAGATTTTTTGGTGATGGCCATTCTGACCTGTGTGAGGTGATCTCATTGTAGCTTTTTTCTTTTTTTTTGCAGTACACGGGCCTCTCACTGTTGTGGCCTCCGGACGCACAGGCTCCGGACGCGCAGGCTCAGCGGCCATGGCTCATGGGCCCAGCCGCTCCACGGCACGTGGGATCTTCCCGGACCAGGGCACGAACCTGTGTCCCCTGCATCGGCAGGCGGACTCTCAACCACTGCGCCACCAGGGAAGGCCCTCATTGTAGTTTTGATTCATATTTCTCTAATAATTAGTGACGCTGAGCATCTTTTCATGTGTCTCTTGGCCATCTGTATGTTTTCCTGGAGAAATGTCTGTTTAGGTCTTCTGCCCATTTTTTGTTTGGGTTGTTTGTTTCTTTGATATTGAGCGGCATGAGCTGCTTGTATATTTTGGAGATTAAATCTTTGTCAATTGCTTCATTTGCAAATATTTTCTCACATTCTGAGGGTTGTCTTTTCATCTTGTTTTTTGTTTCCTTTGCTATGCAAAGGCTTTTAAGTTTCATTAGGTCCCATTTGGTTTTGTTTTTATTTTCATTACTCTAAGAGGTGAGTCAAAAAAGATCTTGCTGTGATTTATGTCAAAGAATGTTCTGCCTATGTTTTCCTGTAAGAGTTTTATAGTGTCTGGCCTTACATTTAGGTCTTTAATCCATTTTGAGTTCAATGATTAACTCTTATCAATTCTTCCTTCAACCTCTGCATCTCTCTCTTCTCATATACACCCTAAATAATGCTTTGTTAACTTGTAATAGCTTAAAATAGTTCCTCTTTCCATTGCTCCACTCAAATTCACTCAACATATCTTCTTGATCAATTTCACTCCATAGAGCAAAAACATCTCAGTGCCTCTTCATTCTCCTTGGGAAACATCTCCAATCTGGCCTTCGAAAACTAAATTCTGATCCCCAGTCTACATTTCTGACCTTATCTCTTAGTAGCTCTGTAAGGAAATGCCCTATACCATCCTAACAAATTTCCTTAAGGTTTCCTCAGGCCATTGTGCTTAAGTGTACACCACTGCCAGAGGGCAGAATTCCTTTTTAGGCTATTCTACTAAAAATATTCCCATCCTCTATGCCTCCATACCCAGTCACACTCTGACCCCTCTGACCTACTATTTTTTTCTTCATATATCTTAAATCCATGTGAAATTATGTACTATATGTGATTGATATACTTTATATATCAATATGAATATATATATCCATATATATCAATGGATATATATATATATACACACACATACATATGTGTGTATGTTTATTATCTGTCTCTACTACTATTATAGCTCCATGAGGACAGGGACTTTGTTCTGTTCACTATGTATTCCCAGTACCTAGGACAGTGTCTGTATTAACTAGGAGATTAGTAAATTCACAAAATGAATTACTGTACTAGCTGAAATGCTACCTCTTCTAGACAAAAATGATATCTCTTCCTCCAATGAAACCCTTTAGCACTGATAGCCAGTATTTTTCATGCAAGTTATACTCAACATTGTATGAAGGTAAACTACTCTCCTAGCCTTCATGTAACCCTATATTTAAATTTGAACGAACTCTAAATTTAAGTTTGTAGAAAAGAAGGGACACATTATAACACTGTGAGATCTTTTTTTTTAAAGGCTCCTTAAATGATAATATCTGTTAACAGTATCTGTTATTTGTTTTGGTAACAAAAAATAAATTTAAAATATGCATCGTTAATATAATCAGCAAAAAAAGCATAACATGTCCTAAAAAAATTTGTTTTATTTCTAAAAAACAGAATAAATATGTTCAAGTAATTACATTACCTGCTATGTCATCTACAATCTCTGTATATGTTCTTCTGGCTATGTCAAGAAATTCATTTATGTTAGACCTCACTGCATAGCACTTCTGAGTCCTCATGTTCAGGCATCCTTTCATGTATCTTGCATCATCATTAATTACTGTTTTAATCTTGTCAAGTATGATTACAAACCTAAAAAGAACATTATAGGCAATAAGTCAAACAGTTATGTTAACTGATAATTTGAATAACAGTTAACGATAGCAAATAACATTTTCTTAAAATTATTGCTGAAAATTATTTTGCAAATAAATAAACAATATATATAAAATTACATAAATTAGGACTGTGACTACATCAATTGTAAACTATTTCATCAGTCATAACTACTCTCCTAAAATAACATGCGACCACCAAGAACAATCCTACAACTGATGATAAACAGATCTCCCAAATTACACATACTAACTGTGTCTGTGAATATAAAATATATCCTTGAAGCACTTTATAAAAATTCTGGCTTCATGCTCATTGACTCAATAAACATTTACTTATACCATGTAGCAATCACTGTGTTAGGTGCAGGGATTCAAAGAAGGATTAACATATGGTCCTTGCCCTCAGTTGGTGCAAGGGAGATTAAGCATATTATGAGACAGTATAACAGGAACATTTCAATCATCAGTGTCTAAGTGCAGTGATCATGCAGACCAGGAGTCTGGTAACACCTATTTTCCTAACCTTTTATTTTACAGTATTCTGTTCTGTATTTATCTGTAATAATTCGGTTTTATTAACCTCATTTTGTGACCTCACATAAGGTGTGAATCTTGAATCAATAAAATAACAGCTTTTAAGTATCACAAGCCATCTTGTTCAAGAACCAAGGTGCCACTGCTAAAAGCAATACTAAAATTAAACTGTAATTAGATCTTATTCAGTATTCATATAGACCATTTTTCGGTTACATTAAGTCCTTCATGATTTAACACAAAAGAATAATATATTTTTATATTTGCAAGTCTTTCCATGGAGAATAGTTAAAAAGAAAAAGAAATATTAAAATTTTGTATGACTTCAATTTTTAATGCTATTATAATTGTCCATTAACACAAACCCTCAATGTGCTGTTACCCTATTTATTAGTATTTATAAAATATAATATATAAATTTTTAATGAACAGCTTAAAATTTCTGTTAACCAAAGCTCAATTAATTGTTCTATAGAATATAATTAGAGTTCTTAAAATCAGTTATGATCAGGAAGAAAGAAATAATCTGCTCTTTTATTAACAGTTGAATGACAAAGACCTCTTATCTTCCAAGGAACCGTAGTAAGCTCTTAATAAAGGTGTGTTACAGTTCTTCAGAGTAATCTATTAAAGAATAAAGAAAAAGATAGTTAAGGATAATAAATTATGACATTATTCAAACAAAGCATTTTAGACTTGTTTGGTACTTTACATTTTACCAAGTATTTTCTTGCTTCATCTTCTCATTTATATACTCATAACAGAAATTTTAGGTATGCAGGTGAAGACAGATTGTATCTGGCCCATTTTTCAGATAAAGAGCACATGGCTAAACAGTGGCATCCACTGCTTTACTACTATGACTTTTATTTTTCTTGCTGCCCAACTAACATTAACATTAAACTACTTATTAATGTAGTTTAACTAGTTTAATTAACTACTTATTAATGCAGTTAAACAGTTATCATTGTACATTCAGAGTACTCTACATATAACTCCAAAATTTGGGTTAAATGTATTAATACATTAAACTAAAAAAGTGTTTTGTATATTTGTAAACAGAACAACTTCTCCATTCTTATATGGCAAAAGTAGGGATTTTATTTTGCTTAATTGAAACTATGAGTGATCACTATTTGAATAAACAGAAAAGAGAGAAAACATAGGTAACCTGACTTTTACCTCCTATTTTAGTTTTGTTATGAGGCAATGGCAATAACTTTTTTGCTTATTAATAGAAAAATAATACTTACATACCAATAAAAACTAGAAATGCATAAGAGCATAAAGAAAAACATTTAAATCACTCATTATTCTACCACCCTTCCAAAGATAAATACTCTAAGTATTATGACATATTTCCTGTCCCTTTTTCAAATCAAAAAATTTATATGATTACATGCTCCTTTTCTCCCCCATCTATTTAAAAATAGATGAAAAAAATCACCATTCTGTAACCATTGGAGTTACTTCAGGTAAGAGTCATTAATAAATAACAAAATCAATGGGTGAAAGTTTGACAAGAAACAGTATATTTACACAGTCTCATGGTATCTCTCCACAGATTACTTATAAATTTATAGTGAAGTAATAATCGAAGTTATTATCACCAAGAAGGGAAAGAAAAATGACATCATGTGCCTCCTGATGTAATACACTGAGAAAGATACAACATTGCTCATAGAGTATTATTGCCAAATATGTGTAAGCAGAATTTAATCATGAGGAAACAATCACGCAAACTGAGGAATATCTTATTAAACAACTGACCCGGCACCTGTGGCCGCTGGTTTCCCTGCACATTTGGCACCGCCAGGGCTCTTGTGATCCAAGCAGTCATACCACCTCTGCACCTAGTCCTCACAGGGGCAGACCAAGAGCTCCAAGGCAGCCTCAGGAGCAGACTCCTGTGGGTGGACCACATGCAGAGGTGGGGATAAAACCAAAGCTGAACCCAAGGGATGGGGTGACTAAGGAAGAAGATCTAAAATCTTTCCATCAGTTGTACAAGCTGCAGATCAAACCCCCACGATCAGCTAGAAAGACCCTGTTTTTATGGAATATCTGAGTAGACAATGAGTGTTCCCACAAATGAAAACGGTCTAGCTCTGGCAGCTGTGGACTTTGGGGGCAAGCACACGCAGGAACTGGGCCAGATCAGAGACAGAGTGGTCCCCACAGGGCACACAGCAGGTCCAGAGACCAGCCCAGAGGCAGAGGAGGGCCTCTTGGGGAGGCAGAGGTGAGCTGTGGCTCACAGCATGTAAGGACACTAACAGCGGAGACTCCAGGGAAACATAATTATTACTATTAATTTTATTACATTTTGATTCATTCTGTTGTTGCCTCTAGCTTTTTTCTTTCATTTTGTTTGTTGTTGTTTTAGTTGTTTTTTTTTTAAATTCAGTCTTCTGGGATCTCCATGGTTTATAAAATATTTTTATTTTTTATACATTTCTATTTTTACTTTGCTTTTATGTTGTTCTGTATTCTTTTCCCTTATTTTTTTCCTTCCTCTTTTTCTTTAATATTTTTTTCTGTTTTTCTTTTTTTATATTTCCATTTCTACTTTTTCTGTTGCCTGTGTTTTTTCCCTTTTTATTATTTTTAAATCATTTTTATCAGTTTATTCTGTTTCCTTGCTTTATTCTTCATTGGCACACTGTTTTGTTTTTGTTTTTAGGTTATGTATTTATGTTAGTTTTAATCCTAATTGTTTGATTTCATTTTTGAGTTCTTGTATTTCTCTGGTTGTTCTCTTGATTTTTGTTTTATTTGGCTCTGTTTTGTTTCTTGTACGTGTGTGTGTGTGTGTGTTTCCTTGTTTCTGTTTTTGTTTGATTTTGTTTTTACAATTTCTCCAGGGTTCTGTTTGCCTTTTTTTTCTTTAATATATTTTCTATTTGTTAAAATATATTTTTATTTCTACATTGCTTTTCTGTTGTTCTGTCTTTTTTCCCTTTTCTCTTTTTCTTTTTTTTTATATCATTTTTGTCAGTTTGTTTTGTTTCTTTGCTTCATTCTTCAGTTAGAATTCTGCTTTGGTTTTATTTTTTGGTTTTGGATTTTTGTCAGCTTTCCTCTTAATTGTTTGATTTCATTCTTTGGTTCTTCTGTTTGTCTGGTTGTTCTCTTGCTATTTGATTTATTTGGTTCTGTTTTTGTTTCTTTTCTGTGTGTGTGGCATGTTTCCTTGTTTCTGTTTCCATTTGTTTGATTTTACTTTTTACCATTTGTCTGGGGTTTTGTTAGTCTTTTTTTTTTTTTTTTCATCCCCTTTATTGCCAGGACGAGAGACTTGCAGTGTCCTGGTTCCTCAACCAGAAGATGGGCCTGAGGCTCTGGAGTAGCAGCACTGAGTCCAGGATGCTGGACCACCAGAGAATTCCCGGTCCCAGGGAAGATTAACTGCCAAGAGCTCTCACTGAGGCCTCTATTTGAATCCAAGACCCAGGTCCACCCAAGTGCCAGCAGCTCCCAGCACTGGACATGTCATACCAAACAACAAACAAGACAGGAACACAAACCCACCCATCAGCACACAGACTACGTCAAGTCATACTAAGCTAACAGACAGCCCAAAACAAATCACCTGACGCGGCCCCGCTCATCAGAGGGAAAAGACTCAGCTCCACCCACTAGAATGCAAGCACCAGTCCCTCCCATCAGGAAGCCTACACAAGACACTGGACCAACACCACCACTGGGGGCAGAGAACAGAAGTAAGAGGAACTGTGACCCTGTAGCCTAGGGAAAAGAGACCTTAAATACTGTATATTAGACAAAATAAGAAGACAGAGAAATATATTACAGACAAAGGAGCAAGATAAATATGCACAAGACCAAGTAAATGAAGGGGAAGTAGGCAAACTAACTGAAAAAGAATTAAGAGTAATGATAGTAAACATGATCCAAAATCTTGAAAATAGAAGACAGAAAATACAAGAAACGTTTAACAAGGACCTAGAAGAACTAAAGAGCAAACAAACATTAATGAACAACACAAAAACTGAAATAAAATACACTCTAGAAGGAATCAATAACAGAATAACTGAGGGAGAAGAACGGACTAGAGAGCTGGAAGATAAAATGGTGGAAATAAATGTCGCAGAGCAGAGTAAAGAAAAAAGAAAGAAAAGAATGGAGGACAGTCTCCAAGACCTCTGGGACAACATTAAGCACACCAACATTCAAATTATAGGTGTCCCAGAAGAAGAAGAAAAAAGAAATGGGGCTGAAAATATTTGAAGAGGTTATAGTTGAAAAATTCCCCAACATGGGACAGGAAATAGCCACCCAAGTACAGGAACCACAGAGAGTCCCATACAGGATAAACCCAAGGAGAAACATGCCGAGACACATATTAATCGAGCTAACAAAAATTAAACACAAAGAAAAAATATTAAAAGCAACAAGGGAAAAGCAACAAAAAACATACAAGGGAATCCTCATAAGATTAACAGCTGATATTTCAGCAGAAACTCTACAGGCCAGGAGGCAGTGGGAAGATATATTTAAAGTGGTGAAAGGGAAAAACCTACAACCAAGATTACTCTACCCAGCAAGGATCACATTCAGAATCGATGGAGAAATCAAAAGCTTTACAGACAAGCAAGTTAAGAGAATTCAGCACCACCAAACCAGCTTTACAACAAATGCTAAAGGAACTTCTCTAGGCAAGAAACACAAGAGGAGGAAATGACTTACAAAAACAAACCCAGAACAATTAAGATAATGGTACTAGGAACAAACATTTCAATAATTACCTTAAATGTAAATGGATTAAATGCCCCAACCAAAGGACCCAGACTTGCTGAAAGGATACAAAAACGAGACCCATATAAATGCTGTCTACAAGAGACACACTTCAGAACAAGGGACACATACAGACTGAAAGTAAAGGGATGGAAAAAAGATATTCCATGAAAATGGAAATCAAAAGATAGCTGGAGTAGGAATACTCATATCAGACAAAATAAACTTTAAAATAAAGACTATTACAAGAGACAAGGAAGGACACTACATAATGATCAAGGGAACAATCCAAGAAGAAGATTTAACAATTGCAAATATCTAAGAACCCAACACAGGAGCACCTCGATACATAAAGCAAATGCTGACAGCCATAAAAGGGGAAATCAACAGTAACACAATCATAGTAGGTGACTTTAACACCCCACTTACACCAATCAACAGATCATCCAAACAGAAAATAAATAAGGAAACAAAAGCTTTAAATGACACATTAAACAAGATGGACTTAATTGATATTTATAGGACATTCCATCCAAAAACAATAGAATACACTTTCTTCTCAAGTGCTCATGGAACATTCTCCAGGATAAACCATATCTTGGGCCACAAATCAAGCCTTAGTAAATTTAAGAAAACTGAAATCGTATCAAGTACCTTTTCCAACCACAATGCTATGAGACTAGATATCAATTACAGGAAAAAATCTGTAAAAAACACAAACACATGGAGGCTAAGCAATATGTTACTAAACGACCAAGAGATCACTGAAGAAATCAAAGAGGAAATCAAAATATACCTGGAAACAAATGACAATGAAAACACGACGACCCAAAACCAATGGGATGCAGCAAAAGCTGTTCTAAGAGGGAAGTTTATAGCAATACAATCCTACCTCAAGAAACAAGAAAAATCTCAAACAACCAAACCTTACACCTAAAGCAATTAGAGAAAGAAGAACCAAAAAAACTCAAAGTTAGCAGAAGGAAAGAAATCATAAAGATCAGATCAGAAATAAATGAAAAAGAAATGAAGGAAACAACAGCAAAGATCAATAAAACTAAAAGCTGGTTCTGGGAGAAGATAAACAAAATTGATAAACCATTAGCCAGACTCAACAGGAAAAAAAGGGAGAAGACTCAAATCAACAGAATTAGAAATGAAAAAGGAGAAGTAACAACTGAAACTGCAGAAATACAAAGGATCATGAGAGACTACTACAAGCAACTATATGTCAATAAATGGGACAACCTGGAAGAAATGGACAAATTCTTAGAAATGCACAAACTTTCAAGACTGAACCAGGAAGAAATAGAAAACATGAACAAGCTAATCACAAGCACTGAAATAGAAACTGTGATTAAAAATCTTCCAACAAACAAAAGTCCAGGACCAGATGGCTTCACAGGCGAATTCTATCAAACATTTAGAGATGAGCTAACACGTATCCTTCTCAAACTCTTCCAAAATATAGCAGAGGGAGGAACACTCCCAAACTCATTCTATGAGGCCACCATCACCCTGATACCAAAACCAGAAAAAGATGTCACAAAAAGAGAAAACTACAGGGCAATATCACTGAGGAACATAGATGCAAAAATCCTCAACAGAATACTAGCAAACAGAATCCAACAGCACATTAAAAGGATCATACACCATGATCAAGTGGGGTTTATCCCTGGAATGCAAGGATTCTTCAATATATGCAAATCAATCAATGTGATATACCATATTAAGAAACTGAAGTATAAAAACCATATGATAATCTCAATAGATGCAGGAAAAGCTTTTGACAACATTCAGCACCCATTTACGATAAAAACTCTCCAGAAAGTGGGCATAGAGGGAAACTACCTCAACATGATAAAAGCCATATATGACAAACCTACAGCCAACATCATTCTCAAAGGTGAAAAACTGAAAGCATTTCCTCTAAGATCAGGAACAAGACAAGGTTGCCCACTCTCACCACTATTATTCAACATAGTTTTGGAAGTTTTAGCCACAACAATCATAGAAGAAAAAAAATGAAATGAATCCAAATAGGATAAGAAGTAAAACTGTCACTGTTTACAGATGACATGATACTATACATAGAAAATCCTAAAGATGCCACCAGAAAACTACTAGAGCTAATCAATGAATTTGGTAAAGTAGCAGGATACAAAATTAATGCACAGAAATCTCTTGCATTCCTATACACTAACAACAAAAAATCAGAAAGAGAAATCAAGGAAACACTCCCATTTACCATTGCAACAAAAACATAAAATACCAAGGAATAAACTTACCTAAGGAGGCCAAAGACTTGTATGTAGAAAACTATATGACACTGATGAATGAAATCAAAGATGATACAAACAGATGGAAAGATATACCATGTTCTTGGATTGGAAGAATCAATATTGTGAAAGTGACTATACTACCCAAAGCATCTACAGATTCAGTGCAATCCCTGTCAAATTACCAATGGCATTTTTCACAGAACTAGAACAAAAAATTCGACAATTTGTATGGAAACACAAAAGACCTCGAATAGCCAAAGCAATCTTGAGGAAGAAAAACGGAACTGTAGGAATCAGTCTCCTTGACTTCAGATATACTACAAAGCTATAGTAATCAAGACAGTATGGTACTGGCATGAAACAGAAATATAGATCAATGGAACAGGACCAAAAGCCCTGAGGTAAACCCACGGACATACAGTCACCTTATCTTTGGCAAAGGAGGCAAGAATATACAATGTAGAAAAGACAGGCTCTTCAATAAGTGGAGCTAGGAAAAGTGGACAGGTACATGTAAAACAATGAAATTAGAACACTCCCTAACACCATACACAAAAATAAACTCAAAATGGATTAAAGACCTAAATGTAAGGCCAGACACTATAAAACTCTTAGAGGAAAACATAGGCAGAACATTCTATGACATAAATCACAGCAAGATCTTTTTTGACCCACCTCCTGGAGTAATGGAAATAAAATCAAAAGTAAACAAATGGGACCTAATTAAACTTCAAGCTTTGCACAGCAAAGGAAACCATAACAAGATGAAAAGATAACCCTCAGAATGGGAGAAAATATTTGCAAACGAAGCAAGTGACAAAGGATTAATCTCCAAAATATACAAGCAGCTCTGTAGCTCAATGTCAAAAAAAGAAAGAACCCAATCCAAAAATGAGCAGAAGACTAAATAGACATTTCTCCAAAGAAGACATACAGATTGCCAAGAAACACATGAAAAGATGCTCAACATCACTAATCATTAGAGAAATGCAAACAACCACAATGAGGTATCTCTTCACACTGCTCACAATGGTCATCATCAAAAAATGTACAAACAATAAATGCTAGAGAGGGTGTGGAGAAAAAGGTTTCCTCCTACACTGTTGGTGGGAATGTAAATTGACACAGCCACTATGGAGGACAATATGGAGGTCCCTTAGAAAGCTAAAAATAGAATTACCATATGACCCAGAAATCCCACTACTGGGCATATACCCTGAGAAAACCATAATTCAAAAAGATACACGCACCACAATGTTCACTGCAGCATTGTTTACAATTGCCAGGACATGGAAGCAAGCTAAATGTCCATCAACACATGAATGGATAAAGATGATGTGGCACATATACACAATGGAATATTACTCAGCCATAAAAAGGAGCAAAATTGAGTTATGTGTACTGAGGTGGATGGACCTAGAGTGTCATACAGAGTGAAGCAAGTTAGTAAGAAAACAAGAAATATCGTATGCTAACACACATATATGGGATCTAAATAAATGGTACTGATGAAACTAGAGGCAGGGCAGGAATAAAGGTGCAGATGTAGAGAATGGACTTGAGGACAGAGAGGGGGAAGGGGAAGCTGAGACGAAGAGAGGGAGTAGCACTGACATATATACACTACCAAATGTATAATGGATGGCTAGTGGGAAGCTGCTGCATAGCACAGGGAGATCAGCTCGATGCTTTGTGACCACCTAGAGGGGTGAGATAGGGAGAGTGGGAGGGAGGCACAAGAGGGAGGGGGTGTGGGGATATATGTACACTTATAGCTGATTCACTTTGTTGCACAACAGAAGCTAACACAACACTGGAAAGCAATTATATTCCAATAAAGATATTTTAAAAAAAAACTGACCCTTACTCTTCAAGATGTCAATATCACAAAAGGCAAAGAAAGGCTGAGAAACTTTTCACTTTAAAAAAGTGTAAAGGGGCTTCCCTGGTGGCACAGTGGTTGACAGTCCGCCTGCCGATGCAGGGGACATGGGTTCGTGCCCCGGTCCGGGAAGATCCCATGCCGCGGAGCGGCTGGGCCCGTGAGCCATGGTCACTGAGCCTGCACGTCCGGAGCCTGTGCTCCGCAATGGGAGAGGCCACAACAGTGAGAGGCCCACATACCGCAAAAAAAAAAAAAAAAAAGTGTAAAGAAACATGACATTAAATACAATGCATGGTCCTTGACTGGATCATGTACCAGGAAAAAAAAAATACCATAAAGAACAGTATTAGGACAACTGAAAAAATGTGAATATAGGCTATATATAATATGCAGTTGATCCTTGAACAACATGGGTTTGAACTGTGAGGGTCCAGTTATGGGTGGATTTTTTTCAATAGTACAATAAATACCACAGTACTACGTGATCTGCGGTTAGTTGAATCTGCAGATATGGAACTGCAGATGCAAAGGAACTGTGGATGTGGAGGAACTAAATATTCAAAGGGCCAACAATAAGTTATATGCAGAATTTCCACTACACGCAGGGTTGGTGTTCCTGACCCCCATGTTGTTCAAGGGTCAACTTAATAATATTTTACCAATGTTAAATATCCTGAATTTTTAAATCATATTGTGGTTATGCAAGAGAACATCTTTGTTCTTAGGAGATATGCACTTTAGTATTTAGGTACTGCAACTTATTCTCAAATAGTTCAGTAAGGTAATAATAAGGACAATAATATGTGTGTGTGCTGTGTGTGGAAAGAGGCAGAATATGAGAATTCATTATACTATTCTTGCAACTTACTGTGTGAAATTTTTTCAAAACAAAAAGTTTAAAAACCTGATGCTACACATGTTTTAAACAACATATACACATAAAAATTACCTTTAAAGGATCCACGAGTTCCAAGGTATGTTTTAGGTATATTAAATTTGTTATCTTTGATTCAGCTGCATTAATCTATTAAGATAAAAATCCAAATGTGGACACCATAAATATTTAACACATTAATGGGTTTTCCTCTTGAACATTCTATACTTACATTTCCCATACATTTTTATTTATCAACCTAGGCAGGATAACAGCCTAGACAATGATTACAAATTACTGACCCATCATGATAAGCCTAATGCACTAGTCTCCTGTGAGTCTGACAGTGAGAAGAGTTCACCTCACTGTACCCAACTTTCATTTCTATATAAAACCCTTTGTGTCCAGCTTAACCCACAGTAGCAACAGGAGATACAATGCAATACTGACCAGCACTAAGAGACTAAGATTAATTTTAAAAGGCAGAAAAGACACTGATAAATGGATGATACTTGAAAAACTGAATCCAAACCTCCCAGATAGTTATAGAATTTCCGTCATCGGTTCCTGTTTATGCAAGTAAAACAATTTTCATAATTCCAGTGGTCCAAACTAATTATAGTTTTTCAAAATAAAGCAACATCAACATTCTAAATTTTATAAATGAATTTTTTGAAAATCAAATCATACCATCTCCAAAGCCAAACACTGGTACTAAACCTGGGGAAATGATGAATGTTTGTGAATGGACTAATTTACCAATACTGACAAGGAGTTTTAGGATATTACAATTATGATGTAATATGCTTGATATAGAGCTGTTTTATTTTTATTGAAATATAGTTGATTTATAATGTTATACTAGTTTCAAGTATACAGCAAAGTGATTCAGTTTTACATATATATAAATATATCAAGAATATATAAAGATTAAATAATATTTAATACATATTCTTTTTTTACATTCTCTTCCATTATAGGTTATTACAAGATATTGAGTATAGTTCCGTGTGCTATTATAAGTAGGCCCTTGCTGGTTTTCTATTTTATATATATTAATGTGTATATTTAAATCCCAAACTCCTAATTTATCCCTCTCCCTCTCCCACTTAGTAACCACAAGTTTGTTTTTTATGTTTGTGAGTCCATTTCTGTTTTGTAAATAAGTTCATTGTGTCATTCTTTGGATTCCACATAAGCGATATCATATGTATTTTTCTTTCTCTGTCTTGCTTACTTCACTTATCTTGATAATCTCTAGGTCCATCCATGTTGCAAATGGCGTAATTTCATTCTTTTTTATGGCTAATATTCCATTGCGTGTGTGTGTGTGTGTGTGTGTATGCGTGTGTATACATGACATCTTCTTTATCCATTCATCTGTTAATGGACACTTAGGTTGCTTCCATGTCTTGGCTACTGTTTTGTTTTTTTTTCTTTAAAATATTTATTTATTTATTTTTGGCTGCATTGGGTCTTCACTGTTGCACATGGGCTCTCTCTACCTGCAGCGAGTAGGGGTAACTCTGTTGCGGTGCATGGGCTTCTCATTGCAGTGCTTTATCTTGTTGCGGAGCACGGGCTCTAGGTGCGTGGGCTTCAGTAGTTGTGGCTTGCAGGCTCTAGAGCACAGGCTCAGTAGTTGTGGTGCACAGGCTTAGTTGCTCTGCGGCATGTGGGATTTTCCCGGACCAGGGCTCGAACCCATGTCCTCTGCACTGGCAGGTGGATTCTTAACCACTGTGCCACCAGGGAAGTCCCTTGGTGCATGTATCTTTTTTGAATTGTTTTTCTCCAGATATATGCCTAGTAGTGGGATTGCAGGATCATATGGTAGCTCTATTTTTAGTTTTTTAAGGAACCACCATACTGTTCTCCATAGCGGCTGTACCAATTCACATTCCCACCAACTGTGTAGGAGGGTTCCCTTTCCTCCACACCCTCTCCAGCATTTATTATTTGTAGACTTTCAATCATGGCCATTCTGACTGGTGTGAGGTGATACCTCATTGAAGTTTTGATTTCCATTTCTCTAATTAGCAATGTAATTAGCAATGTTCACGTGCTTTTTGGCCATCTGTATGTCTTCTTTGAGAAAATGTCTTTTTAGATCTTCTGCCCATTTTTTAAAAATATATTTATTTATTTATTTAGTCTGTGTTGGGTGTTAGTTGCGGCATGCAGGATATTTCACTGCAGCATGCAGGTTCTTCATCGCAGTGCACAGGCTTCTCTCTAGTTGTGGCGTGCGGGCTCCAGAGCACGTAGGCTCTGTAGTTGTGGTGCATGGGCTCCAGAGAGCATGGGCTCTGTAGTTGCGGCACACGGGCTCTCTAGGTGTGGCGTGCAAGCCTAGCTGCCCTGCAGCGTGTGCGATCTTAGTTCCTTGACCAGGGATCAAACTGGCATCCCCTGCATTGCAAGGTGGATTCTTAACCACTGGACCACCAGGGAAGTCCCATTCTGCCCATTTTTTTGATGGAGCTGTTTGTTTTTTGATATTGAGCTGTATGAGCTGTTTGTATGTTTTGGAGATTAATCCCTTGTCAGTTGCATCATTTGCAAATATTTTTCTCCCATTCTGTAAGTTGTCTTTTTTTTTTATGGTTCCCTTTACTGCACAAAAACTTTTAAATTTAATTAGGTCCCATTTATTTATTTTTGGTTTTACTTCCATTACTCTAGGAGATGGATCCACAAAGATACTGCTGTGATTTATGTCAAAGTGTGTTCTGCCTATGTTTTCCTCTAAGAGTTTTATAGTACCTGGTCTTACATTTAGGTCTTTAATCCATTTTGAGTTTATTTTTCTATATGGTGTTAGAGAATATTCTAATTTCATTCTTTTACATGTAGGTGTCCAGTTTTCCCAGCACCACTTATTATTAAAAGACAGAAGAGACTGTCTTTTGTGCATTACATATTCCTGCCTCCTCTGTCATAGATTAATTGACCATAAGTGTGTGGGTTTATCTCTGGGCTTTCTATCCTGTTCCATTGATCTATATATCTCTATTTTTGTACCAGTACCACACTGTTTTGATTACTGTAGCTTTGTAGTACAGTCTGAAGTCAGGGAACCTGATTTCTCCAGCTCCACTTTTCTTTCTCAAGATTGCTTTGGCTATTCGGGGTCTTTTGTGTTTCCATACAAAATTTTAAAAATTTTGTTCTAGTTCTGTGAAAAATGCCATTGGTAATATGATAAGGATTGCACTGAATTTGTAGATTGCCTTGGGTAGTATAGCTATTTTGACAATATTGATTTTTCCAATCCAAGAACATGGATATCTTTCCATCTGTTTGTGTCATCTTCAGTCTCTTTCATCAGTGTCTCATAGTTTTTGGAGTACAGGTCTGTTGCCTCCTTAGAAAGGTTTATTCCTGGTATTTTATCCTTTTTGATGTGATGGTAAATGGGACTGTTTCCTTAATTTCTCTTTCTGAACTTTCATTGTTAGTGTATAGAAATGCAACAGATTTCTGTGTATTACTTTTGTATACTACAACTTTAACAAATTCATTGATGAGCTCTAGTATCTTCAGGATTTTCTATGTCTGCTATCATGTCATCTGCAAACAGTGACAGTTTTACTTCTTCTTTTCCAATTTGGATCCCTTTTATTTCTTTTTCTTCTCTGATTGCCATGGCTAGGACTTCCAAAATGATGTTGAACAGAAGTGGTGAGAGTTGACATCCTTGTCTTGTTCCTGATCTTAGAGGAAATGCTTTCAGCTTTTCACCAGCTGTGGATTTGTCATATATGGCCTTTATAATATGTTGAGGTAGGTTCTCTCTATGCCCACTTTCTGGAGAATTTCTATCATAAATGGATGTTGAATTTTATCAAAAGCTTTTTCTGCATCTATTGAGATGATCACATGGTTTTGATTCTTCATTTTGTTAATGTGGTATCTCATACTGAATGATTTGTGGATACTGAAAAATCCTTGCATCCCTGGGATAAATCCCACTTGAATATGGTGTATGATCCTTTTAATGTACTGTTGGATTTGGTGTGCTAGAATTTTGTTGAGGATTTTTGCATCTATGTTCATAAGTGATACTGGCCTGTAATTTTCTTTCTTTATGGTATTGTTGTCTGGTTTTGATATCAGGGTGATGGTGGCTTTATAGAATGAGTTTGGAAGTGTTCCTTCCTCTGAAATTTTTTGGAATAGTTTCAGAAGGACAGCTGTTAATTCTTCTCTAAATGTTTGATAGAATTCCCCTGTGAAGCCATCTGGTCCTGGACTTTTGTTTGAGCGGAGTTTTTTAATCTCAGATTCAATTTCAGTACTTTTTGGGGTTTTTTGGGGTTTTTTTGTTTTTTGCGGTACGCGGGCCTCCCACCACTGCGGCCTCTCCCGCTGCGGAGCACAGGCTCTGGACGCAGAGGCCCAGCGGCCATGGCCCACGGGCCCAGCCACTCCGCGGCATGTGGGATCTTCCCGGACCAGGGCACAAACCCGTGTCCCCTGCATCGGCAGGCAGACCCTCAACCACTGTGCCACCAGGGAAGCCCAATTTCAGTACTTGTAACTGGTCTGTTAATGTTTTCTACTTCTTGCTGGTACAGTCTTGGGAGATTGTATCTTTCTAAGAATTTGTCCATTTCTTATCTTTCTAAGAATTTGTCCATTTCTTCTAGGTTGTCCATTTTATTGGCATATAGTTGCTTGTAGTAGTCTCTTATGGCCCTTTGTATTTCTGTGGTGTCGGTTGTAACTTCTTTTTCATTTCTAATTTTATTGATTTGAGCCCTCTCCCTTTTTTTCTTGATGAGTCTGGCTAAAGATTTATCAATTTTGTTTATCTTTTCAAAGAACCAGCTTTTAGTTTGGTTGATCTTTTCTACTGTTTCTTTGGTCTCTATTTCATTTATTTCTGCTCTTCCATTAACTTTGGGTTTTGTTTGTTCTTCTTTCTCTAGTTGCTCTAGGTGTAATGTTAGGTTATTTATTTGAGATTTTTCTTGTTTCCTGAGGTAAGCTTGTATTGCTATGAGCGATTTCTCTTTGAAGCCTCCTAACCTATATCCCCATTGCACAATACCTGGACTTTTCCAAGACTATATGGATCAATTTAGAAGAAATACTCAAATGAATGTTGTTAGCCCCAAAACAAGTTATCTCATGCTCTCTTATAATGAATTTCTGAAACTAACTGCAATATTAAAAATAAATAAAATTCACCGAACATAAGACAATTATCATCACTATTACTAAAGGAGAACATCTTCCAAAAATAGCCAAGATACTCTTGAAGAAGAACAGCATGGAACGACTAACTCTAATGAATATCAACTTATAATAGAGTAATTAAGAAACTGTGGTATCAGCACAAGGGCAGACAGAGAGACCAATGGTATAGAATAGAGTCTAGAAAGAAAATCATATATGGGCACTTGATTTATGACAAAGGTTGACTGTGGAGCAGTAGGCAAAGGAAAGTCTTCTCCATAAATGGTACCAATACGATTATGAATCTGTACAAGAAAAAATTAAATATGGCCCCTTCTTCACACCACATACAAATATCAATTCCAGGTGGACTGTAAATCTAAACATAAAACAATAAAGCATCTGGAATATAACAAAGAAGAATATCTTCATTACCTTGGATATTCTAACCAAACCTTTATAAGTTTCATAATTGATGATTTAGCACACATTAATCACAGGTTCAAACTAATGGCCAAGTTGTTTACATCTCCCCCATGGTCTGGTTTTTGTGGGCACACAAAAATCACATTACAAATACTCCAACCACAAATCCCACCATCTGTGTTTTGCTTCTTACTAAATAGGGGACGTTTTCACCTAACAAGTTCCTACTACTGCAGTAATTTAGGGTTTTGAAATATTTTCCCCCCAGTCTTCCACCTCCTGAGTAATCCTGGTACCTCCCCATGTAATTCTGCATGACGTACTTCTTTCTCTCAGGAATTGTAAGTAATAAGAATATCCTTTGGACTTCCCTGGTGGTGCAGTGGTTAAGAACCCACCTGCCAACACAGAGGACATGGGTTCGAGTCCTGGTCCGGGAAGATCCCACACGCTGCGGAGCAACTAAGTCCATGTGCCACAACTACTGAGCCTGTGCTCCACAACAGGAGAAGCCACCGCAATGAGAAGGCCGCACACCACAACAAAGAGTAGCCTCCACTCACCGCAACTATAGAAAGCCCGCACACAGCAACAAAGATGCAATGCAGCCAAAAATAAATATATAAATAAATTTAGATTAAAAAATATATATATATATATACATATAGCCTTTAAATGGCATTAGCCTCTCCATGTCATCACTCAGTGATCTCCATAAATTAAAATCCCATGGGTACAATCAAGACACTGGGGTAGGTAAAGAATTCTTAAGCAGAATACAACAAACACTAGCTATAAAGGAAAAAAATAAAGTAGACTACATTTAAATTAAAGACTTGTAATAAGTCAGACAGAGACAAATACCACATGATCTCACTTATACATGGATCTAAAAACAAACAAAAAACCAAACTCATAAATACAGGGAACAGATTGGTGGTTGCCAGAGTTAGGATGTGGGGGAGAGGCAAAATGGGAGAAGAAGGTCAAAAGGTACAAACTTCCAGCTATAAAATAAATAAGTCGTGGGGATGTAATATACAGCATGGTGACTATAGTTAATGACACTGTATTGCATATTTGAAAGTTACTAAGAGTGTAGATCTTAAAGTCCTCGTCACGAGAAAAATATTTAAAACTATGCATGGGGATGGATGTTAACTAGACTTACTGTGGTGATTGTTTCATAATATATACAAAATAATGAATCATAAAAAAAGAATTTCTATTCATCAAAAGACACCACTGATGCAGGATAGGTTCTCCAAAAACCAATTTTTAGAAACCAAATAATTTATTTGAAAAGTAATTCCAGGAAGTATAGGCAAGAAGAGTGGGGAAGTAAGAAGGCAAGGGAAGAACATCAATATAGGATGTAATGATGATCCGGTTACCAGTGTATGGTACCGTGGCTCAATCCTGCTGGAGACCTCTCAGAGATAGTGTAAAGTAAGCTTCAGAAACTACTTCCAGAGGTAAGGAAAATGGGGCATTTATTCACCAACTTCAGTTCAGTATTCATCAAGACCTATCACTGGGTCAGCAACTCCCTGATTACTCTCTAGTCTCTCCTGTGGCCAGAGAAAGTCCTCAGGCAGAAAGTTTCAGCTTGCTTGCAGTGAGATGCCATCCATACACAAAAGTGAATGCCAAGGGGATGTGGGTGGCACACCAACAATGTCTACCCCACAATACTGAACAAAAAAAGCCAATTTACAAAGTGGGAGAAGATATTCGTAACACAGAAGGAACTTATATAAACAGCTCTACAAATCATAAAAGATAACTCAATAGAAAAATGGGCAAGACCTTCACAAAAGAAGATAGTCAAATGGTCAATATACATATGAAAGGGTGTTCAACCTCATTAACAGGAAAATGCAAATAAAACCACAATGAAATACTACTATCTACCAACCACTATGGCTAAGATTTTTCAACTGACAATATCAGGTTTTGGATTAGAGCAATGGGACTTCTCATACCCTCCTGATGGGACTGTAAATTAGTACAATCATTTTGAAAAACATTTTGGCAAACATCATGTTTGCCAAAAGTTCAACTAAAGTTGAAGATACACCTCAAGACTCAGAAGTTCCATTCCTATGTACCCAGTAAAAATATGTCCAAAATTTTATTAAGAAGCAGGTATAAAATGATTAAGCAGTATTATTTCTAATTGCCAAAACCTGCCCACAACTCAGAAGTCCAACAACAGTGAACTGAATAATGGCATACTCATACAGTGGAATATTATATAGCAATGGAAATAAATGAGCTACAGCTACATGCAACAACATGAATAATCTTACAAACACAATGTTGGATAGAAGAAGCCAGATATAAAAAATACACACTGAATGATTCCTTATATTTAAAGTTTTTAAAAGAACAAGTAAAACTAAGTTATAAAGAAAAACAAAAAAGTAATTAATGAAAAGTGGTTTCTTTTTGGAGGGAGGTAGAGAATAATGAATAGGAAGGAACAGAAGGGGAGTTCTGAAGTACTGGCAATATCTGTTCCTTTACCTGAGTGGTCATCACATGGGTGTTCACTGTTGTAATGCCTGAATACATTTCTGGCTGTAATAATTGGGTATAACAATTGGATTCTACTGGCATCTAGTGGGTAGAAGCTATGAATACTGCTAAACATTTTAGAATGCACAGAACAGTAAAAGAATTATCCATCCCAACATGTCAACAGTGCCAAGTTTGAGAAATCCTGCTGTGGAGGAGTTGTCTTACTATATTTACACAGGTACTCTCTTAACCTCTTATATCACTAGTGATTTCCTGTTTCTTCTTTCTCTGTCTCTCCTTCCAATCTCTTCCTACCTTAATGGCTTTGAGAAAGTAAACAGCAATGAATCTTACAGTTGCAAGGTACTAAGTGTTGCCCATACCACATGAGCAGAGAGGCAGACCCTTCCCTAGGTGAGTACTCCAGATGAGTATCCAGCCCTGAATGACACCTTAACTGCAGTTTGTAAGACCCTAAGCAGAGAACCAAGCTAAGATATGCATAGACTCCTAACTGACAGAAACTGTGAGATAATAAATATGTGTAGTTTTAAGCTGCTATAGTTGAGGTCATTTGTTATGCAGCAATAGAACACTAATACAGTCTCTTTACAGCTTGCTTCTTCAAAGCCAAGAAAAGAGTTTCTTCGTGGAGAACTGGGAGAAAATTCTCTACTGGCCTTTTGCATGTCTTATGAGCAAAGGCACTGACCGCCTTTGTTCTGGACAGACTTTTCAAGGATGTTTATATAGTGAATAGCCTTGAAAGATATAGTGTCTCCTTCTACAGCAAAAGGCAGGTTTGCTTACAGTCTCAGAAGATAAAGATGGTGCCTCCCTGCATAATAGCAGGCAACTATGCTTACCGCCCATTATAAAAGATTCAGGTTCCCTAAGATCAGCAATTCTCTCCTGTAAAACTCTGTATGTGCAGGTACCACCTAGCCCTCTTCACATCGCCCTGTGGGAAAAGGAGCTTGGGGAATCAGTGCAAGAAAATGTTGATACTCTGGATATTGCTATTGTGGGTATAAAGTCCTTTCTCTCTGATCTAGGAGTCTGTGTCTTCTGTCAGCATTTATGAAACTGTGGCAGGCTAACTTGTTAGCTTGCAAGTAGGGTAGAATATCAGATACCTTACAGTTCCTGATAATACTATGCTGTAATTGCTTTTTTTTAACCAAAATCTCAAAATGAATTATAAATTCCTTTGGGTTAGAGATTCACTTCTTACTGTATCCCTAGCACTCATTACAATGCTTGGTAAAATAACTTGTTGAATTAATTAAAGAAGGAGCCATGTACTACATACTCTATATGGCAGTCTGAAATCAATTGGAAAAAATTAAAAGTTATTCAAAACAAAGCAAAGAAACTTGGGTAAAAACTTGAAAAAAATTCTTTGATATCAAAGTTTTCAAATGTTGCAGGAAGTATTTTGGATGTTTATAATGGAAAACACAAACATTCTTAATGCAATACATTAAATTGTAAGGTTATAAACACTGCATAAAAAGAAAAGACATTTGGATTAATTAAAATAATAAATTTAAGTTTTATTCTCAATGAATACTTATGATCAGAAAATATGCATTTTATAAAATCAATATTCTTAAAGAGAAAAAATGAGAATTCACCTTAGGCAAACAATTCCATACTGGAAATTTTCAGAGAACATTTAGTTCATTCAGAAGCTTAAGCCAATCATAAAATTCAGCCAAAAGAACATTTAGTTCATCCACAAGCTTAAGCAAATAATGCAATTTAACCAGCACAAGTCTGAACTAATTTAGTAAATATCATATTTAATTAAGATATATATATATGCTTATATTAAATGAAGGAAAAGCCTCATTTAAAATATATCTCCAGATGGTTAAGGAAACAGCAACTGAGAAACAGTATAAGGAATACTGAAATTCATGAATTATGTATCAGGTCAATATATTGTACATCTCATCTGAAAAGTACTTTTTTTACTTTATATTTTTCCTTTTTTTAAAATGTTTTATTGGAGTATAGTTGATTTACAACGTTGTGTTAGTTTCAGGTGTGGAAAGTATTTTTTAAAAAGCCTCCACAAAGGACAGATGTGCTGGTTAAGTAAAAAATGTACAGCTATGACTGATCCCTCCAAAACTAAAAAGGGTGGGAAGTAACACTGGCCCATAAAAACCTTATGGAGCTAGTTACAGATTGCCTTTTCTAGACTGGAAAAAAGATTCCAGATTCTCAGTTTACAGAATTACCTTACACTTAGCCCACTGGGCTTTTCTAAAATCTGACAGTCAAACTGATTACAGCAGCTGGTTTTTTAATCACAGATATTTCCCAGAGAGCTAGTTGGCTAAATTGATATTCCTTTCTTAATATAACCAGAAACAGTCTAATGCAAAAACATGTACAGCTGATCCTTGAACAACACAGGTCTGAACTGCATGGGTCCACTTAAATGCAGATTTTTTTCAATAAATGCACATATGTATCGGAGATGTATTTTCTCTTCCTTATGATTTTCTTAATAATGTTTTCTTTTCTCTAGCTTACTTTATTGTACGAATACAGTATAAAAATATATAACATACAAAATATGTATTAATCAGCTGTTTATGTTATCAGTAAGGACTCCAGTCAACAGTAGGCTATCAATAGTTAAGTTTGGAGGAAGTCAAAAATTATATGAGGATTTTCAATTTGCAGGGGGTCAGCACCCTTCAGCCTCATGTTGTTCAAGGGTCAATGGTATATTACTAATTCTTATAGCCAGAGAAACTAAATCATGAATATGTATGACTGTGTAATACTACACATTACACAAGGTGACAACAAAGAGACTGCTCTCAGGTATAATCTGATAATTAATTCTTTCCTATAATAAAATATTACCTGAATCTAATGATGAGGAAACATCAGACAAACCCAAATTGAGCGAAAATACATACCCGTAATTTTCAAGTGTCATGGTCATGACTGAAGACTAAATAGATATGAAAACTAAAGGCAATGCTTGATTCTTAACTGAATCCTTTTTCTATAAAGGGCATTGTTGGCGGGACTTCCCTGGTGGTCTAGTTGTAAAGAATCCACCTTACAATGCAGGGGACGCCAGTTCTATCCCTGGTCAGGGAACTAAGATCCCACATGCCGCAGGGCAACTAAGCTCGTGCACGCCTCAACTAGAGAGCCTGCATGCTGCAAACTACAGAGCCCACACGCTCTGGAACCCGCGTGCCATAACTACAGAGCCCACATGCCCTGGAGCCTGCATGCCACAACTAGAGAGAAGCCTGTGCATCGCAACAGCCTGTGCGCCACAACAAAAGATCCCGCATGCCTCAACAAAGATCCCACATGCCACAACTAAGACCCGACGCAGCCAAAAATTTAAAAAATAAATAAATAATAAATACATCTTAAAAAATAATAATAAGGGATATTATTGACAAAACTGGAAAAACTTGAATGAGGTCTGAGGATTAAATGTTATTAAATGGTATTATCATTAATTTCCTTATTTTGAAGGTTTACTGTGGTTGAATAGGAAAATATCCTTGTTGTAAGAAATACTAATGTATTTGAGAGTGACAGAGCATCATGTCAGCAACTAACTCTTAAAATTTTCAGGAAAATAAGTTCTTTGTAATGTACTTGCAAATTTTCTGAAGATTTGAGATTTTATTTAATTTTTATTTTCACTTTCTAAAGATGCTGAAACCAAAAGGTCTTACATGCTTCCAGAGAATGGAGGGGGAAAATATGTCAGTCATATCCAAAATTCAGGAGTCTCAATGGTTTCAACTTCTCAATAGGAACATTATAAGCTACAAGACAGTGGGGAAATGCCTCCTAAACTCTGAAGAAAAATTACTTCCTGACGAATTCTATTTTCAGCAAAACTATCAATCAATCATGAGGAAATGAGAAAACATTTTAGACATATAAAGTCTCACTCTTTCTCAAAAAGTTACTAAAAACTGTGCTCCATGAAAAGAAGAGAGTAAGTGAAAACAGAGGAAGACTTGGGATATAAAAAACAAGAGATCCAGGACTTCCCTGATGGTCCAGTGGTTAAGAATCCGCCCTCCAATGCAGGGGATGTGAGTTGGATCCCTGGTCGGGGAACTAAGATCCCACATGCTGAGAGGCAACTAAGCCCATGCACCACAACTACTGACCATGTGAGCCACAACTAGAGAGAAGCCCATGTGCTGCAACAAGGAGCCCACACGCCACAGCGGAGGATCCTGCGTGCTGCAGCTAAGACCCAATGCAGCCAAAAATAAAATAAATAAACAAACATTTTTTTAAAAAAAGAGAGATCCAACACAGGAAAGACAAACAATGATGATGAAGAGAAATCTGGGGTCATAGCTGTATACTAGCGAAAGAGAGGTAACCAATCCAGATTGGAACAAGTTTGAAACCTGTGGGAGAGACATCTTCCAGAGGTTGAAATTGACTGAGTACCTGAAGTGAATGAATGAATACTGAGAGGATATTTAGAATATACTGAAAGGATATTTATATAATTGGTGAAAATGTCTATGCTTGAATTAGTGAAAGTACAAGGTAAACCACACACAAAAAAAGTTATTAATTCTGGGGGAAAAATGTGAAAAGTTGTGCATGCTCAGTTCTGTGTAGCATGGATAGTCATAATCATTTTGATCTAACTAAAATTATGTTATAACCTTACTGGGTGAGGGGAAGTAGGGAAGTGTCCATGTTTATAGAAGGAAAAGGAAAGAAAGCTAAATAGTCATCCTTCTGGAAGGGAATTAACATGTAATATCAAAGGACATACGAAGAAAATGAAAAGACAGCCCAATAAATGGTAGAAAATATTTGTAAATCATATATACAATAAGGGACTTATATCCAGAATATATAAAGAACTCTTACAACTCAATAATAAAATGACAATCCAATCAAAAATTAGCAAAGGATATGAGTAAACACTTCTGCAAGGAAGATATACAAATGGCCAATAAGCACAAGAAAAGGTGCTCAACATCATTAGTCATATCAGCGAAATGCAAATAAAAACCACAAGAGACTACTTCATACCCACTAGGATGACTAGAATCAAAAAGTCAGATAATAACAAATGTTGGCAAGGATGTGGAGAAATTGGGACCCTCATAGACTGCTGGTGGAAATGTAGAACGATAGTCACTTTGGAAAACAGTCTGGCAGTTTTTCAAACAATTAAACATAGAGTTACCATATGAGCCAGCAATTCCACTCTAGGTATAGATCCAAGATAAACAAAAACTTACATCCACACAAAAACTTGTATATAAATATTCATAGCAGCATTATCAATAATCAAAAGTGCAAACAACTCAAATGTTCATCAACTGATGAACAGATAAACAAAATGTGCTATATCTATACAATGGAATATTATTTATCAATAAAAAGAATCAGGGCTTCCCTGGTGGCACAGTGGTTGAGAGTCCGCCTGCCGATGCAGGGGACACGGGTTCGTGCCCCGGTCCGGGAAGATCCCACATGCTGTGGAGTGGCTGGGCCCGTGAGCCGTGGCCGCTGAGCCTGTGCGTCCGGAGCCTGTGCTCCGCAACGGGAGAGGTCACAACAGTGAGAGGCCCACGTACCGCAAAGAAAAAGAAAAAAAAAAGAATCAAATATTGATGTATGCTACAATATGAATTAACCTGAAACATTATGCTAAGTGAAAAAAGCCAAACATAAGAGACTATATATTGTGTGATTCTATTTATATGAGATGTCAAGAATAGGCAAATCTAAAGGAACAGATAGATTAGAAATGCCAAGCACTGGGGGGAAGAGGATTGGAAGGGATGGAAAGTGATTGCTAACAGGTACAGCGTTGCTTTTTGGGGTGATGAATACGTTCTAAAATTGACTGTAGTGTTTGTTGTACAACGATGAATATACAAAACATGGTTAAATTGTATACTTCAAACGGGTGAAGTGTATGCTTTGTGAATTCTACCTTGATAAAGCTGTTATATTTTAAAAAATCAACTGTGTGATATATGTAGAAATAAAATATATGACAATAGCCCAGTGGGAGGAATGGGGGGAATGGCAGCATACTACCATAAGGTTTTCTTTTTCAGCTTTACTGAGGTATAACTGACATATAAAATTGTAAGATATTTAAAGTGTACATTGTGGTGATTTGATGTACATACACATTGCAAAAGGATCCCCCCATCTAGTTAATTAACGCATCCATCACCTCACATATTTATCTTTCTTTTTGTATGTGAGAACATTTAAGATTTACTCTCTTGGCAAATTTCAATTATACAATACAGTGTTATAAACTATAGTCACCATGTTTTATATTTGATCTGCAGATCTTATTCATCTTATAGTTGAAAGTTTGTACCCTTTAACCAACTTCTTCCTATTTCCCTGATCTGCAAGCCCTGGCAACAACTTTTCTACTCTTTCTGTGAGTTTGCTTTTTTTTTTTTTTTTTTTTTTTTAGATTTCTCATACACGAAACCATGCAGTATTTATCTTTTTCTGTCTGGCTTATTTCACTTAGCATAATGCCCTCAATGCTACCCCTGTTGCCACAAATGGAAGTATTTCCTTCTTTCTCATGACTGCATAATATTCCAGTGTGTGTCTGTGTGTGTGTGTCTGTATCTTGGCTATTATGAATAATGCTGCAATGAACATGGGAGTGCAGATATCTCTTCGACATCCTGCTTCTATTTCATTTGGATATATACTTAGAAATGGGATTGCTAGATCATATGGTAGTTCTATTTTTTTAATTTTTTGAGGAACTGCTATACTCTTTTCCATAAATTTAGCTGCACTAATTTACATTCCATCAATAATGCACAAGGGTTCCTTTTTCTCCACATTCTCACCAACACTTGCTATCTTACATCCTTTTGATGACAGGCATTCTAAAAAAGTGATATCTCATTGTGGTTTTGATTTGCATTTCCCTGATGATTAGTGATGCTGAACACCTTTTCACGCACCTGCTAGTCATTCATATGTCTTCTTTGGAAAAATATCTATTTGGTTCCTCTGACCATTTTTTAATCAGATTGTTTATTTTTTTGCTATTGAGTTATATGAGTTCTTTATATATTTTGAATATTAACTCCTTATCAGATATATGATTTGCAAATATTTTCTCCAATTCTGGAGTTACATTTTAATTTTATTGGTTATTTCTTTTGCTGTGCAGAAGTTTTTTAGTTGGATATACTCCCAACTTGTATTATTTTTGCTTCTGTTGCCACTACTCTATGGTTCTTATACCACATGTGAAGTGACATAATATTATTTGAAGGTAGACTGAAGTCAGCTAAAGATGTAATCAATAAACCTGAAAGCAACCATTAAAATAACAAAACAATGAGTTCTATCCAATAAATCAACAGAGGAGTAAAATGAGATCATAAAAAATATTCAATTAATCCAAAAGAAGGCAGAAGAAAAGGAAAAGAAAGCAAATAGAAAAAAAGTACCATGATGGCAGATTTAAATCAAAACATATCAATAATCTCATTAAGTACAAATGAAATAAACACCCTAATTAAAAGTAAGATATTCTGGGAATTCCCTGGTGGTTCAGTGGTTAGGACTCTGTACTTTCACTTCTGAGGTTGTAGGTTCAAATCCCTGGTGAGGGAACTAAGATCCCACAAGCTGCGTGGCCAAAAAAAAAAAAAGAAGAAGAAGAAACAGGTAAACTGAATAGCATCATATCTATTAAATATTTAAGAAGTTGAATTTAGAGTCAAAAACATTCCTACAAAGAAAATTCCAAGTTTTAATGGCTTCATTTGTGAATTCTACAGAACATTTAAGGAAGAAATAGTATCAGTTCTACACAAACACTATGAGAAAATTGAAGAGGAAGGAATGCTTCTAACCTCATTGTATGAAACCAACTAATTTTGTTCCAGACATCAGTTGTTCTAGGTTACCTCTCATTTGCATATATTGAATTTTAAGGTGTTTCAATTATTTAAGGAAACTTCCAATTCTCTGCCTGCCCAACAGCCAAAACTTTTCCATATAATGTTTTTATTGTAAATGAACCTTAAGAGCAATTATCTCTACAATATGGAAAGGCTTCTTAAACATCGATAAGCCTTCAATGGATCTGCAAAGTAATCAAATTTTAAATCAAATTTTACTGATGTACAAGACGTCTTTCCTTTTTAAGCACACGAGCAAAAATATACAGGTGACCCTTGAACAACATGGGTTTGAATGGTGCGGGTCCACTCATAGGTGGATTTTATTCAAAAAATACAGTATGACACAATCCAGTTGCAGAACCCTCCTATGCAGAGGGCTGACTGTAATGTTACACACCTGCGTGGGTTTTCAACTGTATGGGGGGTGGGGAGGGGGACACTCCAAACCCTGCATTGTTCAACAGTCAACTGTACATGTATTTCATTAAAGTAAATATTTTTCAATTCACCTTAAATGGAAGAATGAAAACCATCTATTACTTTCTTTATAGAATGTGCCTATAGGCACTAAGTATTTACTTATTATTTTTTTAATAGATCTTTATTGGAATATAATTGCTTCACAATACTGTGTTAGTTTCTGTTGTACAATAAAGTGAATCAGCCATATGCATACATAAATCCCCATATCCCCTCCCTCTTGAGCCTCCCTCCCACCCTACCTATCCCATCCCTCTAGGTCATCGCAAAGCACCAAGCTGATCTCCCTGTGCTATGCAGCAGCTTCCCACTAGCTAACTATTTTACATTTGGTAGTGTATATATGTCGATGCTTCTCTCACTTCATCCCAACTTACCCTTCCCCCACCATGTTCTCAAGTTCATTCTCTATGTCTACCTCTTAATTCCTACCCTGCCACTAGGTTCATCAGTACCACTTTTTTTTTTTAGATTCCACATATATGTGTTAGCATACAGTATTTGTTTCTCTCTTTCTGACTTACTTCACTCTGTATGACAGACTCTAGGTCCATCCACCTCACTACAAATAACTCAATTTCGTTTCTTTTTATGGCTGAGTAATATTCCATTGTATATATGGCACTAAGTATTTAAATTTGTAAAATATCCAAAGACTTTGTTTCATTCCTAAATGTTAAGCATATTTGAAAACTAATCAAACTTCACATAATGATCACCTTTTAAAGGACCTTTGGAACTAAAACAATTTTTCTCTATTTATTAAGCAAATTATTGTCATCTAAGGTTTTTGAAAACTATATCCAAATTCTTTAAGTAAATATTTGATAAATGAAAATATACCAATTCCTCACCTAAGAAACTTTTAATTTTAAATATATCATATATGATAATACACTGAGGAAAAAAGTTTCCTTTAAAAAGGTATAATACTCCAGATATTAATAATGACGTACATTTCCAAAAGATTTTCATATTTTCCAATTGTTACATCATATTAAGACAAGTTATATCACATAAGGTATAACAATATAACATATAATTTGTACATAAACATACCGTGTCTTGCTTTGGAATTTGGACTAAAACAGAAAGAAGCTGCTCTGTATCAAGAAATCTTGCTAAAACTGAAACAAACAAACAGAAACTATGAGCAGTTAAACTTTGTTACATTTTTTAAATATACACTATGTAAAATATTATCCTCAAGTAATAGAACAGAACAGTTTTACCTGAAAATATTACTTGTTTGAATTATCTTCACCTATCTTACATTTACCAGGAGTAAACTAATAAATTCTAGTGGTCTTTTCCTAATTTTGATTACTCAGAACTTGTCTTCAAATTTTGCCACTGTTGATCACCCCTTCCTTCTTGAAACTCTACTTCTCTGACTTTTAGATGTTGCTTATCATAATTTTCTTCCCACCTTTTTGACTTCTTACTTTTCTACATGATACTTAAAAGATCAGAGAAGATTAGTTTGAAAGCATAGTTCAACCACTAACCATATAACCTTCCAAAAGTTACATAACTTCTCTGAACTTTAGTTGTTCTCATCTTTTAAATGTGGATAATAACATCTTCCTCCTAGGGTTGTAGTGAGGATTAAGTGCAATAATATGTGCATAGGAGTACCTTGCACATACCAGAGCTCAAAACTGTTATTTTATTCTTCTCAACTCATTTTCCAGCTTCAAGTACACTATAAAAGTATATGTACAGATAATTGGAATCTATCCCTTTTAAATGTCCCCAGGTGTTTTTTTCTTTACCTTAAACTATAGTAACTATTTCTTAATGACTCATGGTTATTATCATCATTGTAATGTGTGATCTCAAAAGTTTTTGTGTAAACGTATTGATACTTTCACAAAGTGGCCCCAAATTGTTATCCTTTAAAAAAAAGAACTAAATACAAAAATTTTATGTCACTTCTTTCTTGTTCAAATTTTTGATGTTCTTCAGTTTGCCTACCTCTAGAGCTGTGCCTCTTTCTAAATTACCACTTCTATGGTAATTATGTTAAAACTGTGGTTAAAAAATTAGAGTAAATAGGCTGAGTATACTATTATATTATACTACCATGACATTTTATATGTGAGTCCACTAGTCAGACTCTCTTAAGCCCTCACATAGATTGGCCTTTCTCTTTTTCAGTCTCTTCCTTCTTCCTCTCCCCAAATCTACTGTAACAAACAAACAATGTTTCTAAAATAAGGATTTGACCATATATATTACTCTCTTGGTTTAGAATCATCACCTCCCTATTGATTTCAGGATAAAATCCAAACTTCTTAGCATTATATAAAGGCTTTTCATAAACCAGCCTCAATTCTCATTTCCTGCCATTCCCCAAGGCTTCAAGTCATAAATAACTACTGGCCATGCCTTAAATACAGCAAGTTCTTTTGTAACAATGTAAGTATAACTGCAGAAGCTTATGTTAACTCTATCCTCCTCAACTTCCCAGAAAAAGAAGTGTACCCTAGAAAGTAATGACTGCTCAGGATCACAGCAGCACCCATACCGGATCTTTATCCCAGCCACTGCATCCAAAAAACATTTTTGTTACCCCTATGCACATCAACATACCTTGCTCAGGCATGTTCCCTTTGTCTTGAGTATCATTTCTAGAATTCTCCTGTTGTCAAAATCCTACTCATTCCCTTAAGAGAGCTAAAATATTATCTCTGTGAATCCTGGATACTATATTTATCCCAGCTCCCTCCTCTATGTTTCCACAAAATATTAAATTATTATTGTGTTTTTCACACTGTATCATATTTATTTATTTAGAGTTCTGTGTCTCTAACATGAATGTAAGATCCCTGAGGACAAAAACTTATAACTTAATCTTCATGTTTTCATCCCTATTGTAGAATGCCTACAAGAAAGTACGTACTGTACTTTTTATGAGGTTCACATTCTCATTATTACATGTTAAGATAAATTATATACTGTCAAGATAAAGAAAATATAGAAATATTTAACATTTGTAGATGCCAATTTAAAACTTTCTATTATAAGGAATTATAAAACTTAAAATATATGAAAACTAAAGCTTCAAATAAAATCCAAGTTTTTCATTAAAATCTCATCATATAGAACATTATAATCTTTGGAACAACAGAATACAATTTTCAACATGTTTAATAATAAATCAATAGCTTAACAAATATGAACACCCATTATGTTCTAGACTCATATGGGAATCATCCAACAAAACATTCACTTACAATACTGTAAGATAAGTGCCATAACAAGATACTATAGACAACATATAGAAAAGATACCTAACATAGACTTGGGGAGTCAGAGAGGCTTCTAGAAGAAGTGACATCTAAACTAGGATGGTAAAAGATATGAACTGCAGTTGGCTAAAGAGTAGCTTGGGAGAAGAGGTTACAGAGAAGAAAGAGAAAAGATTCTAGACAGAACACTCTTTGACATGAATGGTCAATATTTTTTTGGATCTGTTTCCTAAGGCAAAGGAAATAAAAATAAACAAATAAGACCTAATGAAACTTAAAAGCTTTTGCACAGCAAAGGAAACCACTGACACAATGAAAAGACAGTCTACTGAATGGGAGAAAATATTTGCAAATGATATACCCGGGAAGGGGTTAATATCCAAAATATATAAACAGCTCAAATAATTCAATATCAAAAAAACAAATAATCCAATTAAAAAGTAGGCAGAAGACCTGAATAGACATTTTTCCAAAGAAGACATACAGATGGCCAACAGGCACACGAAAAGATGCTCAACACTGCTAATCATCAGAGAAGCGCAAATCAAAACCATGATGAGATATCGCCTGACAGCTGTCAGAATGGCTATCATCAAAAAGACCACAAATAACAAATGTTGGCAAGGTTGTCAAGAAGAGGGAACCTTCATACACTGATGGTGGGAATGTAAATTGGTGCAGTCACTGTAGAAAACAATATGGAGGTTTCTCAAAAAACTAAAAATAGAACTACCATATGACTCAGCAATTCTACTCCTGGGTATATATCTGAAAAAAACAAAAACACTAATTTGAAAAGATGCATGCACCCCAATGTTCACAGCAGCATTACTGACAATTGCCAAGATATGGAAGCAACTTAAGTGTCCATCAACAGATGAATGAATAAAGAAGATGTGGTATATGTGTGTGTACATATATATGGAATACTACTCAGCCATAAAAGAAGGATGAAATTTTGCCATTTGCGAAAACATGGATGGGTCCTGGAGGGTATTATGCTTAGTGAAATAAGTCAGGCAGAGAAAGACAAACACTTATACATGGAATCTAAAAAATAAAACAAACGAAAGAGTATAGCAAAACAGAAACAGACTCACAGATACAGAGAACCACCTAGTGGTTAACAATGGGGAGAGAGTAGGGAGGAGGGTCAAGAAAGGGGTAGGGGATTAAGCGGTACAAATTACTATGTATAAAATAAGTGAGCTACAAGGATATATTATACAACATAAGGAATATAGTCATTATTTTGTAATAACTTTAAATGGAGTATAATCTATACAAATTTTGAATCATTATGTTGTACAACTGACACTAATATTGTAAATCAACTATACCCCAATGGAAATAAATTAAATTAAAAAAAATTTTAAAAGCCAGAACATGAGACAGGATATGTTCAAGTAACTAAAAGAAGTTCAATTATACTAGAAGGCAGAATGACAAGTGACGAGTAACAAGAGATGCTGTGGGAGATGATAAAGAAATAGCCATCCAGAAGAGTTTGGATTTTATCCTAAAAGTAATGAGAAGAGACTGAAGGATTTTATGCAAGTGGATATGTGGTAGCCCCACAAAGATGTCCACATCTTAATCCCTGGAACCTCTGAATATGTTATCTGGTAAAGGGGACTTTGAAGATGGGATTAAGTTAAGCATCTTGAAATGGAGAGATTATTCTGGATTATTTGTTAGTCCCAAAGTAATCACAAGGGTCCTTATAAGAAGGAGGCAGGGAAATTCCCTGGCAGTCCAGTGGTTAGGGCTCTGTGCTCTCACAGCCGGGGCCCCAGGTTCTATCCCTGGTCAGGGAACTAAGATCCCACAAGCTGCGTGGCCAAAAAAGAAAAAAAAAAAAAGAGGGAGGTAGGAGGATCAGTCAAAGAGAGAAGATATAAGGACAAAAGCAGAGGTCAGAAAGTAGAGAAGAAACTATTCTGCTGGCTTTGAAGATGGAGGAAGGGCCATAAGCCAAGGAATGTAGATGGCCTCTAGGAACTGGAAAGGCAAGGAAACAGTTTTGCCCCTAGAGCCTCCAGAAGAAACGGTGGACCTGCTAACACATTGATTTTAGCCCAGCAAAACTGATTTCTGACTTCCAGAACTGTAAGATAATAAATTCATGTTGTTTTAAGCCACTAAATTTGTGGTACTTTGTTACATCAACAACGAGAAACTAATGAAGAGTAATATGCTCAGATTTATATTTTCAAAAGATCTCTCAGGCTCTCATATAGAGAAGAGACTGTAAAGAACAAGACTGGAGGAGGAAGCCAAACAGAAGGCTGCTGCAATAAATCAGATTATAGATAAATGGTACCCCAGGCTGGAGCAGCAGCATTGGGAATAGAAGCTAAACATGCAAGAGATATATAGAAAAGAGACTTTGCAAAATTTGATGATTAATTTCAGGGAAGGGAAGTGTCAAGAATGACTTCCAGGTATCTGGTTTGGTAAACAGCTTGGATGTAGAGCTATTCTCTGAAATCAGAAGGGATTGATTTAGAAGGGAAGATGGCACAGTCTGGACACATTAAATGTGAGGTGATTAAGGAACATCTAATAAGTGCTCAGTAGGCAATAAGATATATGGGGCTGAAGGTCTATAGAGATATCTGGACATGAGATGTAAATTTGGAAGTTACGAATACGTGAATGATAATTATAAGACCAAGAAGGTGGGTAAATCATATAATAAGAATATACAGGGTAAAAAGACAACCCAGGACATACCTTTGAAGAGCCATAGCATTTAGGGAACGAGCAAAGGAAAACAAGCCTAAAAAGAAGACTCAGAAGTCATTCTCACTTCCATTTGAAAGAAAGGACTCTGGGGTTTTTACTCTGTTACCTGATCAATGACAGAGCTTTCTGAAGACATTCCAAGACAGTATACAGTCCTGTAGTCTATTTGGAAATAGTAAAGATAACATTACAAGGGAGATACCCCATTGGTTTTGACTGGATAGTCACAAACTCATTAAAGAAATGAGTGACAGAGCTTAAAAAAAGGGAAACTCCAAAGAAATAGGAAGAAAACTAGGAAACTGTATAATCACAGAAGCAAAGAAAGGCAGTAATTCAATAAGGAGAGATTTTTGGCAGCATCAAAGAAGTTGGATTTCAAATAGGAGAACTAATATGTGTCCATTAAATTTAAAAACAATGAGACTATGGGTGAATGTTTTAGGCTGGGTGCTCCAGAAGCAGAGGCTGAGATGAAGATTCATGTGCAAGTAATATATTAAGAATTTGCTTCCACGAGAAACCAATAAAGAAGACAAGAAGGACAGGAAAGAGAAAAAAAGCCAAACAAAAGTATAATTTCAGGCAAAGTCCTATGGAAGGTAACTTCAACCGATCCTGTAGAAGGCTTGTGGACTTTAAGTTACATTCATGGTTTTTGCCAAAACAGTGTGAGACAGCTGGGCTTTCATACTCCCACAACATTCAGTCATTTAAGGTCCACAAGGCACTTTTGGCACTCCGTGCCTGAGAGCAAAGCCCTCTAATAGCCTGAGGGCAGGCCTCTAAAGAGAGTCCAGGTATAGGCCATTAGAAGCAAAAGCACACATAGCAGGGAAAAGGGGCACAAAGAAAGGTAAAAGAGACCCAAGAAGATCTGGACAGAGAACCAACAATATCTGCTATAGTGACCTTGACAAGAGCAGTCTCAGTGCAGGAGTCAGCACAGAGACAAGGCTGATTGATTAAGATGTAGTGATGAACAGAAGATAGTGTGTGCAGAAAATTTGTTTTTCAACAAGATGTTTAATGGAAGAAGAGAGATAAGGTGTTGCTGTGAACAAGGCTGACCAGTTAAAAAGTGGCCTTTTTGTACCTTTCCCAAAGCCTCACAAAATACACAGGAATATATAGAAAAAAATGAATATACAAAACAACATTGGAAATGCAGAGGCACAGTCAGTATAATGTCAGAATTTTGAAGAAATTATATTAATTAAAAGGTATTTAGAATTGGACTTAGGAAAACCTAAAGGCTGTAAATGCCTTCTAGATTTTCAAGTACCACTCCCGTTTAGACCTCCAGAGCAACAGGAGGGGAGGTTGGGGAAGTGAGGTTATGGAAGACAGATCAAGTTGCTAGAAACCAGGAATTGGACTCGGATCAGTGCATATAAACTGCCCCTCCACCTACAGATTTAAAAAGAAAATTGCACTGCCATGCCAGTGAACAGATGCCAAGGGCAATTCTCTTACCTCATGTTATGAGTTGGATTGTATCCCCCAAAAAGAAACTTTGAAATTCTAAACCCTAGTATCTGAATGTGATATTACTTGGAAATTGGACCTTTGCTGATGTCATCAAGTTAAGATAAGGTCATTAGGATGAGCCTTAACCCAACAGGACTGGTATCTTTTTAAGAAGACAATGTATTTTGTTAAAAAATTTGTATTTGGGCTTCCCTGGTGGCGCAGTGGTTGGGAGTCCACCTGCGGATGCAGGGGACAAGGGTTCGTGCCCCGGTCTGGGAGGATTCCACATGCCGCGGAGTGGCTGGGCCTGTGAGCCATGTCCGCTGAGCCTGCGTGTCCGGAGCCTGTGCTCCGCAATAGGAGAGGCCACAACAGTGAGAGGCCCGCGTACCGCAAAAAAAAAAATTGTATTTGTAAAAGTAGATGATATTCATTTACCTGACTGAAGTCCAAAAAAGAGTTCCTCATCTTGAAGCAGTTCTTGAACACAATCTAACCTCATGTTAATGGTTTCAACATCAATTAGAGGTTCTAATATATTAGAACGAAGTCTTCTACTTCCTCCAGGAGTCTTAGTGTAATTTAGAACACCAAAGAGTGTGTGATTGCTCCTTTAAAAACACAAGTTAGGAAAATTTCATTAAGTATACTAAGGAAAATCCAATAAAACTGTAATTTAACTTTTAAAATAATCCTATAATCTACGGTAGTGATTCTCAAACTTTAATATGCATACAAATCACATGAGGATTCTGATTCAGTAGGTCTGGGATGAGGCTTGAGAATCTACGTTTCAAATACAATCTCAGGTATGCTGTCAGTCAGTGAAGCACACTTTGATTAACAAGATCGACAGAATCTTCTTGCATTTAGTTCATGGCTTTTTTCATAGATCAGTTAACAATACTCAGACTAATATAAAATATTCTAGTCCATGGCATTCCATCAATAATAGCAAGATATCAACAACACATCCTTAAGGGGAGAACTTTTACACTGATAAAATGAGTAATATAATCACTCTGTTCTAACTTAAGAAGTTAGAGAATTATAAGTAAAAGAGAAAGAAAGAAAATAATATCAGGTACAGAAACTGTCAAAAACAAACAAACAAATAAACAGAACTGTACAGAGAATGACCAGGAGGGTTGATTTAGTTAGGTTGGTTGAGAAAGACCTGTATGTATATTCGGCAGTTGAGTTAAGAAGGCATCCATGCCAAGATGATGATGAGATGGGAATAATGATGACAATTGATGGTGAGTATAGCTAACATATAGTGAACACAAAGTATGTGCCAGGCCTTATTCTAAGCACTTTACATATATTGACTTACTTAATTCTAACAATGATGGTATGAGATAGATGCTATTATTAACATTTTACAAGGGAAGAAACTGAAACACAAAGAAATTAACTTGCCCAAGGTTTCCAAATAAGTGAACAAGAAAAGAGTTACTGTTTAAAAGGGCAAAACAGAACAGCAATTTAAGCCCAGGTAGTCTTTCTGGCTCCAGAACCAGAAAGAAGACCAAAGTTGGTGGAGCACTGCAAGTGAGGGTAAGAATTAAGGGAGATGAATGAAGAAGTTGAAAGAGACCAGAACACATAAGTCCTTGTAGGCCACGGTAAAGAGTCTGAATTGTTTCTAAATATAATAGGAGCTCTGGAAGATTTTAAGCAGGAAAGTTCTAAGATTTTATTTCTGGTTTAAAAGGATCACACTCTGGCCACTAGGTTGAGAATAGACTAATTGTAGGAGGGGAAGAAAGCAGAGAGACGAGTTAGGGGCTATTACACTATACAGCAGTCTAGGCTAAAATGATGGAGGTATGGGTTAGGGTTGTAGCACCGGAAATGCTAAGAAGTGATCCAGAATATGTATGTACTCTAAAGGTTGAGTCAGGAGGATTTACTGACATACTGAATCTGGGTTAAGAGAGGAAAGGAAGTAAAAATGACTCAAGTAATCAGACTGCCAAATTTTTGGTATATCAATTTAAACAAATTTTTAGGGAACTATTCAAATCAAGTCCTGGCTGGGAGTGAGGGTCATCATAGGTAAGTCACAGGCACAATTTTGAGAACTTGTCTTCTGCAGGAACAAAGGAGGTGGGGAGCATACCTAAATCTGCCATTTGCTATAGAAATCAATGGGTGAAACAGTATGCTGAACAAGTAACAAATCCATAGGAGCATTAGAGCTATTCAGACAGTTCAGTAGATAGCATGCCCATCTTTTAACCTAATATTCTTTGGTTCAAGTCTGTGAAAAGACCTCAATTTCTTCTTTCAACTATAATATGAACTCTTGGAGGTCAAATATCCTATCATTTAATATATAGCAGGAACTCAAGCAATGTTTGACAATGATAATGGTAAACAATGATTAACTATGAAATGAGACAAAGTAAAACTGAGTACGAAACCTTTTGTAATAATTACCAGCCTTGGTTGTTATTGACTGTCTACGTTACCCCATGTTATTTTAATTTAGAAAGTCAATGACAGAGTACTTTATCCAGATATTATTTTATCCCTTTTTTCCTAGCAATAGAAAAAATATTATTCACTAAGCTGAAAAGGAATAATTACAATTAATTATAAACTCCTTTAAAACGTTATAATTTTAGACCATCATTATTCAGTGGAACTACAAAGGTGTTGAGGTCACTACACTGACAATGACAAATAGTATACACAGTACTATTCTTACCTTTACTAAAAGTAGTGCCAACAGTACCTAGATAGATCTAAACTGTTCTTGATGATTAAAGTAAATAATTTAAAAAATTAGATATTATAGGTTTCTAAGTTTGTAACTGTAAATAATGTCTGGAGATTTCACATAATTAAAAGTGAAGCCAAGATAAGAGCACACAAAGTGACAGAAATACTTAAACACTATGGCTCTGAAATTGGCAGTGAGCACCTTAAGGTTTCAATTGTATAAAGTACTCTTTATTCTGTTCAGTACTCTTAATACTAAAATTTATGATTATTTTAAGTTTATCCGTTTCATTAATATCCAAAGTTATATTTAAGTACTGAAAGCTGAGATTTTACTCCAAGCTTACTTACTCCCAACTTGTACTTTACCAAAGTAAATAGCTTATGGTTTCCTTGCACATACCATATTGCTATATTGAAAATCATGCTTTCAAGACTTTGTTATTCACTGTCTTACTACCTTTTCTACTTCTTAATCTGGATAACTTCTTTTTTAAAAAATTATTTATTTATTTTTGGCTGCATTGGGTCTTCGTTGCTGCGTGTGGGCTTTTCTCTAGTTGCGGCAAGCGGGGGCTACTCTTCGTTGTGGTGCACGGGCTTCTCGTTGCAGTGGCTTCTCTTGTTGTGGAGCATGGGCTCTAGGAACGTGGGCTTCAGTAGTTGTGGCTCGTGGGCTTTAGAGCGCTGGCTCAGTAGTTGTGGCACACAGGCTTAGTTGCTCCACAGCATGTGGGATCTTCCCGGGCCAGCGCTCGAACCTGTGTCCCCTGCGTTGGCAGGTGGATTCTTAACCACTGCGCCACCAGGGAAGCCCATGGATAACTTCTATTTATACTTCAAACCTCATACCAGGGAAAAAAAACCCTCATGTCAGGTATTATCTTCTCTAGAAAGCCTTTTCTAATTACTCCCCTTTTACTCCTTAACTAAGCCCAGTTAACTTTCTTTCTCTGCTATGATCCCATCATTTTTTTATGCAAACTTTCATATCACTATACAGTTGTCCCTTGGTACCTGTAGGGGATTGATTCTAAGACCTCTAGCGGATACCAAAATCCGAGGATGCTTAAGTCCCTTATATAAAGTGGCCTACTACAGTGGGCCCTCCATATCCACAGGTTCCATATCTGTGGTTTCAACCAACTGTGGGTCGCTAGGCTACGGAGGGCCTGATGTACTTAGTACATGTTAATGATACTATGATACTATGCATCTCCTCCTTTAGACTGTAATTCCTCAAGGAGAAAAACCATTACTCACTAATTCTTTGTACCAAATTGAACCCATATTAAACTATATAGGTTTATGCCTACTATAAGCACCACCACAGGTTGATTACATTATCTTCTAATAACATTTTGATTCTAGTTTAGGTATCCCAACCACTATGAAATCTTATAAACACTGTGTGTTTGTGTGTGTGTGTGCACACACGGGCAATCTCCCATTCTCGCTCTTATTCATGCTTACCATAAATATTCCTCTAAAGCTAACAATAAACCAATAAAATGAGCAATCTAGTCATACACAAAGACCAAGTTGATTCAACTATTTTCACCTTCTCAAATGATTATGTAGTCCCTTGAATTTCCTGTATTTAATGCATTTAAAACTTGTTATTTTAACTTTGTAGTATTCTGCACACAACTTTTTTTATTATGGTAAAACATATAAAACACAAACTTTAGCATTTTAACCATATTAAGCACACAAGTCAGTGTCATTAGGTACACTTGCAATATTGTGCAACCATTACCATCATTCATTTCTCATCATCCCAAACAGAAACTCTGAATCCATTAAACAATAACTCTCCCATTCCCCACTTCCCCCAGCCCCTGGTAACCTGTCTACTTTCTGTCTCTATAAATTTGCCTATTCTAGGTACTTCATATAAATGGAATCATAAAATATTCTTCCTTTTGTGTCTGGCATATTTCACTTAACATGATGTTTTCAAGGTTCATACATCTCGTGGCATGTATCAGAATTTCATTCCTTTTTAAGGCCGAATGATATTCCACTGTATGTATACACCTTATCTGTAGACATCTTATTTTATCAGTCACTCATTGATGGACATCTGGTTTGTTTCCACATTTTGGCTACTATGAATAATGCTGCTATGAATATTTGTGTGCAAGCATCTGTTTGAGTCCCCATTCTCAATTCTTTTAGGTATATACCAAGAAGTAGAATGTCTGGATCATATGGTAATGCTATGTTTAACTTTTTGAGGAACCACCATGTGATTTTCCAAAGTGAATGCACCATTGTACATTCCCACCATAAATGGATTAGGATTCTAATTTCTCCATAGACTCACCAACAATTATTTTCCATTTACTTAATAATAACCATCCTAATGGGTGTGAAGTGGTAATTGTGGTTTTGATTTGCATTTCCCTAATGACTAGTGACATTGAGCAACTTCTTAAGTGCTTATTGAACCTCTGTATATCTTCTTTGGAGAAATGTCTGTTCAAGTCTTCTACCTAGTTTTGAAATGGGTTGTTACTTTTTTTTCTTGTTTAGTACAAATATATTTTTAAAACCTGATTTTGGTGAAACATCTGAGCAGCTCACCAACAATGGTATAAGGATTAAAAATATGTTTATTCAATATTTCTCCATCGAACAATTTAAAGAAATGTAAAGTAACTATTCATAGAAAAATATGACATAATATACTGATACATTTTCTAAGAAAAAAATAGATGATCTTACCTAGAGTCTTGATTATTAATTATTAATTCAAGGTTTTGGGTTGATGATGAATCTATCATAGCTGTCTGTTCACTACCCTGGAAACAAATCTTCAGCGATTTTGGTGCGTAAACTGAATTTTGAATAAATTCAACATATTTTAATAAAGCTGCAACAGCTGCAAGGCAGTAATACCTGTAAAGTGACCGAAGATACATCACTATAAATCTTTGGAATAAAAAAAAGTATTGCTATAAAAGAAAACATTTATTTCACTTTATTATTAGCAAAATTATAAATATTTGCATAGCATTGCTTAAAATCAAAGGGAAAAAGCACACCAAGTGTTCCTGATTTTTGATAACTAGTTAAATTACCTCTAAAACATAAAAGTTGATAAAAAGAGACAATTTTCTAAAGTCTGAGACTTAAGGGATATTAGACTCCCAATAGGTCACATGTTAGAAGTCAACATTCAATGGTAATTTGTGTCAATTTTTGATGTACCATTCTAAGTACACATTCAAATAATGTTGAAAAAGTCTGAGAGTTGTAAAGGTATAGTCAGGAGGTCCCAATGTATAGGAAAGCATGTTTTGATCTCGGTGACAGTAGTCGTCATGATTAACTGAGCGAACAAGTTGTCCAACCTGGATCAAAGTAAGTATCTGTTCAGCATGTTATAAGAAATATCCATTCCAAAAATATCATTCCCTGTCTCAGTCGGAAGGAGTAAAGTTATGAAGTAACAGGAACACAGCTTTAACTGTGTTTCACTTCTGTACCCTCACATTTCTAGTTTGCAGTAGCTACTTGAGCTTTTCAATTCAAAGTAAAGTGAGCAGGAACCATTAAGGCAGTAGATTATGACTAATTTGGAGAAATTCCATAAAAGTTTAGTTAGCAAGATACACCTTGTATATAAATTTTAGTTAGCTATTTTACTATTTCAATAATTACTGAGTGTGTTTTATAAGCCAGGCACTTTTCTAAGTGTTAGGGAATATAGCAAAGAATAAAACACACAAAAGACCTTTCCGTCCTGGAATACACACCAGAGATTTACTACTTGCCCTAAATTTTAACTTACTTGGATTGAACCTCCATTAGGACAGTGCTGAATTCTGTTATGCATAATTGTTCAATGTACTCTAATCCTTTTGTTTCATTGAAGTATTTCCTTTGGATAGTAGTGAAATTAACGTTCTGAAAAGAATTTTTAATTTCAAAATAAATTTTAAGTTTCATGCACTTGCCCAAAGCTGCTTTCTTAAATACATGCTCATACATGGGTAGATGACTTAAATATTGAATAAAGTTTATTTTTCATTATTTATTATTTTCTAGAGTTAAATAAGAAGTTTTCTTAGTTATTTACAAAAAGAACGATGGTCTGTCTTGCTAAGTGAATTATAGCAGTCTGTAGCTCTTATTAAGACATATTTACATGAAATTTAAGTAAATAAAAAATAAACATGAGAGTCTCTGACTCCTATTAATTTTATTCTACAGCAACAACAGCAACAAAGGTTTTACATTCAGCCTCATATACACGATCATAATTTAGAGAGGGTAAATCTTTGTAATACACTAGCTGGGGAAGCCAAAAATACCAATTCCAGCTATCAAATCTATGAAATGCTATCTACATAAGGTGAATTTAATTTATAGAATAAAGAAAAGCAGATAATGGAACTTTTTTTAAGAGAAAAAAAAATGCATGCAGCTGCAGAGTACAACGTCTGCCTACTTTGAATAAAAGTAATAGGTAAGAAAGGTATTAATAATATAATAACAATGGACTGTGAAAGAGCTGCAAGGCTGCAAAAAAAAGTCATAATCAGGTAGGGAATTTGTTATGTGCCAAGATTGTTTGAAGAGTTATCTCATTTAATCTTCCCAATAACCCTATGATGTAAGTTTTGTATCAATATTAAGTACAATCTTCCTCTAAGTCAAATTCTGAGAAGTCAAGCAACTTTTCTAATATACAATTGATATGTTCCAGAGCTGAGACTTGAATTTGGATTTCTTTGACTAAAAAGTCCATGTTCCTTACACTTCGTATTGCTTCTTATTTAATTGAGGTCTTTTTTATGGTAAGTGTGATGATAATGATAACAATAACATTGATTTTCCCCTCTGTTTATAATGCTTTTATATCAAATATTTCTATGGCTCTCTCTCTCACTCCTATCAGGACTTTGCCCAAATGTAACCTCATCAGTGAGACCATTTCTGATTACCTTATATAAAATATCAATTCTCTAGGAGGTAGATACTATTATTGTCCCTATTTTACTGACAAATAAAAACTGAAGCTTAGAGAGGTTAACTTAATTTGCACACAGTCATTTAGAATCAGGATTTGAGACCACAACAGTATAGCTCCTCTATTCTTTTTCTTTTTTTAATTTATTTATTTATGTATTTATTTATTTTGGGCTGCGCTGGGTCTTCGTTGCCGCCCACGTGCTTCCCCTAGTTGTGGCGAGCAGGGGCTACTCTTCATTGTGGTGCACTGGCTTCTCATTGTGGTGGATTCTCTTACTGTGGAGCACGGGCAGTAGGCACGCGGGCTCAGCAGTTTCAACGTGCAGGCTCTAGAGCGCAGGTTCAGTAGTTGTGGCGCACAGGCTTAGCTGCTCCATGGCATGTGAGATGTTCCCGGACCAGGGCTCAAACCTGTGTCTCCTGCACTGGCAGGAGGATTCTTAACCACTGCGCCACCAGGGAAGTCCCTGGCTCCTTTACTCTTAAGCACTATGCTATATTGTCTTACATCTCAAGCGTAGTAAATGTAGGTTGTTTTCGCCTTTGGAGGATTCATCTATCCCACATTCTATGTTGGTCTGTCCATGTAGGACTGTCAATTACAGTACTCTGTGCCCCACAGCAAAAAGCAAATGACCTGGGATTAATCAATCATAGTGCTTTTACCCCCAGAAACAGTGATTAATCTAACATGTGGGAACATGAACAAAGCAGGAACAGTCAGGGTCCTTCTCTTGAATTCATATGTGGACACTGGAAGGAAGAAGTTAGTTTTTACTCTCAGTTGACTAAGCTGAGTTGACATCAGCCTGGAGCCATGAGCAATCATTTTATTAAACCTCACAGAAAGATGGCAGTAGAGATGAGAGTAAGGATAGGATCTATCCAACCATTTGGCTTCCCAGTTACATAAGCCAACAAATTTACTTTTTCACTTAAGCTACTTTAAGTTGAATTTCTGTTATTCACAACCAAAGGACTTAGAATGCTTAATCAGTACAAAATAATGAAGGTATATGGAAAGGTATACATAAATAAGGGTGATGAAAAGAAGTCTAAAGTCATGAATGAAAGAGATAAAGAGTCCTGTCTAATAGAGACAGTAGGTTTACAATAGGAACCATTTCTGGCAATGAGTCAAAGACAGCTGAGCTACATTGGATCTCTAAGAGCACAAGAAATCTTATATGACTGTAGATGCTGAATATATTAAGAACTATAAAGAACTCATTGGACCATAATCTCAACTTGGTTTCAAATGTGTTAAAGATTAAGTCTACAATGAAATATAATATTCTGAAAATAATTTGCACTCCTCAAGAACTATTCTAACTGCAATGCTGCCTACTTGGTTCAGAACCACAGCCTCCATTCCACAAAGCAGGGAGATGTGCTAAAGGGAAGAAATAAACCGGATGGTAGACAGGCCCTTACTGAGAGGGAGAGCGTTGGCTGGATAAGGTTCCAGAGCACTTCCCTGTCACAGTCCCACAGACGGTGAGACAGTATGTGTTGCCAGGGGAAGCTGTAACAATTCTATAATATAAATCAAATTCTCTAAAAGAAAAAGTACTTGCTGATAGTTGCTATCCCCTAGAAGAATAAGAACTTCACTTTCAACCAGTCTGGCAGCGCAATAACTACTTTCCAGGAACTATACCTAAGGAAATCCATGCTTTCTCTAAGTGTCTGCTTCCTGTATACTCTGGGAAACCTCCTTATTACCTAAAAGATTTTTCCTTTTTTGCAAAGTATATCAAGGGTACCAAATCAAATAAGTGAATTCCTTGTCATTTTTATTATATGTATTAATAGTCCCTAAGCTTAGGATTTGTACTTAGTGAGTACTTTAGGGTAAAGATACCCAAATTATTGTTCTTTAGGATGATATTATAAAATGGATTTTAAATAAGACAATCTTGAATGTTACTACTGAGAATAAAAATCACTTACCTTGAAATTTTCTGTGATGAGAGTAAACAACTTGGTTGAATTCCCCACAACACAAGCAGTATTTGACATTATTATTTCCAAAGGTGATAAAATTTTGAGTTTAGTGATCACCTAAAATTGTTTGAATAATTTCTTAAATGTAAGCTTAGGATTCTCTAAAACCAAAAAAGTTTCGTATTTTTCTGAGAGATAAAATTAAGTCAGAGACATACAAAATCACAACTGTTCTAATTATATGTTTCAATTAAATATACTTCTTATGGTAATATGTCAAACATACATCCTATAAAATTATCAATACAAAATATTATCATAAGCATAGGCTATATTTTACTCACAATAGTTTGTATCAGCTCTAAGCCCCCAAATAATTTGAACATATCAAATATGTATTCCTAAAAAAAATTTTTTTTAATAAATTCATCTACTCGGTATTTTATTCATCTCCATGAAAAACATAAACATTCAATAGTGTAACTATGGTGATTCAATCAATATGGCCACACGGGTACAGCTTAGAAGTTGAAAAGTACAGAAACACAGATGAGAAACATCTGCTTTATGACTGATGCTTTTCACAGTCTAAGATGCATTTCTTAGAACTATTCTAGACACAGAAATACTTTATCAATATACTGAACATTCCCATTTTTTAAAAAAACTTTTATCCTATTCTTTTTAAATTGCATAGAAATGTGAAATACCCAGATATGCAGTACTAATATCATTTAGGTTGTTAGGTATATTAAAAAATTAATTATTAGGTAGGGAAAGGAAGTCTACATACTGGGAAACATAAAGGGGAATTAGGGAAAGAAATAAAGAATAAAACATTAATGATGTTAATGATGAGTGATAGGAAGTGAAGGCAAGAAGTTGAGAGAAATTATGACTGGTCTAAGACACCAGTTTCCCTTATCTCTGGAAAATAAAATTCAAATACTGTTCAGTGGAAACAACCCTCTGGAGATAGCATTATTACATATGTTATCTTTGGAATGAGTCCAAGATTTATTAATTTGAAGATATTAATTTTAGAAACTAATATTAATAGTAATTTGGAATATTTAAGTAACACCAAAACATGTTATTTTAGAACAAAATAATATTAAAAAATTAAAATCAGATGTAAAACTTTATTGTAATTCAGAGTAACCTACATTGGTGCAATAATGAATAACCATTATTCTACCAAAAAGTAAACCAATTAGGAAAGCACTGACTTGAAAATCTGCAAAGTGCCCTCTAGATGAACCATTTTCTAGGAGTATAAATACTTACCTTTGCATATGTTGTGTTGTCTGCAAACTGAGATAATATAATTTGTGGGCTTTTTAAATCAATACTTGCCATTCCTATTTCACCTCTGGCAAGTCCTCTCCCTTCTACAACAGCTACAATAACTGATGGAGAGTGTGCAGAAACTGCAGATGAGGATGTAGCTATTAAAAAAAATTTTTAAAGAAAATGTATAAACATTAACAATACTTTCTAGTTCTTTCTCATAAAATCTCAAAGCACCAAGTCTAGGACACAGCTATTACTATCCAAGAAAAAAAATCTCGTTTTGCTCATCAAAATATATCTTTCTATATATCCAGACCAAATAAAAATGTTAATTCTCTATTTTGCCAAAACTTAACTTCACATTTAGAAATAATAAACTTACACATTGTCTTATTTTGCATTTTATTGGAATGGAATGAAGTCATAAAGAAACACTAAATTTGCGATCAGAAAACATATTATTTATCTTACCTTGTCATTTGAGAGCTATATGAATTTGAGCAAATTATTTCATAATAAATAATCATATATCACAAAATATGTTAATACCTGCCCTACCTAACTCAAGAGGTAGCTGAAACGCTCAAATGGGATAATAATATATATCAATGCATTTTATAAAGTATAAAACATTATATGACTATAAACTCCATTTATGAGATATCTGTGTAATGCTGGATATTTTATTAATGTGCCAAGAATGTTCCAAGTTCTTTACTTGAATTAACTTTACTTCTCATGATTCTATCAACAGACATCATTATTTTCTCCATTTGCTTTTCAGGAGACTGAAGCATGAATGAACTGGTAGAACTTGTATACAGGCAGCCTGGTTCCAGACCTGGTGCTCTTAACCACTACATATATTAGTGATTTTGAGATCTATGCCTGACAAACCATAAATATTCAGGTAAGTAGTTTAATCTTTCTAAATTTACCATTTCTTTATCTGTAAAGTGGAAATACCAAACCTTTTTAACAAAGTTGTTATATAAGAATTAAACATAATATAGAAAGGTTTTATAAAGTATTTGAAATTATAAGGCATTATTCATGGATAACAAAAAGTCAGACTACTAAACATACCTAAAATTTTATTTTCAAAGAAGCAAAATTGTCTTTTATCCCCTTTGCAACCTTTCAATATACCTTTTCTCCCCTCCTCACCCTCCCTAATCTAGAATCCTTTTTTCTTTTCTATTCTGTTATAACACCTACAAAATTATTTTTACATTTATGCTTTCTTAGTCAGTAGTCAACTTAAGAGTTCATTTAAAAATCTATTGTGTCTAGATCTCAGAACCTTTTTTGCCATTAAAGCCTTGTTATACATGGTGATTGAGTTTATATTAGATCTATAGAAGTCAATTTAAGTTCTGCAATTGAATATGACCTTCCCATTCTTAACTGGAAACTTAATATCAAGTTTCAGTACTTGGAAATTCAGTACACACAGAAGACATCTCCCTTAAACTTTAAAAGAACATTTACGCTGTTATCCCTCTGTTATAAGTAATACTAAAATAAGCATCATAGTACATAAAGCTTTTTTCTGGGTCTCTTATTATTTCCCTAAATTGGCTCCTTATAAGTCAAATTACTGAAAAAAGGAAAACCATCACTTTTAAAGGATCTCACATATATTGCCACATTTCTTTTCAGGATTGTACCAACTTTTAATTCCATCATCAGTATATGAGAAAAACCAATCTTACTGAATCCTTACCATTGCTAACTTCTGCAATGTATTATTATTGTTGTTATTATTATTATTAGCTAGTTTAATGGACTGGTGCTTTAAATGTGTATTTTTTTAAATTACTATCAAAATTGAACTTCACTTAATATATCCATTTGTTTTCTATATTTTGAGATGTTTACATCCTTTTTGCACAATTTTTACTAGGTCTTAATGTTTTTCAACCTGTTTCTTTGAGAATCTTGTAAATCAATGACAACAACTTATAGTTGCTACCAATCTTGCTATTTTTGATTTTTGTTTTTGTATAGAAAGTCTTTTCCTTTATAATTTCTTCCATTACTTTTCTGCTACGAAACTCCTCCTTCATTGAGACATTTGATATTCACTACTATTTTCTTCTAACTTTTTGAGTTGTTTAGTTCATTTTGATCTCTCATTTGGGCAGAACTTTGAGCAGTACATTTGGTTCTCCACCTTGTCTGGCTTGTCTGGAATGAAAGATAACCAGAAGTACAGACTTAGACTCATTCATAAGCAGTTGCTAATGGTTTAGCTGAATGGTCAGGGACTTGGAAGGAACAGAACTGGAAGATAGCGACAAGGAAAGTTGGGGAAGAGGTATGTGGATGGATCTCTTAGAACGGGCATAGACTTTGAAAATATTTGTCTCACGTGAATGCTCACCAAAGGGCATCCACTGTAAAGGAGACTCTTGATAACAGTGGACAAAATGATACACCCTATGATGTCAATTAGCCTCTTTTCCCAGCCACCAGTGTTTCCTTAATAGACCCATGAACAAATCGGCCATGGTGGCAAGAATGGAAACTATGCATCAGCTCAACAACGTGAACTTCCTCTTACGAAGGCTGACCTGGTTAACCCCTCTGCTGGCCAGCAGCAGAGATCAACATAAATGCCCCATACAGTACCATTCCCCAGAGGGACAACATACCACCTGATGGTAGGTTGATTACACTGGATTTCTTCCATCAAGGAGGGAGCAGATATTTGTCCCCACTGGAAAAAACACATATTTTAGATGCAGATTTGCCTTCCTTGCCCACAGTGCCTCTGCCAGCATCACGATCTATGAACTTACAGAGTGCCTTATCCACCATCATGGCATTTCACACAGTATTGCATCTGATCAAGGAACTCACTTCACAGCAAAAGAAAAAAATGCATCAATGGACTCTGGCCCATTGAAACAACTGGTTTTACCACATACCCCATCACATAGAAATGCCTGGCTTAGCTGAAAGGCAGAATGACTTACTGAAGACTTAATGCCAATTGGAAGACAATATCCTAAAAGAATGGGGCTCTGTCTTACAGGATGCAGTTTATACTTTGAATCACAGATGCTGTATTCCTCATAACCAGAATACACAGGTCCAAGAATCAAGAGGAGGAAATAGGAGTGACTATTCTCACTTCACTATTATCCTGATCAACCCGCCCAAAGAATATCTGCTTCCCATTCTGGCAACTTTGAGCTCTGCTGATTTGGAGATCTTAGTCTCCACAAGGTTATTGGTTCCACCAAGTGACACAGCAATGATTCCACTGAAATGGAAGATGAGATTGCCAACTGTCCATTTTAGGCTCCTTATTTATGCTACTGAACCAATAGGCAAAAAAAGGGGGGGAGGGGTTATCTATGGATGGGGTGGTTGCTCCTAACTGCCAAGGGGATATCATGTCACTATACACAATGGAGGCAAAGTGGACTATATATGGAGCTCAGGGGGTTCTCTAAGGCAGCGGTCCCCAACCTCTTTTGGCACTGGGGACTGGTTTCGTGGAAGACAATTTTTCCATGGATGGGGGAGGGGGTAGGTTCAGGCGGTAATGCAAGCGATGGGGAGTGATGGGGAGCGGCTGTAAATATAAATGAAGCTTCGCTTGCTCACCCGCCGCTCACCTCCTGCTGTGCGGCCCAGTTCCTAACAGGCCATGGACAGGTACTTGTCCACGACCCGGGAGATGGGAACCCCTGCTCTAAGGCACCCCTTAGTATTTCCAATAGTAAATGTTAATGGAAAACTACAGCAACCAATAAGAAGCAGAATGACCAAGGACTCAGACCCTTCAGGAATGAAGGTCTGGATCATTCCACCCGTATTGCTGCAGGTAAGGGAAATATAGAATGGGTAGTGGAAGGAAGCCATAGATATCAACTATAACCTCGTGACCAATTACAGAAATACAAACTGCAGGGCTTCCCTGGTGGTGCAGTGGTTGAGAGTCCGCCTGCCAATGCGGGGGACACGGGTTCGTGCCCCAGTCCAAGAAGATCCCACGTGCCGTGGAGCGGCTGGGCCCGTGAGCCATGGCCGCTGAGCCTGCGCGTCCGGGGCCTGTGCTCCGCAGCGGGAGAGGCCACAACGGTGAGGGGCCCGTGTACCCGCCGCCGCAAAAAAAAAAAAAAAAAAAAAAAAAACTGCAGTAGCTTTGGATATTTTCTCTATGCTTTGTTATATGCATGTTTATTTGTATAAACTAACCATTTTTCTCTCTTTTCACTTTTAAAAATTTATGCACAAGTTATTGGAGGTTAACTTTACAACTTAGTCTTTAAGTAACACAATATTCAGTGGGACCACGACTGAATTTGAGATAATTAATATGCAATGACTGTTGGGACTATGAATCTTCTCATTTTGGGAAAGAGTGAGAACCCCCTCACTTGTAAGTACAGATGTATACATCCTGTTAGGTAGAAACACAGAGTTATTTTGTTGTTGTAAAGGAATCCAAATGTGTGTAGAATGACATATATGGACATTGAATAGCCAAAGGAGTTATGCCAGTTATCAATTTATTGTCACTCGGCTCCAAATTCACACTTCAATGTAAGCTCTGCAACAGTGGACAGAATTGCTGTATATTTCTCCTTTAAAGTGTGCATAATGTATACTCCAATAAAGATGTTTAAAAGAAAAGTGTGCATAATGTTAAGTTTTCTCAATTGAGGGCACTGGAGGGACCTTGCATGATGAAGGGCTCTCTGGCAGTTTCCACTGGGTCAGCAGTGTAGGTATGAGGACATCTGGTGGTGATGTGCCCAGCTACATACCCAGAATGTGCTGTCCTCTGGCAATCACACAGCCGCAGCATGGCACGGTAACAATCATCTTACAGCCCTCTCAACAGAGATATCCTGCATTCCAGGCCTCCTGCCCATACTAATTCCTTCGGCTCTTTCACTCTCTATTCAGTCTGTCTCCCATAGGCCTCTTGATGCCACCACCCCTCCTAACAGGGAGACTGTGCGCTCCAGGCCTCCAACCCACACCAGAGCCCACTCCCATTGCACAGCCATGTTCTAGCCACCAGCTATAGTTCACCCACCCTGCCCGCTTCCTGTTTGCCTGGCCTGGCAAATCTGCGGTCACTACTGAAATTGCCATTCAGTATTCACCTTCTCCAAAGAGGTCAGTACCCCAGCGTTGGAAATGGGACCCAGAAGGGGGCCACTTCCAAGTAGTACCTCTTAGGAGTCCCCTTAGCCCTAGGGTGCCTCATAGAGTTTCCTTATATCCTATAGTTACTCTTTTATGAGTTTAATAATTCTTCATATTAAATCTTCCCTGTTTAAATTATTGTATGGTTCTACTTCAGATTGTATCTTCACTGCTACAGTCTCTGTCTTCATGGAGTTTATAGTCCAGCAAAAAAGATGGACAACTTAAAAAAGATAATCAACCTCATTTATAACCAGGAAAATGCAAATTCAGACTATAGTTAGGTAGTATTTTACAACTGCTAGACTGGTAAATATTAAGGAGTCTGACAGTACCAAATGCTGGATAGGATACAGGTCAACAAGAACGCTCATATATTGCTAGTAAGAGTGTATGTTGGTAGAACCACTCAGAAAAACAATTTGTCATTATTTTGCAAATGTATACATTCATATATCTTTGAACCAAGAGATGTTTATACATGCAGACCTATTTCACCCATTTTCCCCTCAAGAAAATCTACATTTAGATAAATTCTAAAATTTAAGTATTAAAAAATCATTCAATAGTATTATCAGGATCAACTTTTAGATTTAAGCAAACGTATAGAAGGGCTTTCTTTCTTGTGCTTTTTTTGTCAGAATGATAAAATAATGTAGACCTGCATTTTTTAACAAACAATATCACAAACTATGTAGACTTATTAATCCAGCTTCAAATTGTAGATATGGCTAAATTGATGTATTTATCATTCAGTCTTCCATATTAGTTACAAGTAACTTCATATTAACTTAACTACTCTAATATATAATTTTTAAAAGTTTCAAAAGATCAATTAGGCCAATATTCCACTCACTTTACCTGAATATTCCATTTGCAGTGTCCAACTTTTATAACCTGGTCTCTGGGGATTTCCAGCAGATAATGGAGTTTTTAGTATTTGAGGATAATTACTATCTCGCGCAGAGGATGAGCTTGTACCGAGAGTAAAATGTGATGCAAGTGTGTTTTCTGCATAAGATCTTTTGTTTGTAAAGTATGAATCTAAATTCAAAAAAAATTAAATATCAGTTCTTAAAGATTCCAAATTATGCAATGTTGTACTAATTCTTATAATCTCTATAAAACTTCATCTGATAATGATTTTTTAGTGTAACAAATTATGACAAGTTTAACATTACTGATAAATAATCTTGTACTAAAGTATAATGAAAAGTGCTTGCTAATATGTCTTTTTCTTATACAAGTTGACTGAGACTATTCTTGCTAAAATCACAAACTACCTTCTAATCTTCAAATATACCAGATATATTTTCTTTGTATAGTAATTATAACACATCTTTTCCTCTGTTGACCTCTTCATTGAAACTGTCTCCTCCCAGGTAACTGGTATAAAGAGTTTTAGGCTCACTTTGATTCAGTTCCTTGTTTAGTTACTTACCTGCTGATGTAAGACATTACCTATTTTATAGGGTTGTCATAAAATATGAAGGAATGTACATAAACAGCCTAGCATAGTGTCTTGGCACATAAGAGGTTTTTTTGTTTGTTTTTTACTTGAAGTATAGTTGATTTACAATGTTGTGGGCACACACAGAAGTTCTTAAAAGTATATATTGGGTCTCTTTTCTCCTCTTCCCCTTGATTTCCATGACAACTCTCTATCTTGATTCTCCTTAAACCACTTCTTTTTAGTTTCCTTTACCAGGTCCTTTTTCCCTCTGTCTGACTCTTGACTGTTGGCTTCCCAAGGTTCCATACTTTTTCACTTTCTCTCAAAATCAAAATTATACATTTTCTCTGGGCATCTCATCCATTATTTTGGTTTCTATTAATATCTATTTCCTGACAATTCTCAAACCTTCATATACAGCCCTAACTCCTCTCCAACACTATAAACCATGGGGTGGCAAACTCCCTCTGTAAAATTGGGACAAAAGAAAAATCTACCTTGCAGAATAATTGTGAGGATCAGAGATACAAAATGCCAAGTAAGAAGCTAGAACAGAGTAGTGCTCGTTAATTAGTGGATGTTATTACTGTTGAAAAAGCATTTCATGAAGGGGGGATTATACTGACAACGTAAACATGTATGTTGCCTTGGAGGAACTGCAAGTAGGTCAGTTAGGTTAGAAAGTAGGGTAATTATTAAGAAATGATAAGAGATAAGACTGCAAAAATTGAAAACAGATCCCAAATGGCCTTGGATGTCCTGATAAAGAATATGATTTTAAAAAAAAAAAAGTATGATTTTTTTAACTGCAAATACAGTCACAGACTGAAGTGCCAAGGGACATAAGATTTTCATTTTCCGGGACCTCCCTGGTGGTGCAGTGGTTAAGGATCCACCTGCCAAGGCAGGGGACACAGGTTCAAGCCCTGGTCCGGGAAGATCCCACATGCCGCGGAACAACTAAGCCCGTGCACCGCAACTACTGAGCCTGTGCTCTAGAGCCCGTGAGCCGCAACTACTGAGCCCGCGTACTGCAACTACTGAAGCTTGTGTGCCTAGAGCCCGTGCTCCACAAGAGAAGCCACTGCAATGAGAAGCCTGCACACCTCAACGAAGAGTAGCCCCTGCTCGCCACAACTAGAGAAAATCCGGCGTGCAGCAACAAAGACCCAATGCAGCCAAAAATAAATTAATTTTAAAAGAGAGAATTAAAAAAAGATTTTCATTTTCCATATAACTCTAGCGACACTGTAAGTAAGCTTGAAAGAAAGAATACTTAGGAGTATGAGGCAATAACAGACATAAAATCATAAGGGCCTGTAATGGCACAGAGATAGAAAAGTACATAATTATTTAAAAGATAAAGTTTGATAGAATTTAACTATTTGGATGTTATGAGTGAGGGAATACTCGAATTATTGGTCTCCTAGGTTTAAGATTTAGAAAACCCAATGACTGAGATAAGTAAGAGAAACAGGTTGAGGAACTGCAGAGAGATGAATTAAATTAATCATATAGTGAGTCTGAGGATTTCCACTGTTCCTCACCAGAAACTTCAGAACAGACTGAAATAGGAATCTGGAGCATAGATGAGATCTGGGCTGTGGTGATAGTCACATCCAGACAGAAGTGGCCTAGGAAAAAACCTCCAAGGACAAACCAATAATTTGGGAACTAACAAAGGTAAGCATAGTTCTCTGGAAGGCAGGAGAAAAACAGGGGAGAGTGGAATCAACGAAAGCAAATTAAGACGGTTTAAGAGAAGACCGGTCAAGAACATTAAACACAGTGGAAAGGTCACACAAGATGAACCGAAAAGTGACCACTGAATTTGGCATTTGTTACCTTATCATTGATTTGCAATGTTGTCTGGAAAAAAAGGTGATGGTTTTGCCATGGAGAGTGACTGAATATAAAATAAACGAGTTGAACTCTCCTTGAAAGACATTTTTCAGACTAAACATATCATTCACCTCAATTAGATAAAATGTTAAATCTGGTCTGTTTTCACGGCATCCTAGAAGGACTTGGTGAGTTAAGCTCAGGAGCCGAGAGGTTCACCACTTCTATCACCAAACTCACGCACAAATTCAGGCATCTGTCATCAGGGGCAGAGAGCTGGGACATCACACCGGACGTTAATGCAACCCGCCTCAGAACCGAGCCACCTGCCATCACAGCCTTGTAATGAAACTAATTTGAAGTAGAGTCCAGCCCTTTAGTCACTCAGAAACACTAAATTCCCGGAGCATCCCATTCTCATCTTCCAAACAAACCCCAGCTGATACTTCTCTGTGGTAACCACCAACCACAGCTCCCTGAGCCTCCGGGAATTCACACAACCGCTCCTTGCCTTGAGCTGGCCGCGCGCTGGGCGGGTGCCGAGGGAGGCTGCTGCTGCCGCTCCGGTCGCCCGCCGCTCCAGACGTGCCTGGAGGGGAGGACGAAGAGGCGGCCTGGGCTGAAGGACATCTCTGAGGAGTCTCCTGGAGTCCGAAATTGTAGCGGGGACCCTGGGACCGAGCCTCTACCGAGGAAGGGGAAACTGCAGGGACAGAAGGCGAAGCTGGTGGGACCTCAGGCCTCAGCATGCTCATAAGCCCTCTCAGAGCACCCCTCCGCAGGGCCCAAAGGCAGAAGCGACGCCGGGAAAAGTGCGAGTATGGTGCGCAGGCGCACGAAGCCGCATGGCGCAGGCGCAGAGCCCGTGCTGCAACAGCCCACCTTCCCCGCCCCTCCCCCCCCATCCACACAGAGGAACGTACTTCCACGCGTTCCGGTCCCGTCACCTCCCACAGGATTTGGTCGAGCTAAATGTAAGGTACAGACCTCCTCAGCTGAAAGGAATTCTGGGCCCATCAATCCAACTTGGCAGACCCATTATTCGCACTGCACCTTATTTCCTTATCACAAGGTATTTGGGGCTAACATTCCGCACATACCTCCAAATACACTAGTTTCTTTTTAATTACATAAACTGTCATCACTGTGCACGCAGTGCCTGTGATAGTGGAAACAAATTTAATGCTCACACAGTAGTACAAACCATTTAACATTGGTTTCCTGGCTAAAGAGCCACTAACCCCTTACAGCTTAAATATTCACAGGGCTGTTATCACTGCAAGATTGCCCTTCACCCAGTAAGCATATGGCTGTGTGCACAGTATAGGAGGAACCAGGTTAAGAAGAGTTATCTCTTGGACAGTTTCCTCTCTCTCAATTTCTAGTACTGGGTTTTCACACATAGGTATGAACTGGTTAAGGGCAGACTACAAAAACTCAAACTAGCTTTACAACAAATGACCTTTGGGAAATTTTGTGCCTGCTTACTTTTCTTGAATACACAGTAATACCAACTTCATAGAGATGCCAGGATTGAAAACAGAATACTCTGGATACTATTAGAAGAAATGCATTACTCAATTCGTGCAATTGTTAATACGTCAATAAATGAGGTATTCATAGAACAGTTCATCCACATGCAATGACTGCGGTCCCCAAAACTCCAACTTCCAATGACAGCACTTAAATAAAATTATGTTCCATCCAATGACTTCCAAACCTTCAGAAACAAAATACTGGCAAATGCAACTCAAACCCTTCAAATTAGTGAACTGGTAAAAAACAATGCTAGGGCTTCCCTGGTGGCACAGTGGTTGAGAGTCCACCTGCCGATGCAGGGGACACGGGTTCGTGCCCCGGTCCACCCGGTCCGGGAAGATCCCACATGCCACGGAGCAGCTAGGCCCGTGAGCCATGGCTGCTGAGTCTACGTGTCTGGAGCCTGTGCTCCGCAACGGGAGAGGCCACAACAGTGAGAGGCCCGCGTACCGCAAAAAAAAAAAAAAACGCTAGACATTTCAATCTCACATTGGCCAAGTGTTGAGAATCATCACTACACACATGTAAGAAGATTCTCTAACTCTTACACAGGGTATTGCAAAGACACTTGAGCAAATTTCAACTTCCATCAAGAAAAATGTTCATTAAAATACTTCATTTTCACCAAGAACATAAAACTCTTATAAGAGATTAGCTGTGGTCTCATCTTTCTGAAAACACAGTTAACAAAAAAATACTGTGGCAACTATCAACTTGTGTTTCCTTACTCCACAGGGAAAAAAGCCAACAATCTCCCTTGGCATTCTGACATAAAATATTAGAAAGTGAGAATATAGTCCAGATTGCAATCCTATTCCAAGATGGTGAATTGTCACTTACTTAAATCACTTTGTAACCAGCTCAGTAACCACAAACATATGAAATATTCCCAAATTTCAGCCATTTATTTTTTTTCATCTTTTAATTTCTATGGGGTTCATCAATTCTTTATCAGTTAACATTCTCATTGACAAAGACCAATTTATATTAACTATAGTTATATATAACATATCAAGGGAGTACATGGGAAAATCAGAACACAAGACTTCATCAGCTAAATAGAGTTCAACTCAGTTTGCTGTTATGGAGACAAACAAGATAAATACATTGAAGCATAAACAAAATATTACGCTCAGAATAACAGCATTCCAGAAGAAAACGGAAAGCTGAAGGTACAATAAAGGTCTCTAATTTACAGTATGTATAATTATATAATTTATTAAAATCAACACAATTCATGTACAAAATATTAACATGGCAGCCATTAAGTTTGTTAAGCACTTCAAATACTGAAATGTTAAGACAGTAAAACTACACTAAGCAACTTTTGCATCAAGGGATCTAATCTAGCTCACTAGTTCAGGCTGAACATTCACTCTCCGAAGTATTTCTTCAGGCATGCAAAAAACAGGGCTAACAGGTTTAATCTGTTCTTCTCCCAAAAGTGACAATCCAGCAATTCCAAATAGAGTATGAAAAGGATCTACCTATTAAAAAAATAAGAATTTATAGAGTATTACAAAATGAAAACTTTTAAAACCCTGCTTCTGAACAATGATTATACTGGAGCCTATTGTATTCCCTTTATTTGAACATATGCTTAAAGTTTTCTGAAATAATGATGGTTTCAAATTGTGTTTTCAAACACAGAACCTGGTCCACACACTCATTTCTTGGCAATAAGTGACCAGAAATTTCTGTAAACTTGTTTTAGATCTTTCATATATTCTTAAATGACAATTATTTAAAAAGCATCCCTTCAAAGCAACACTTGGAAATACCATCCTTTCCCCCCACCCCCCTATTCCTAATTCTGGAAACTTAGAACCCTTAAAACACAAAGCAACACTGAAAATTTTAACTGTTACATAAACAGTCACAAATATACTTGCCATATCTCCTGGCCTGTCCGCAAATCCTCCCGTTTCTTCATCTTGACATGCTAAAATGAAACTGCGCAGTTTCTCTCTGTCAATCCAATGAAGCCTTCCAATTATCTTTAGGGAAGCCAACACCCACCAAGAATAGCACACATCTGGTAACTAGGAGGAAAAAGCCACAAGTTGCCTCAATTTTACTTTCTGGCCCAAATATTGGGGGTGGGAAGGGAATCAAGGGATATATTGACAATGCAGTGTTTGAAACACTGAAGTCCATAAATACAATTGCTTAGAATTAAAGATAATCACTGTTAAAGAGAAGACCAAACACTCTATTCCATAGAAAACCATGCTGAATATTTCAGTTTCAGTACTCAGTGATAACCATCCATCTACCTTATCTTCTATTTGCAATACCTAAATAAGCCCCTTAATCCAAGAATCTGGTGGTAAGGCTCGTGAAATCTATGGTACTATATGTTCCACTGCCTTAGGTAGAGCATTTTCAGTAAGTGCTGTCCAAGCAGTACACAACCTGCTTAAAAAAAAAAAAAAAATCACCCTGGCTCCTCAAATCACGGTAACTTAAGAAATGCAGAAGTTCCCACCTCAGACCGAATTTCAACAAGATCCTTAGGTGATTCACAGGCACATTAAAAGCTGTCCTAGGGCTTCCCTGGCGGCCCAGTGGTTGAGTCCGCCTGCTGATGCAGGGGACTGGGGTTCGCGTCCCGGTCCAGGAAGATCCCACATGCCGCGGAGCGGCTGGGCCTGTGAGCCATGGCCACTGAGCCTGCGCGTCCGGAGCCTGTGCTCCGCAACGGGAGTGGCCACAGCAGTGAGAGGCCCGCGAACCGCAAAAAAAAAAAAAAAAAAAAAAAAAAAAGCTGTCCTAGATTTTAAGTGCAATCCTCACCCCCAACCATCTTCTACTTATTGAAAAAGCTGCCCAGGTTTTCCATTGGATCTTAACTAGAAACCACTTGTGGTTATTTTCCTACCCATTAACTTATTCAGAAATACTGAGCAAGCAAAATTAAACAAAAATACAATGACCCAGATAAAAGCATCACCATGCTCTATCATATTTTAGGTCAGGGGCTCAGCAGGCTACAGCCACTGAGTCAAATCTAGACCACAGGAATAGCTTTTAGTATGTGTAAATGATTTTTTAAAATAATAGTTTTGCGATGGGAAAATTATGAAATTCGTATGTGTAACAAGACCATAGGTCAAAGCTAAAAATATTTACTACCTGGTCATTACAGACCCAATTCAGAATGTGTGAGAGCTAAACAAATTGGGTTTTTCTTTAAAAATTAACAAAGATTTTAAATAAAAATGTTGTAATCCAATTTTTTAAAAAAATCTTTCATTTGGCAAATCCACTGTCCTTCCCCACCCCCCATAAGTGGGCATGGAGATTTCTGTACAAGATGCATGTGTTAATAGAAGCCTTTGACTCCCAGATATACATAATGCAAAGTAGTTAAGGTGAAAAGCTCATTATCCATTTACAAGAGCAATACTGAGATATACAAGACAAAAATTTAAGTGCTCAATCCAGGTTATAAAACTTAAAAAGTTAATCTTGGGCTTCCCTGGTGGCGCAGTGGTTGAGAGTCTGCCTGGCGATGCAGGGGACACGGGTTCGCGCCCCAGTCCGGGAAGATCCCACATGCCGCGGAGCGGCTGGGCCCGTGAGCCATGGCCACTGAGCCTGCGCGTCCAGAGCCTGTGCTCCGCAATGGGAGAGAACCCAACAGTGAGAGGCCCGCGTACCGCCAAAAAAAAAAAAAAAGTTAATCTTATGAAACGATAGATACCTTCTCTGGCCTTCCATTGAGTCCACCCGATGGAAGCTGTCGTTCACAAAGCCACCAACCAAGTAAATCAGAATTTACTCGATGCAACTGACTAGTAATAGCCAGGAATCCTGTGCAACAATAGATCTAAAATTACAGACATAAAGTACATGTGTATAATAGTTTTTCAACAGTAACATGGTGATAAAAACTACTTAAATTATTAAAGCTCCATTTTCTATCTAAAAATTTGCTGACAGTAAGAATTGCAAACAAGAACACAATTATTTGAACAAATCCAACACTACTAGGATGCAACTTTGCAATGCAAGACTACTGTCACAATTTCTTCATGGCTAAAAGCAAGCTTTATTTGACAACCATTTACATATACAACATCCTCTGGCACAAGCAAACAGGTCTTGGGGATAGGAGGGGAATGTTTTCACCTGGTTAAAAACTAATTGAAAATCAAAATATATTTTTGGTAATTACAAAACTACTTACGTTTACCTGGGTCAGAGGATTTCACCAACAGGGGACTGCATACAAAGTACACTACTGTAAAAAACGCCTTCCTTAATCAGCAATTAATTCTTATATAACATCCCACATTATATTACATTCAGTCAAATTAACTTGTTATTTTCCCAATTACACGGGTTATCCCTTCAAAACTAACACTACATTTTAATCTAGATTGATAAATTACCTGCCCAGCATGGGATTCAGAACCTGGCCTGCAACCAAATCCACCATCAAAGTTCATACATGATAAAACAAATTCGATTGCCTTTTCCACATTAATAGCATCCAGCTTCCCCTGTAAACAAAATATACCTATTAAATTCCAGAATAATCATGGAAGCTTAATCATTCCAATACAACATTTAAAACTTACCAATAGAGCCAAAGTTGCCACCGCACAAAAAGAGAATCTTGTGTCAATTTCTCCTAAAAATAAAGGGATCAAGCCAAAACATTTTGTTATCAGAGGCTTCTGATCACATTATGTAGTAAAAGTTAATTAAAAACAACATCTGTACAACTACCATGGTTAAATTTCCAAGAGTTCAGGCTTAACATGTAAGTACATGTTAGTCACCAGGAGGAAAGCTAAATCTTTAAAAAGTGATCCATAATCACTTACTTTATTTCAAAGGAAACTAAGAACTAGAAAACTGCTTTGTGAAAAAATATAAGCAAATAAATTGCTTTCAAAGCCCCAGAAAGGTGACAGAAAGACTAGTCAATTTCTCAGAATGATAATAAACTTACCCTATTATAAAAAAGTAGATTTTCACATCCCATGAAGCAGCTGGTCTCTCCTGCCTGCACTGTATTCAGCCCTAAAGCAGAGATTATCTACATTTATCAAGTCAAATACTATTCCCTCCCTCCACTCAAATATTCAGTAAGTTTGTAAAGTTTTTTGAATATTTTCCCCTTGCCAGAAAGTTTTTAAAAAACTTTACAAAGCCACCAAATATTGGGGAAAAAAGTTTCACCTACCTTATCTTTTAGACTGGCCCCCTCTGTTCCAGTACTCCTGTATGCTGATATAACTAGCACAGTGCATGCTGGAACTTCCAGCAGACCATTAACTCCAGTTAGACCAGCTGCTTAGTGGGACCTGAAAAGATGAAAAACTTAAAAATCTCCTGGTAAGTTATTAGCAAAGCCCCCAATTCCCTGAACTTTAAAATTTGCAACAAAGCTTATCACTACAATAAACACCAAAGCAGAACATTTTTGGATTGGTATTTTGGGTGCCATGGATTAAAGGGACATTACCCCAAATATCTCCAGCGAAAGAACCATCTTCTTTCTGTAGACTCTGAACATATTCCACAACTTTATTTACATCAATAACATTAATACTATCATAGAGAGTAAGAATCTGTAACAAAAACAAACCATGGTAAGTAAATACCTCTTCAACACTGGTAAGGTTGTCCTAACAATGTTCTTCCTCAACTACCTTTTAAGTTGTCAAGCAAGCATGTCCTTTTGTTTATGTACATTGTGAACTTTTCTCAAATGTTTACTTCTACTATGTATTCAAATTATAGATATTAGCAACAAACACAAACCTTTAACCACAAAGCATTATTTTTCCATTTATAAATTGTTAACTTAGCACTCTAAGACTCATATATACTAAACTTACATAGACTTTAAATCCTTATTTGTGGATTTTCACTAATATCAAAATCAAAGCTAACTCCAAGGAGGGAATTCCCTGACGGTCCAGTGGTTAGGACTTGGCGCTTTCACTGCCACGGGCCTGGGTTCAATCCCTGGTCAGGGAACTAAGATACCATAAGCGCAGTTCGTCCAAAAATGTAAAAATAAATAAAAATTTAAAAACTCCACGGAAAACAGCAGAGTTGTGAAATGACAGAGTATAAACAGGGAACCACAAGCAGCTTGGTATTTCCAGATATTAGATGAAAAGCAAGATGAGACAAAAGGGAGGAAATGGCCAGGCCATGGAGAGAAGCAAGTGCCATGCAGAAGTTTGACCAATACAAAAAACAGATGAAGGAGGCTTCTACACATGTGGTAAACAGGCTTTGAGCAGTTTATGTAATCCATTGTGCTATTTGCTGTTCTCTGAATAATGTTCCACATGACATTTCTATTATCAGACAAGACTTATGTAACGTAATCTATTGGGATAGGATAGGTCATGCTGTCTAATAAATAAAGGATTTCAGTGGCTTAACTTCAAAGGATTTTGCTTGCTCAAAACAAACAAACCTAACTCCACTGAGTGATTTTCAAATATTTACATATTCTGAAGATAAACATAATTACCATCCAAGGTCTCAGTATAATTTTAGAATTTACATCAACTTTGGATTCAGCTAATACATGCCATCACATCATTGACCTTGTACAACATATACTTCATTTGAAAAGGTGAGTAACTTTTTAACATAGATACTGATTTTGTCACGTTCCTGATACCTAGTTTCAATTTCCCCACTCTCACAGAAGAGAATACATCACCAAGACTGCTGAATTTTTATTATTTACCTGGACAGCACTAAGAGTGTACAAAAGATGAGGATCATGTCCAATACTAGCACTTATTCCACCACACTCGTGTTGACAAGACTTAATAAATGTCAGAATCTCTTCTCTATTCATGCGATGTAGCTGTCCCATGAGATCCATTACAGTCAGACCCCAATAGATGCCACTCATTCTCAAATATTCAGACATACAGTATTCCTAAAATACAGAATTACTTTAATGCGTCAGTTTGAATTGATGCCAGGTTAAAGATACTGAACACATGAAGCTAAATAGTCATGGTGTTACATGGCCCTAACTCCATAGCTACAAGGTTATGGGAATTCATCAATACTAGATTATTTCCCAACATGGTAAATTTCAGCTCTTTGTATCCTACAGGGGAAAATATTTACTTCCAATTAAGTTGTTCATTTAATTTTTTCTAAGATTTTCCCACAGAGGAAAACTGGGAACACCATTCTTCAAGGTTAAACTTTTTCAAGGTCTCAGCGTAATTCTAGAGCTTAAGTGTTATCCCACATCACCGTAAACTCAGGTAATACATGCCAACACATCATTGACCTTGAAAGCATTACCTCAACTACAAAAGTAAATCTATTCCATGCCTCAAAATTCTTAAAAATCTGGGCAGGAAGGGAAATCTACTTTGTCTGCCAAAGCCTCTAAGTAAGTGTTGGTACGGACCATGGTTAATTCCATTGCCCCTCAACCACAGACACCAGTCCTTGGCACACAGGAGTTGGATACCATTTTTAAGAAACATGGGCCATACTAACCTGCTTATGCAGAATGGCCAACACCTTTAAAAATAAACTTTTCAACATAAAAGTATACATACGTAATCATCTTTCTTTGAGCCATAGGATGCTATATAATCTGCATGCTTCTCCACTAATAGGGTGTCGGGTGCATCTGACTTGATAATAACATCCTTCTGCGGTGTGCCCTTTCACACAAAAAGTGATTTCATAAATTTTTATCTTTTAACGTTTGACCCCGGAGAATATAATCAATACACATTTGAATTCTGATTTCATCTTGCCATATAAAAACTTTCAATTTTAAAAGTATCTGACTAAAAAAGAACTAAAGCCCTCATAAAGATGCAGGTATTTTTCAGGTCTCAGGGTAATTCTAGAGCTAAAGCAGTAATAATCAACTTTAGATTCAGAATACATGCCAGCTCATCATCGACCCAAAAAATTACCTCCGTCTTCATCATTCTTTGCTTATCTTTCACTTAAACAGTTAAGTAAAATAAACATACACTATCAAACTTTACGAATTTAAGACAACATATGGCTTACATGTGGCAAAAAGTTGAAGCATTAAAATAAAAATCTTGCTAGCCCATAATTTTCAGTTAAGTTCTTTAATGAGATTTTATTAATCCTAGAAACTCAGGTTTCAAAGCACCTTCCATGTTCCCCAGAAGTTATTTATCAAGCAAGCAGTCCCTTTAGCCTAATCTTCTCCAGCTTTAGTCTTAGTTTCTACAAGCCCCCAGGTGATGAGGATGCTGCTCTAGTTCTTATTTTAAGTAGGTCACGATCACTACCAATAAGAACAAAGCAGTTAATTTCCTTCACATCCCTTTAATATTTACTAGATCAAGACCACACTATTAATAATTATAAAGATTCTGAACCATATATTCATGGCCAAATGGAAGGAAATATATATGTCCATGTATATATAGAAGGAAAAGAGAACTAGCCGGCTTTTTTGAGAGATTAAGTAACCGGGTCGTTGAACCCTGAGGCCCGCCGGATAGGAGGAAGTCTGGCCGCATGTGCAGCCGCGAGATCTGCAGAAAACGCTAAGTAACACTTCACCCTGTCTCTGACTCCTCAAAAACTCTTCCAAGGCCTGTGTCTTAACCATTCTCCAATACCTAGAAAACAACCCACCGGTGCCTGATCTGCTTAAACATTAGCCTACCCAGTCTCCTCCCGACTCATATACACAGCAACCCAAAACACTACCACACTCACCATGTCTGAGACCGAAAAGAGAACTAGGCTTGTCGCTGGGCGGATTTAGGCGGCAAGCGCCTGCGCAGAGGCGTCCTTCAGGTCCCCCCCACCCCCACCCCGCGCCCGACATAGCTGACCACACTCCCGCCTGAAGGAAGGAGCAGTTCCATGGCTGCCCTAGGACCCCACCGACTGCTCATAGCTGTCCTCGCTGCCTGCGCCTAAAGTCTCTGGCGCCAATTTTCTCGTGTCGTAAGGTCCGCGGTTTTGTCTACAAGGGTTTTAAGTAATGTGTAAATACCTGAATAACTTTTTTTTTAATGTATTTATTTATTTATTTATGGCCGTGTTGGGTCTTCGTTTCTGTGCAAGGGCTTTCTCTAGTTGTGGCAAGCGAGGGTCACTCTTCATCGCGGCGCGCGGGCCTCTCGCTATCGCGGCCTCTGTTGTTGCGGAGCACAGGCTCCAGACGCGCAGGCTCAGTAATTGTCGCTCACGGGCCCAGTTGCTCCGCGGCATGTGGGATCTTCCTAGACCAGGGCTCGAACTCGTCCCTTGCATTGGCAGGCAGATTCTCAACCCCTGCGCCACCAGGGAAGCCCCTGAATAACTTTTAAGAAATCGTTTATTCTTGAGACTCTTTGAACTTCGAAGAGCTGAAATGGCTGGTAATTAATAGAGTTGCACGTAGTTAAGTGTTCAATAAATGTTTTTGAGTGAATGTTAATGAAGTATTCACACTGTTTGCCTTGGCCATTACGACCGACTCCCTCACCTACTCCCCCCACTTCTTTAGGAAGTACTAATATCTGAAATATTTGGAACTGAATTTTCAACAAAGAAACACCAATGTGCCTTTTATGAGCTTTCCACAGAAATCGGAGTTACTAGGTGTGTTAACACAGCTGTTTTCAATTGTGCTTTCTTTAGGACTGTCATACTTAAGCATTTCTGAGCACCCATTAGAAAATAATGGCACCACACATCCTTGCATTCCGTAACGATTTGGAGAAGGGTTCCTGACACAGTGACTTATGTGGGTTATCGGTAATTGAGAGAATGTTGGATCTACTGTGATGATAGATTTCATTATTTCGCCCAGCAGTTCTGTTGATATTCGCATTTCTAGCTTGAGGCCACTTTATTAAATGCATATAAGTTTAGAAGTATCTATTTCTGCTGAGTTGAGTCTTTTATCATTACGTGATGATTGTCTCTAGCCCTAATAATTTTTATTTTAAAAAGTCTGCCTTGTTAAATAGTGTCGATGAAAAATTAATCCGTTGCTCCCAGAAAGAAATGGAAATTTTTATCCGAGCCAAATTTGAGGATTATAACCTGGGAAGAGCATCTCAGAAAGCTCTGAGGACTGTTCCGCGGGTTACAAGTGAAGGTACAGTTATGTTTTTTGAGACAAAGGACTGTACATCAAATGACATATTATTGACAGTTTACATAATCCAGATATAAGTGTCATCGTGGTAGGTCGTGTGACCCCTTACAAGATCAGGAAAGAATGTTATCTTTTAAGGAGCTGTCTTGTTGATGCTGGGAGAATGTTGCTCTTTATGGTTGAGCAGGTATTCCTGCTGATGGGGGAGGTTTGGTTGATGCATAATGCAGATACACAATGCACAGTGGGGGCACAGCGGAGGCCAAAGGACAGAGAAGAATATCTTTATGTTTAAAATTTTCTTGTCTTGCCTTAAAATATGAATTTTATTTCACAATAGTAATGTAATTTCCCAGCTTTCTTTTGCCTCTAAATCAGATGGGAGAGGAGTGTTGTAGAGTGAGAAAAACCAAGGCAGAGAGAGAGAGAGGTCATGTCTCCTGGGAAAAGTAATACTCAAAATAAGAATAAGACAAGCATCCTATCCAAAATATAACATTCAGGTCGAGGCAATAACTGCTGAAGTAATGAAAAGTAAGCCTCTCTTCCTACTTTATTAATTCATTCATCAGATATGTATTGGATGCCTATAATGTGCCAAATATTATTTATTCTAGGTTTTGGGGGTACGATGGTGAGCAAAATGGAAATATTTATAGGGAGTATCTGTTCTAGCAATTCTTGTAATCACATTCAGCAATTCTATTTCTAGCTATTTATCCTGCAAATATACTCCCTTGGCTATGAAGTGACATGTGCCAGAATATTCATAGCAGCAGTCTTCATAATAGCAAAAAATAACAAATATTTTAACCATCAAAAGGTGAAATAGGGTTTCCCTGGTGGCACAGTGGTTGAGAGTCCGCCTGCCGATGCAGGGGACACGGGTTCGTGCCCCGGTCCGGGAAGATCCCACATGCCACGGAGCGGCTAGGCCCGTGAGCCATGGCCGCTGAGCCTGCGCGTCCGGAGCCTGTGCTCTGCAATGGGAGAGGCCACAACAGTGAGAGGCCCGCGTACCGCAAAAAAAAAAAAAGGTGAAATAAACTATGGTGTATTCATTATGCAGCCATTAAAAAGAATAAGGAAACTCTGCAAACATTGTGTGGAAAGATTTACAAAATATGTTAAGTGAAAACAAAAACAGAACGTACCAAACGATGTACCAATGTGCCATATGCTACTACTATTTGTGTGGGAAACAAAGAGAAAAAAATATATGGATATATTTGGGAATGCACAGAACCAAAGCAGTTACCTACTGGAGGAGAAATGGGTGGCTGTGGACAGGATTTAAGGAAAGCTTCTCACTGAGTACTCTGATACTTTTGAAACTTGGTATGTTTTACCTCTTCAAAAAAATAAAAATATCTCCCCTCCAAAGAAAAGTAGCTACATATATATATATATAGCAAGTTCATCTCTGCCTCTAGACCTCTGCTGTCCAATATAGCCACATGGAGCACTTGAAATGTGACCACTCTGATTTGAGATGTGTTGTAAGTATAAAATACACACCCCATTTCAAAGACTTAGTAAGAAAAATAGAAATATCTCATTAATTATTTAAAAGTATTGATTGCTGAAATATTTTGGATATATTGGGTTAAAGTATTTTCTTAAACTTAATTTCATCTGTTACTTTTTACTTTTTTAATGTGACTATTAGAAAATTTTAAATTACACATGTAGATCACCTTACGTTTCCACTGGACAATGCTGCTGTAGTCTATAAGCTTTATGAGAGCTGTAATGTCTGCTTTGTTCACCATTTCATATATTACACATATCATTTTGTAAATAAAAGGATTCCTCTTTACCTACAATTTTGTTCAAAGACCATATTGTGACTGACCAGAACTATGAACATAGTTTCATTAACATTCAGTATCTAAACTGTTTCTACTCTGGTTTAACATCTTTATTATGTCACGGAATAGCATTTCCAGGGGACCACAGTATCATATTTTACCTAAGATGCCACTAACTATAAGACACATCCCAACTGCAAAAACATCAAAGGTAGAAAAAAATAGCCAATGGCTCTTAACATAAAACTTACCCAGATTTCTGAGATGTTAAATAAGAAGAAATATGCATTTTGGAATCAATGAAACATAGTAACTGAGTCATTTTTTTAAATGAAGTATATCTTATTTACAATGTTTAAAATTTACAGCAAAGTGTTTCAGTTTTATATATATATTATTTATCAGATTATTTTCAATTATAGGTGATTACAAGATATTGAGTATAGTTCCCTATGCTATAAAGTAGGTCCTTTTTGTTTACCTATTTCATATATAGTAGTGTGTATTTGTTAATGCTGAACTCCTAATTTATCTCCACCCCCTCCCCCTGCTATAACCTTTGGTAACCATAAGTTTGTTTTCTAAGTCTAATTCTGTTTTGTAAATAAGTTCATTTGTATCATCCTTTTAGATTCCACATATAAGTGATATCATATGATATTTGTCTTTGACTCACTTCACTTAATACGGTAATCTCTAGGTCCATCCATGTTGCTGCAAATAGCATTATTTCATTCTTTTTTATGGCTGAGTAATATTCCAGTGTGTGTGTGTGTGTGTGTGTGTGTGTGTGTGTGTGTGTGTGTACACACACACATATACATTTTCTTGATCCATTCATCTGTCAATAGACATTTAGGTTGCTTCCATGTCTCCACTATGAGTCATTTATTTCTGAAATAGCAAATGTAGAAGCAGAATATTACATGCTCCACGCTGCATATTACACTTGTAAAATTATAACCTTCTATATATTTTATGACATCCCTGATTTTTTTTATTCCTCCATTTTTGGATTCACTTCAAGCAAATGAAATCTTGTCTAAAGTCTTAGAATTGCAGGCCTTCTTAACTAAGTAGTTCCAATAATAAAAGGAACTCTGATAGGAAAGATGCAGGTATATAAGGACTGGAATTCTGGAGCGATTTAAGAGAAACTTTCTAAACAAAGTTGTAGATAAAAAACATTTTAAAATGTAAAATCCTGTCCAAGGGACTTCCCTGGTGGTCCAATGGCTAAGACTCCATGCTCCCAGTGCAGGGGACCCGGGTTCGATCCCTGATCAGGGAACTAGATCCCTCATGCCACACCTAAAAGGTCCCGCGTGCCACATCTAATACCCCGTGCAGCCAAATAAATAAATATTTAAAACAAATAAATAAATAAAATGTAAAATCCTGTCCTTTAATTTTGAACTATAAAAAAGAGCTTGAAGCTTTAAAAAAAAAAAAAGATACATTGAGACATCTAGGTTTTAAGATTTAAATTGGTTGCTAGAAATTGGTTTTAATATATTATTGGTTCCCTCCTTTTATAATGAGTTAAATAAAACTTTTGACATGTATTCACTTTATATTTATATGCATCATGATTTTACCATTTTGAAAATTATACATTTCCTTAGATACCCAAGTACACTCAACAGATAGAGCTAAGTAAACTGCATTGCTTGAGAATGGCACCTCAAGATCTACCCAAGCCAAGGCAGGTCTTTTCTTGGCTCTCACAGCCACTCCACAGCCTTAACTTTTTTGGACTCTATTTATGTAGGTTTTGCCCTCCTTACTGATTTTTTTTTTTTCACCTCCTTACTGATTTTGTGTCTTGTTATTGTTTCTGCTTCAGGCACAGTTCATAATTTAATCTCATTGGTGGCAATGATTAAGACTATGTTTTTATGACCCACTTGGTGATCTCTGTCTGCTATAGAAGTCTATTTCTCTCATGGGTGAGAAATGACAGAGAATCTGGTTTATTCACTCTTGTCTATGTGTGAGAGCTCTAATCAGTTAAGAATTTAAAGCCCACTGAAAAGAAAAACAGCTTTGAGATCTGGACTGTTGAGTTTATTTTTGGCCTGTGACTGAAGTTGTTGTAGATCTGAAACTTTTAAGTTCTCAGTGTGTCTGTTTGTCTATAATTGAGGAAGGCTTTGCCCTCTTATTGCACATCTATGAAATACTTTCCCACTTCTGAGCAGTGTAAACTAATAAATCAGATTATGCTTCATATTAAGGAACTCTGTTCTGATTAGTTTATAGAGATAAATAGGCACTTATATAAATGGGTTAGTCCCCAAATTAACAGAAAAATTATAAAAATTAACTTCTAATACTTTGAATGAGCTAGACTTTAAAGGAAAACAGTCATTCTGATAAAAACTACTAGCTCAAAAAACATTTTTAAAAATTCAAGTTCACATAGTAAGATGAATCTGTGGACAAATTAGAGAGGTTTGTAATTTGGGTTAAAGAGAAAAACAGCTATGTGTCTTTTTCTCTAATTATCAGTATAATACAAGTATAGTACTATATGTTTAAGTGCAGTTTATTTTTAAATGAAGAGACTAATTAGTCTGGATTTCCTAAACTTTTTATAATGATTTATTGGTCAAATTAGCTAACCTAACACCTAAATGAAGTTTAAGATTTTTTAAAATGTAATTTTGGGTTCCACCATATTGAATCGTAAGTCTAACAAAATTTGTTTATTCCAACAGTAATTATGTTTTGAATTATGTCAGATTATAGATAATTTCCATGATCTTTAGGAAATGTAAAACCTTGGACTGATATTGAATTAATTAATGAATAATTAAATATGCCTGGATTGTTTCTTGGATAGAATATTAAATCATTGATTATTGAACATAATTTTAAGCTTATATACTTTTGTTTCTTACTTTGATATGCTATGGAATAAGTTACATTTGGGTCAAGTTAATAAATATGTTTCTTTTTGCCACTTCAAGGTGTAAAGGGATATGCATAGATATATAAAGTTGTGTTAATATTCATGAGCTTTGCTAAAATGTTCGTGTGTGAAAAACAGTTCTCAATGACCTGCTTCCCAGCTTTCTCTGAAGTAGAAGTTAGTTTCTACAATTAAGTCATAATAATAAGGATTATTATATCACTAGAGTTGGACCAATAGTGATAGAGAAATACAACTATGTATGTGTTTTTATTTTTCAAGAGAAAATGAGTAGTTTTGTTCCAAGTATCGGCTTGTTCTAGAATATGAAAAAGCATTGTGAAGGACAAAACTTTAGGGAAGTGAATTTTATTTGCCTTGGTGTGTAATACCTGAATCTGAAAAAAACACTGGAAGGTGCTAAAATTTTGGCAAAGTTCACTCAGTTTTATGGGGCTTGCTTACTTGGTTTACTGATTGACCCCTTCACCAAAGGTAAAAGGTTACTCTTTACCGTCTGCCTACATACCAGAGATTTTGTCTTAACAGAATAAATTTTCTGTGTTCTATGTGTTGAAATTTTAATACCCTTAATTATTTTTAAAAAAGGAACAAAGTTTCCTCATTTGAGAAACAAAGTTCTGTATAATCATGTTATATTTTTCTGTGTTTATTTTTATTTATTGTCCCTTTAATTAAATAGGTAAACAAGTGTTCTTTCTCAGGTACCTATAATCCTATTTTAAGCAAGTGATCAGATCATCTGACATCTCTTGATTTTGCCTTCTGAAGGTTAAATCTTGAATTTAGAAAAATAAAAATTTCAGGATATATTTTACATCTAAATGTATCTTTGAAATTTCCTGGAGGAGAGGGATTGGGAGGCTGGAAAATAAAAAATCTATTCTTTCACCTCATAAAAAGAAAGATATTAGAAATAATTAAGTTTATTTCATGTGCCCCATATTTCTTATTTACCAACACTACTATGGGAGCTTTATAGAAAAATTTGGTAAATATTTCAGATCGACTCAGCCTTCCATAGCTTAAATTTGTATAGGTAAAATATTATTAATATAAATATGTCCAAAATTGTATACTTTATGAGAAGGCCCTGGAGATTTGTCAATTCTCTTTGTTTCCCTCAGGGGAAATAATGGTTAAATTCTTATGAAATAATTATGCACTATGCTGTAATAGAGATTTGAACTCAATTCCATTCTGATATTATTGGGTATCTATACAACTTTCAGTCTTGGTCATTACAATGGACTGAATGTTTCTGTCCCCCCACAAATTCATATGTTGAAATCCGAATCCCCAGTGTGATGGTATTAGTAAGTGGGGCCTTTAGGAGGTAATTAGGTCATAAGGGTACAGTCCTCATGAATGGGATTAGTGCCCTTATAAAAGGGACCCCAGAGAGCTCTCTCACCCTATTTCTGCCATGTTAGTGTAAAAGAAGTTAGAAGTCTGCAACACAGAAGAGGGCAGGCATCTTGATCTTAGACTTCCTAGCCTCTAGAACCATGAGAAATACATTGTTGTTTAAACCACTCAGTCTATGGTGTCAACTGAAAAAAAACGTACGACAGAAAAACTGCGAGTTGTGTTTATTCAGTGTCTCACTGAGGACTATAGCCCAGGAGACAGACTCTCAAATAGCTCTGAGAAACTGTTCTGAAGAGGTAACGGGGGAGGTCAGTATACATGTGATTGTGGTGAAGGGGGTATGTGCAACCCAGCACACATCTCTGTAGAAGGTTGCTGCTAGACATGAAGAACAGATATCTTAATTAATGGTTTTAGTGCTTTTCTAAGTATGGGAAGATGCAAGAATCCAGGTTCATAAAAAATTTCTCCTGAAAATACCTATTTTTCCTGAAGGTCTGTTCTGTCAGTTTTCCCAGAGCATAGAATGCCTCATTCTACCCTGAATTCCTTTCAGGCTGTGTTGAAGGTCAGTGACTGCAGGGGCTAATAGCTTAATTCTTAACAGAACTGGATGGTAAGTAACATTCTTTAGTTGGCAATGGTATTGTTGTAGCAGCCTGAACTAAAACGGTTATCTACAGATAGTTTCTGTTTTACTCTGATGCTAGCTTGAGGGCTCTGCCTATAGATCTACAGGCCAAAGTTTGTGCATTCAGGAACGGACAGTCTCAGAGCCTCATGGGAAGAATCAGGTGCTTTGAACTGTCAATAGAGACGTCAAAGAATAGTTTTGTGGGTACACATTTCCAAACTGACATAGCTTAGACACATTTCACACCATACCAGTGGACTGAGTCAGGATTTCTAGAACTCTTTTGTCTAGAAGCAGACAGTTCTTATTTTTTTTTTAATCAATTTTGGTTCATCTTTCTATTATTTATTTACTTTTAAAATTTATTTTTTTTTGGCTGCGCTGGGTCTTTGTTGCTGTGCATGGGCTTTCTCTAGTTGTGGCCAGCAGGGGCTACTCTTCGTTGCAGTGCGCGGGCTTCTCACTGCGGTGGCTTCTCTTGTTGCAGAGCACAGGCTCTAGGCACGTGGGCTTCAGTAGTTGTGGCATGCCGGCTCTAGAGCACAGGCTCAGTAGTTGTGGTGCATGGGCTTAGTTGCTCCATGGCATTTGGGATCTTCCCGGACCAGGGCTTGAACCTGTGTCCCTTGCATTGGCAGGCAGATTCTTAACCACTGGAAGCAGACAGCTTCTTGAAAGTAGTTTACTGATCCAAGATCCAACAGAGCAATTACAGAGAACTGAAGGGACCAATGAGGGAAATTTAATCATGGTTACTTGTTTGGAATATTGTTTATGCAGTTGTTATGTTCTATTTTTATGGATATGTAAGGAAGCCCTTTTTAATTCTTAGGCTATCTCTAGTCTTCAATTTAGTAGATTCTGCTTTTGTAAACTGGAATTTTAAAATGGTATCTGATTCTCACTGTGTCCCCAGAATTTAGAAACATTTACTGAGTCTCCTTACATTTCATGGCAATAATCAAAAGGAATCTTTACTCGTGTTTACCAGGATATAATTGAACAAATTGATTGTGTAACCAAAGCCATACCTGGAGTGTCATAATTGAGACCAATTCACATTTACTCATGTATGACAAACCCATTATTAAAAAAACAAGTTGACTTTATACGTAGAGTCAGTGCCTACAAAGCTGCCCCAGTAAAACTGGAATGGTACCTGGCTTAAAAGGTTCCAGTCTTACAGATGGTAAGGAAGGTCCCTTCTATAGTAAATTTTAGAGATGCTGAGGAAGAAATTTACCTAAAGTCTTAGGTACTACTGGAGAAATCTGGTAGAGAGTTTCTTGAGCTTGGTTCCAGAGGCTTTTAGAAGTCCAATTTCAGTGTCCTTATGAAAACTTTCATACAGAGGTTAATCCTGCAGCTTTAATAATTGTTCAGTATTGCACATCTCTGGATTTGCAAGGTAAATCTGAGGAGGCCTGCATAGTTAACACCCTTACTGTACAAAGGTAATCAGGCCAAACCTAATGAAACCTGTGTTTTTGTATCAAGAGTAATCTTGGCAGATTATTTATGCTCACACGAAAAGAGACTATCAAAACACATTGTCAAAGACTTGGAAATGTATAAAAGAAATTACTGAGTGTCCTTTTAGTGGACTGCTAGGTATTATCTCATGGATCCTCTGAAGAGGTATATACCTGTGATTGTCTATTGGCTGGCTAAACTGTTTTACAACTCTGTTAAAATTTAAATTATAGAAAATGGACAGTAATGAAAATGAGCCATGAACTACAAGTGGTTTCTCCTGTATAGAAAAGATGACCCCCCCCCCCCAGGGACTTCCCAGGCTGTCCAGTGGTTAAGACTCTGTGCTCCCAATGCAGAGGGCATGGGTTCAGTCCCTGGTCAGGGAAATAAGATCCTGCATGCCACACAGTGTGGCCTAAAAAAAAAAAAAAGAGAAGATGACCCCCTCTTTAGGTTTTTTGCCCTGCCAGTTTTACATCTATTAGCAAATTCTTTTAAGCATTTCTAACTGCCGATATGTCTGTTCTTCAAATTCTCCCTTATACTAGTTTTAACACCTTGTTAGTTCTCTCATTCATTAATTAGTTATATGAAACCTTTAAAAAAAAAAAAAAACCTGTTGCCTATAGAGTTCAATCTTCAATCTCCAAAGAACTTTTGTATTATCTGGTTACAGGGTATATATTCAAATCAATGGGTGTCATTCTAGAAGCCATGTAAACAGCCTTTTTTTTTTTTTTTAATTCAGAGGAGTCTTGGAATAAACTCTTCTCCCTATATGCAAATTGGTGACTCTGGTAGATTCCTTAAACATTCAATAAATTTGCCATAAACATACCAGACCTTTTATAAAATTATGTCTTTTCCAGGAACCATCAAGTCACAGATGTAGGCAACTAACTATGTTTGCAACTAATCATGTTTGTAGTCTATCTCTACCTATCCTCCTGGCTTTAATGGCCCTCGCCAGTCAGCTTTTATAAGTGGCGGAAAATCTAATATATAAGCATTAGGTCTTATTCTATCATGGGATCAAAGAAGCAGAGGAAGAAGCTAGGCTATAGAACAAGAAAGAATGAAACATGACAGGGAAAATAGAAAGGTACTATTTCATGGGTTCCTAAAGACTATTATTTGGGTTCTAGATCCTTCCTAAAACTGACTCTGTTCCAGCCTTCAGATCCATGAGGCACTTTGATATACTTAAAATATATTTGTCCATATTTTGTTTAAGTAGCTTAAGTTCATTTGTGTTACTTGTGATAAAAGCTCTTAATTGATAGTTATATAATTGCTTAATACTTATCAAAGGTACTTTAATATTCTCATTATGTGGCTTTGGAATACAGTTACATGTCTAGAAACTATATTTACAATATGTAGGTGAATTTTTGAACTTGTGTAAATTCAAATTTGCATTTGGAATGTATATATTCCATTTAACTTGTAATTTCTATGTAACATCCAATTTATTTAGAAATCTCCTACCAATCTTGAGCTGTACCATTAAAACACAGTTTCATAATTGAGCATGAAAAAGCCATTTAAACTTTCTTGGTAAAAGATTAGATTTTTATTTTCATAATTTAGTGAGGTGTAAGAGGAAATGGATTTGGTTTTTGTCCCCAGTCCCTGGGTGAGCCTGTAAGTGAAAGTGGGGTCTGGCTGCTCGCCCCTCAAAAGCTAATACAGAGGCAAGGTTGGTGGAAAAGAAAGTTTGCTTTATTTTGGATGCCGGCAACGGGGGGCGGGGGCAGGGGAGGAAGGGCAGATGCCTGTCCAAAGGCTGGCTCCCCCCCCAAGCCTGACAGTCAGGAGGCAAGAGCTTTTATACAGAGGGAGGGGGCTACATGCAGAAATGGCATAGTCAGCTCTGACAGTCATCTTGAAATTGGTCATGCAGTGGTCTGACCAGTGTCATCCTGATTGTTTTAAGTACAGTTAATCTTCAGTTCCAGGGTCAGTTTGTTCCCATTTCTTTGAGGCCAGTTCTCAGAATTGTAGCAGCTTATGTCATGGATACAGTCTGGTCATCATGTAGTTAACTTCTTCCACCTGGTGGGGCTTTCAGTGTCTGTAAGACAGCTCACACGATATGGCTCAGAATATTATCTATAGCCCTTGAGGAGGAGCTAAAGGTCCTTGGCTTTGCTTACTGCCTAAACTATTATTGTTTTGTCCTGTTTGACTTTTCTTTGCTTCTGCATTTTCTCACTTCTCTGATTAAACTTATTCTTTGGCTAAAGTTTTTCCACAGACAAAAGGCAGGTGAAGGACATGGGGTTGGGGAAGAAGGACCATAGGGTCCTGCTCCGTTTCAAGCTCATCCAGTCCTTGGAATTTCCTGAGCAACAGGAGTATCTTTTATTATTTTTAAAAAATAAATTTTAGGGACTTCCCTGGTGGCACAGTGGTTAAGAATCCACCTGCCAATGCAGGGGACACGGGTTCAAGCCCTGGTCCGGGAAGATCCCACATGCCGTGGAGCAACTAAGCCCATGCACCACAACTACTGAGCCTGCGCTCTAGAGCCTGCAAGCCACAACTACTGAGCCCACGTGCCACAACTGCTGAAGCCTGTGCACCTAGAAGCCCATGCTCCACAACAAGAGAAGGCACTACAATAAGAAGCCGGAGCAGCACAACAAAGAGTAGCCCCCGACCGCCACAACGAGAGCGCAGCAACAAAGACCCAACGCAGCCAAAAAATAAATGAATAAATAAATAAATAAATAATAAAATAAAATTTTAAAAAATTTACTTATTTGGCTGCACCAGGTCTTAGTTGCAGCACACAGGATCTTCATTGCAGCATGCAGGATCTTTAGTTGCAGCGTGTGGGATTTTTTTTGTGCCATGTGGGATCAAGTACCCTGACCAGGGATCGAACCCAGGCCTGCACTGGGAGCGTGAAGTCTTAACTGCTGGACAACCAGGGAAGTCCCTCTTTTATTATTCATAATGAGCCCCTTTCAAAAGATCATAGTAGAGTTTGTGCTAATGAGGTGACTTAGGGTGGAGCCCCTAAAGAGGCTCAGGGTGGGGCCAATCACCAGAAAGACCAAGTAATTAGAGGGTAGTGTTGTGGTCTAAACTGCCCCCCCACCCCCGCCCCAAATTCATATGTTGAAGCCCTAACCATTCCCATGTGACCATGTTTGAAGATAGGGACTTAAGAGAAGTAATTGAATTAAATGAGGTCATAAGGGTATGTCTCTAATCTAATAAAACTGGTGTCTTTGTAAGAAGAAGAGACACCAGAGCTCACTCTCTCCCTATGCGTGTGCACAGACAAGAGGCCATGTGAGAACAGAGTGAGAATGTAGCTGTCTACGAGACAGGATGAGAGGCCTCACCAGAAACCAACCCAGATGGTACCTTGATCTTGGGACTTCTAGCCTCCAGAACTATGAAAAAATAAATTTCTGTTGTTTAAGCCACCCAGTTTGTGGCATTTTCTTATGGCAACCTTAGCTGACTAATGCAGGTGGGAACTTAAACCCCACCCTTGACATCTGGGCAGGAGAGGGAGGCTGTAAATTCTCTACTGAAACTTGAACGATGAGATTCAGGAGTTTCCAGATTAGTGAACACACTGAGGTACTGGGAGGGTGGTACATTGGGAGAAGTTATGAAAGCTCGGTGTCTCTCCTTATACCTTGCCCTTTGCATCTCCTCCTTTGTAATAAACCAGTAAATGTATTTTACCTGAGTTCTGTGAGCCATTCTAGCAAATTATCAAACCCAAGGGCAAGGTCATGGGAATACCCGAATTTGTAGCCAAAGTGGTCAGAAGTGTGGGTAGCCTGGGGATCCAGGACTTATAGTGGTGTTTCTGAAGTGAGATACCACTTCAGATGGAGTGGGCGGAGCCCTTACACCTGTGGAGTCTGATGCTAACTATTCTGAGTTACTGTCAGAATAGGATTGAACTATGGATTCCCAGTTGGTATCAGAATTGGAAAATCATAAGTGATGTCAGAAACACCATTTAGTATAACATTTTAGCAGTATTTGATGTTTAGAATTACAAAGAAATAGTAAATTCACATTTGGTTCTTTCATTATTTCATACTGATATTTTCTGAAGTATCTAATAATGCAATCTAATGAACAAATGGACAGGTAACTATGCAGTTCAAAATCAAAACATGAATTTTTTTCTATCACAGTAAATAAACCAAGTACACACTATTGCATGAAGTAATAAGACGTCTTGAAAAGAATACACAAATTGAACAGATACACAACACTGAACAATTTTAGTTAAGTTTATTTTTAGAATGTATATGCATGGAATGAGACTGTACAGTAGACCAAAGGTTAACCAGAGACCAACAGAGTCATATAAAAATAATTTAAGGGAAATTTTATTGATTTATTTTAAATAAGGCAAGTGAAATGTGGGCTCAGAATTAAACAAGATTTTCAAGTAACTTTTGGTCATTGTATAAAGGGAGAATATGAACATCAAATTTTTGGTTATTACTGTACAAAATGGAAAACAAATGCTTTCCAAATTGCAGTAAAATTAACTCCTCTAACACAAATACCACTAAGTCTACAAAGTCACTGGCAAGTTATTTAAATCCCAGAATATTTTCTCAATGTAAATTTTGGAACATTCTGAATACTTTTATAAACCTTCCTGTCATTGGAAAAACACTGAAATTCCAATAAATTTCTGTTACTTTAATTATAAGAGGTCAAAACAACAAGCCAAATGTATCTTTCTAGGTTAATGTGATTCAGGTACAGTGGAACTAAAGGACAACACATAATTTTAATAAAACCAAATCTATTATAGAAAAGGCAAGTCATAAAGCTAAACAAAAATAGAAAACGACTATTAGCATCAGTTGCATAGGTTTAGTATAAGAGTACTTATTTTAAAATTTTTACTGGAAAAAACCTTAAAGCCTGCTCTTTCTCTTTCCTGGAGTTTAAGCAGTAGATCATGTTCTAAATACTCAACAATTACTAACATGGTGATCTGGTTAATTTTTATACCTGCCAATGTGTTCACGGGCTATAATAATCCTTTGAATTTGTGCTGTACCTTCATAAATCTGCAAAAAATAAGAAAATACATGTAGGTTAAATATCTTCCGTATGTAAACACCCAGTATTTTGGACAGTACTCTAAGCTCCACTGCAATACCAAACTGAATCAAACCATATATAAGGTCTGTAGTCTACAGTGATTCTGAAACTTGATTTTCTGAACCCCATGAAAATACATAAATTCTCTAAAGATTAGTTAAAATTATTATAAAAACTCATTTACCAAAATTTTGGAGGACAGTCTTAAAACATCAAAAAAAAGGATATTAATATTTCAAAAAGTGTTTGGGAAATCTAAGTTCAATGTTGCTAAAATATTTTAACCAACTTTTTTGAACTGTTTTTAGCTAGTTGTCGCCTTCAGTCATTTTCTGTTCCTACTCTTAAATCTGATTTCTATCTCTTGTTGCCTAAGGAACACAGTTGCTAAAGAAAAAGATGCTGAAAGGATTTGTTTTTGTTCATTTAGGTAGCCCTAGTAGCCAGCCCTCACTTCCAGTTTAAACTTCTAACCATTTATTAGTTCAGATGGCAGAGAAAAGCTAAAACGTAATAATTACAAGCTCCAGGGAAGGGAGAGTATTACCAGATAAACCCGTAACTTTGGATAAGGCACAAATTCTGGTTCTCAGTTTTTTCAAGTCTAAATTGAGGGGCTGCACTGTCTAAATTTCTTTCTCTAACATTCTATGATTCTACCTCTGGATTTCAAATGACTGGATTTGTCAAATAATTTGCTGGGGGTTGAGGAAAGCAAGGGAAGAGATTGAGAATCATTGCTTATAATTACTTAAACTACATGTGGACATGAGCATTTATATCTTATTCACTAAATTACTCCTATCTCTAAGTTTTTCTAACCATCAATTTAATTTATAAGACAGAGTCATCTATATCACTTTCTCCTCATGTTGTTTTTTTTATCTCCCAAATATGACTTCAAGAGTTGTCAGGTAAGATTCAAAATAAAATAACTTAATTAATTTAAATGATACACATACTTTTAGGAGAGCAAAGAGTGAGTTACAATTAGCTAGGATGTTAAGAATCAAAGAAGGCTGATCCAGACATCCTGTACATGTCTGCACCATTTACTCTGTTAGCCTGTTCTCTCTCAAGGAATACACTTCAATGTAACATTCTTCCTTGTGTTAATTAGTTCCAAAAATTTAGGCTCACAACCATTTATTATAATGATTTATTATTACCTGTGACATAAAAATCTATAATCAGAAATCTACTATGTCATTTATGAATATTATGTTCCTTAAAAATCAATAAAAATCATTTTTAACATTACCTGATAGATCTTGGCATCCCTCATTAGTTTTTCTACAGGATATTCTGTATTATATCCGTTGCCTCCGAAAATCTGAACAGCATCAGTAGCTACCTGATTTGCAATATCTCCAGCATATGCCTTTGCAATAGAGGCAAAATAGGTATTTCGGCGACCAGAATCAACCTCCCAAGCTGCTCTCTGGTAACTCAATCTAGCTAGTTCAACCTTCATTGCCATGTCAGCCAGCAAAAATGATATTCCTTGGTGCTAGAATTAAACAGAAAAAAGTTTAAGGATATTTATTGACTAAAAGTTTTTTCCCTGGAACTTTTTTTTTAACTTTTAAAACTAATTTTAGACTTAAAAAGTTACATTCTGCGTCCTCCAGTGGTAACATATTACAAAACCATAGTATAATAAACATTGGTAAAATGTTGTCAGCTAAACTATGTATTTTATTCAAATTTGGCCAAGTTTTCCACCAATGTCCTTCTTCTGTTGAAAGATCCCATCCAGGATTCCAACTGAATTAAACTGCTATTTCTTCCTAGTCTTTCCTTCTCTTTCATGACCATGGTGCACTTTTGAATAATACTGATTGGTTATTTTTTTGTAGAATGTCCCTCAATTTGGGTTTGCCTGATGTTTTCTCAGGAGTGGAATGAGGTTATAATTTTTGACAAAAATACCACAAAAATTATATGGATCCTTCAGAGTATCTCCTGGGACTTTTTAAAGAAAATTGCCATAGATAGTGAAAAATAATGTGGCACTGTATCAGGTGCTGATGGGAAAGTGACAAAGACAAATAAAAGATGTTTCTTATCCTCTACAGGTTCATAATTAAATAGGAGACTTAGACAAATACTTTCAAGAGGAGACAGTAAGTTTTCTATGAGTTATATGGCCAAGATATGTTATAAGATGGAAATATGTTCACCATACCTTGATATGTGAAAATTTCAAATATGTAGTATGCTTACAGCTTTGGAAAAATATATTCATGACCCCAAAAGAGCAGAACACACATTCTGTTAAAGAGCACATGGAACATTCTGCAGGATAGATAACATGTTAGGCCACAAAAAAAAGTCTCAATAAATGTAACAGGGTTGAAATCATGTCAAACATCTTTTTTGACCACAACGGTAGAGACTATAAATCAACTACAAAAACAAAAAAATCCTGCAAAAAACACAAACATGTGGAATCTAAACAACATGCTACTAAAAAACCCAATGGTTCACTGAAGAAATGAAAGACGAAATTAAAAAATACCTGGAGACAAATGAAAATGGAAGCACAATGTTCTAAAATCTATGGGACATAACAAAGGCAGTTCTAAGAAGTTTATAGCAATACAGGCCTTCCTCAAGAAACAAGAAAAATCTCAAATAGACAATTAACCTTACACATAAAGAAACTAGAAAAGAAAAATAAGTCCAAAGTTAATAGAACAAAGGAAATAATACAGCTCAGAGTGGAAATAAATGAAATCAAGACAAAAAAATACAAAAGAGATCAATGAAACTAACAGCTGATTCTTTGAAAAGATTTTTAAAAATTGATAAATCTTTAGCCAGACTCATGAAAAAAAGACAGGACCCAAACAAATAAAATCAGAAACAAAAGAGGACAAGATGCAACCAATATCACAGACACACAAAATATCATGAGAGATTACTACAAAAATTACATGCCAACAAATTAGACAACCTAGAAGAAATGGCTAAATTCATTTAGACATATAACCTAAGAAGACTAAATAAGGAAGAAAAAGAAATTTGAACAGACCAATTACTAGTAGTGAAATTTAATCAGTAATGAAAAACTCCCAAGAAACGAAAGTCCAGGACCAGACAGCTTCACAGGTGAATTCTACCAGACATTTAACAAAGACTTAACACCTATCCTTCTCAAACTATTCCAAAAAATTGAGAAAGGAATGCTCCCAAACTCACTCTACAAAGACAGCATTCCTCTGATACCAAAACCAAATCACTACCAAAAACAAAAAGTAAAAATACATAAAAATTACAGGCCAATATCCCAGATGAACATAGATGCTAAAATCCTCAACAAATAATAGCAAACCAAATTCATTAATATCTTAAAAAGATCATATACCATGAGATCAAAAGGGATTTATCCCAGGGATGCAAGGATGGTTAAATAGCCGCAAGTCAGTCAACGTGATAAACCACATTAACGAAATGAAGGATAAAAACCATATAAACATTTCAATAGATGCAGAAAAAGCTTTTGACAAAATTCAACACCCATTTATGATAAAAACACTCAACTAAGTGTGTGCAGAGGGAACATACCTCAACATAATTAAGGACATAAATGACAAAAACCACAGCTAACAACATACTCAATGGCAAAAAGCTGAAAGCATTTCCTCTAAGATCAGGAACAAGATAAGGATGCCCACTCCCACCACTTTTATTCAACATAGAATTGGGAGTCCTATCCACAACAATCAGACAAGAAAAAGAGGTAAAAAGCATCCACATTAGAAAGGAAGAAGTAAAACTGTCACTGTTTGCAGATGATGATATAGAAAACCCTATAGACTCCACAAAAAAGCTATCAGAATGCTGTAGCGTTTTCATACACTAATAATGATCTGTCAGAGAAAAGAAAACGATCCCATTTACAACTGCATCAAAAAGAATACCTAGGAATAAAAGTAATCAAGGAAGTAAAAGACCTGTACTCTGAAAACTGTGAGACATTGATGAAAGAAACAAAAGATGATACAAATAGAGAGTCCATGCTAATGGATTGGAAGAATTAATATTGTTAAAATACCCATACTATCCAAAGCAATCTACAGATTCATAACAATATGAATATCAAAATACCAACAGAATTTTTCACAGAACTAGAACAAATAATCCTATAATTTGTATGGAACCAAAAAGACGCTGAATAAACAAAGAAATCTTGAGAAAGAACAAAGCTGGAGGTATCATGCTTCCTGATTTCAAATTATACTACAAAGCCATAGGAATCAAAACAGTATGATACTGGCACAAAAACAGACACATAGATCAATGGAACAGAATAGAAAGCCCAGAAATAAATGCACACTTATACGATCAATTAATCTTCAACAAAGAAGGCAAGAATATACAATGGGGAAAAGACAGCCAGTGTAAAAAAAAGGTCACCTACATGCAAAACACAAAACTGGACCATTTCTTTACACCATATACAAAAATAAACTCAAAATGGATGAAAGAATTAAAAGTAAGACCAGAAACCATAGAACTCCTAGAAGGAAACAGAGGCAGTATGCTTTTTTACATTGGTCTTATCAATATTTTTTGGATCTGTCTCCTCAGGCAAGGGCAACAAAAGCAAAAATAAACAAATGGGAGTAGATAAAAGTAAAAACTAAAAAGCTTTTGCACAGTGAAGGAAATCATCAACCAAATGAAAAAGTAACCTACTGAATGGGAGAAGATATTTGTAAATGATATATTTGATAAGGGTTAATATCCAAATTACATTAAAAAATGCAACTTATCAAAAAAAGAAATCCAATAAAAAATGGGCAGAGGACTTGATTAGATATTTTTCCAAAAACACAAAGATGGCCAGTAGACACATGAAAAGATGCTCAAAGTTACTAATCATCAGGAAAATGCAAATCAAAACCACAATGAAATATTGCCTCACACCTGTCAGAAAGGCTGTTATCAAAAAGACAACCAATAACAAGTGTTGGCAACAATGTGGAGAAAATGAAACCCTCGTGTACTGCTGGTGGAATGTAAATTGGTGCAGCCACTATGGAAAACAGTATATAGGTTCCTCAAAAAATTAAAAATAGTACTATCATATGATCCAGCAATTCCACTTCTGGGTTTACCTGAAGAAAAGAAAAACACTAATTCAAAAAGATATATGCACTCCGATGTTATATACAGCATAAGGAATATAGTCAATAATACTACAGTAATTTAGTATGTTGAAAGATGGTTACTAGACTTATAGTGATGATCATTTCTTTTTTTTTTTTTTGCGGTACGCGGGCTTCTCACTGTTGCGGCCTCTCCCGCAGCACAGCACAGGCTCCGGTCGTGCAGGCCCAGCGGCCATGGCTCACGGGCCCAGCCGCTCCGTGGCATGTGGGATCCTCCCGGACCGGGACACGAACCCGTATCCCCTGCATTGGCAGGCGGACTCTCAACCACTGTGCCACCAGGGAAGCCCAGATGATCATTTCTTAATGTGTTTGCCTGTCAATCACTATGTTGTACACCTGAAACCAATATATTGTATGTCAACTATACATCAATTAAAAAAACACAGACACATGCACTATATATATTTTTTTTTTTTTTTTTTTGGATAAAGGGAATATAGAGCAAAATGAAAAAAATCACAGTAATTTTCTCTGGACAATAACTTTTTTTACTTAATTTTACTTATATTGTATCACATAAATTATTCTACAATGGACGTGGAATGGAACATATCCTTTAATATACATTCAAAGAAGTCGTAAAGACATTCAGAAACAAGAATACTAAGATTATTAGAAAGGTGCTTTGTGTAGTATGCAACACCAAAATGGGTTTTGAAGACCAATTGGTTATAACAAAGACCCCACACATTCTATGACTGTGTACAAACTAATAGGAACTAAAGGTCACAAAAAATAAAACAAAAAACTGAGGTGTTCAATTTCATATATTTACTCTATTTAGTACTTCAGAACGTGACAAGTTGCTTGAGACTGGTGTGGTAATTAAGTCTTAGAGGAGGCATTATTAACCAATGTGAATAATTCCTATGTAGGATAAGGAAAGTAATAGCTTCCCTTATCACTATCTGCCTGAACTGTGTCCATTCTTCTAAGTCAATGATTCTTTCAGTTTTTTGTTTTTGGTTTCATTTTTGAATAGGTAATACAACCACCAGTTCAAAGTTCAAATTTTCTTCCTACTTGTATCATCCCTGCCCTTCCCCACCCCATTTAATTCCCCCTCCTGGAGGTTAACAGTTTGTTTTTCATTCTCTCAGAGATATTATATACACACGTAAGCAAATACATCTATTGTCTATCCCTCATTTTTTTTCCTGCCCCCCCCATTGTCTCTCCCTTTTTTACACATATGGTAGCCTACCATGTTGATGGGTTTTCATTTTGCTTTTCTTACTTATCAATAAATCTAAGCACTCTATATATCAATACATAGATAACTTCTTTATTCTTTTTTAGAACTGCAGGATATTCCACTGTATTGATGATCAAAATCTTGGCTGTTTCTAGTATTAGGCTGTTTCCACACAATGCTGAAATAAACAACCTATAAATATGTCATGCTGCACATAATGGGAATATATCTGAAATATAAATATTATATGAAATATAGCTGAAGGATAACCATTGCAATGTGGGCCCAAAGGTAGGTACTTTAGATATATATTGCCAAAATGTGGTTCATAAAAGTTACACCAATTTATATTCCCATTGGCATCAGGCAGAATCACTTATTTCACTACAGCCTCAGCAACCTGGTATAACATGCCCATGCTTCTCTTGAAAGATTTTGATTTAAAAATCTAGGGTGGTACCCAGTTTACGTTTTTAATTAATACTCCCAAAGAGTCTCATTCACTTCCATTTCAGCCCATGCTTTGAGAAACTCTGTTGTAAATCCAGCTCAGATACCCTGTAATGCATCTAGCCCAAGACAGTCTCTCTCCTTTTGGTTCTGTAACCCTGTCTGTAGCTCTCATTTTGGGACTTAATGTTATACTGCTCTATATTATTTCTTAATATTTCTTTTCTGATATGTATCTTATCTCCAAAGTCAAAGGCTCCTGAGAGCAGAGGCTATATCAAACTTCTTTTATATCTCTGGAAATAGCACATGAAGAGTATTCAAAGAGGACAGACTCTTTAATAAGTGACTACTTGGGTTCACATCTTTTTTTTCTTTTTTTAAACATCATTATTGGAATATAATTGCTTCACAATGGTGCGCTAGTTTCTGCTTTATAACAAAGTGAACCAGTTATACATATGTGCCCATATCTCCTCCCTCTTGCATCTCCCTCCCACCCCCCACCCCTCTAGGGGGTCAAAAAGCAACAAGCTGATCTCCCTGTGCTATGTGGCTGCTTCCCACTAGCTATCTATTTTACATTTGGTAGTATATATTAGTGATGCCACTCTCTCACTTCCTCCCAGCTTACCCTTCCCCCTACCCCATGTCCTCAAGACCATTCTCTACACCTGCATCTTTATTCCTGTCCTGCCCCTAGATTCTTAAGAACCATTATTTTTATATATTCCATATATATGTGTTAGCATACGGTATTTGTTTTTCTTTCTGACTTACTTCACTCTGTATGACAGACTCTAGGTCCATCCACCTCACTACGAATAACTCAAGTTCGTTTCTTCTTATGGATGAGTAATATTCCACTGTATATATGCGCCACATCTTCTTTATCCATTCATCTGTCAATGGACATTTAGGTTGCTTCCATGTCCTGCCTATTGTACATAAAGCTGCAATGTACATTGTGGTACATGACTCTTTTTGAATTATGGTTTTCTCAGTGTATATGCCCAGTAGTGACATTGCTGGGTTGTATGGTAGTTCTATTTTTACTTTTTTAAGGAACCTCCATACTGTTCTCCATAGTGGCTATATCAGTTTACATTCCCACCAACAGTGCAAGAGGGTTCCCTTTTCGCCAAACCCTCTCCAGCATTTATTGTTTGTAGATTTTTTGATGAGGGCGATTCTGACTGGTGTGAGGTGACACCTCATTGTAGTTTTGATATGCATTTCTCTAATGATTAGTGATGTTGAGCAACCATTCAGGTGCTTGTTGGCAAACTGTATATTTTCTTTGAAGAAATGTCTATTTAGGTCTTCTGCCCATTTATGGATTGTGTTGTTTACTTTTTTGATATTGAGCTGAATGAGCTGCTTGTATATTTTGGAGATTAATCCTTTGTCAGTTGCTCCAATTGCAAATATTTTCTCCCATTCTGAGGGTTGTCTTTTCACCTTTTTTATGGTTTCCTTTGCTGTGCAAACACATTTAAGTTCCATTAGGTCCATTTGTTTATTTTTGTTTTTATTTCCATTTCTCTAGGAGGTGGGTCCAAAAAGATCTTGCTGTGATTTATGTCATAGAATGTTCTGCCTATGTTTTCCTCTAAGAGTTTTATAGTGTCTGGATTTACATTTAGGTCTTTAATACATTTTGAGTTTATTGTTGTGTATGGTGTTAGGCAGTGTTCTAATTTCATTCTTTTACATGTAGCTGTACAGTTCTCCCAGCACCACATATTCAAGAGGCTGTCTTTTCTCCATTGTATATTCTTGCATCCTTTATCAAAGATAACATGACCATATGTGCATGGGTTTATCTCTGGGCATTCTATCCTGTACAACTGATCTATATTTCCCTTTTTGTGCCAGTACCATAGTGTCTTGATTACTGTAGCTTTGTAGTAGACTCTGAAGTCAGTGAGCCTGATTCGTCCAACTTTGTTTGTCTTTCTCGAGATTGCTTTGGCTATTCGGGGTCTTTTGTGCCCCCATACGAATTTTAAGGTGTTTTGTTCTAGTTCTGTAAAAAATTCCACTGGTAATTTGTTAGGGATTGCACTGAATTTGTAGATTGCTTTGGGTAGTAGAGTCATTTTCACAATGTTGATTCTTCCAATCCAATAACATGGTATATCTCTCCATCTGTTTGTATCATCTTTAATTTCTTTCATCAGTGTCTTATAGTTTTCTGCATATAGGTCTTTCGTCTCCTTAGGTAGGTTTATTCCTAGGTATTTTATTCCTTTTGTTGCAATGGTAAATGGGAGTGTTTCCTTAATTTCTCTTTCAGATTTTACATCATTAGTGTATAGGAATACAAGAGATTTCTGTGCATTAATTTGTATCCTGCTACTTTACCAAATTCATTGATTAGCTCTAGTAGTTTTCTGGTAGCATCTTTAGGATTCTCTATGTATAGTATCATGTCATCTGCAAACAGTGACAGCTTTACTTCTTCTTTTCCAATTTGGATTCCTTTTATTTCTTTTTCTTCTCTGATTGCTGTGGCTAAAACTTCCAAAACTATGTTGAATAAGAGTGCTGAGAGTGGGCAACCGTGTCTTTTTCCTGACCTTAGTGGAAATGGTTTCAGTTTAACATTGAGAACGATGTTGGCTATGGGTTTGTCATATATGGCCTTTATTATGTTGAGGTAAGTTCCCTCTATGCCTACTTTCTGGAGGGTTTTTAAGATAAATGGGTATTGAATTTTGTCGAAAGCTTTTTCTGCATCTGTTGAGATGATCATATGGTTTTTCTCCTTCAGTTTGTTAATATGGTGTATCACATTGATTGATTTGCATATATTGAAGAATCCTTGCATTCCTGGGATAAACCCCACTTGATCATGGTGTATGATCCTTTTAATTTGCTGTTGGATTCTGTTTACTAGTATTTTGTTGAGGATTTTTGCACCTATGTTCATCAGTGATATTGGCCTGTAGTTTTCTTTCTTTGTGACATCTTTGTCTGGTTTTGGTATCAGGATGATGGTGGTCTCGTAGAATGAGTTTCGGAGTGTTCCTCCCTCTGCTATATTTTGGAAGAGTTTGAGAAGGATAGGTGTTAGCTCTTCTCTAAATGTTTGACAGAATTTGCCTGTGAATCTATCTGGTCCTGGGCTTTGGTTGTTGGAAGGTTTTTAATCACAATTTCAATTTTAGTGCTTGTGATTGATCTGTTTATATTTTCTATTTCTTCCTGGTTCAGTCTCAGAAGGTTGTGCTTTTTTAAGAATTTGTCCATTTCTTCCAGGTTGTCCATTTTATTGTAATACAGCTGCTTGTAGTAATCTCTCATGATCCTTTGTATTTCTGCAGTGTCCGTAGTTACTTCTCCTTTTTCATTTCTTATTCTATTGATGACTCTTTCCCCTTTTTTTCTTGATGAGTCTGGCTAATGGCTTATCAATTTTGTTTACCTTCTCCAAGAACCAGCTTTTAGTTTTACTGATCTTTGCTACTGTTCCCTTATTTTTCATTTATTTCTGAACTGATCTTTATGAGTTCTTTCCTTCTACTAACTTTGGGGTTTTTTTATTCTTCTTTCTCTAATTGCTTTAGGTGTAAGGTTAGGTTGTTTATTTGAGATGTTTCTTGAGGTAGGACTGTATTGCTATAAACTTCCCTCTTAGAACTACTTTTGCTGCATCCCATAGGTTTTGGGTAGTTGTGTTTTCATTGTCATTTGTCTCTAGGTATTTTTTGATTTCTTATTTGATTTCTTCAGTGATCTCTTGGTTATTAAGTAGTGTATTGTTTAGCCTCCATGTATTTGTATTTTTTACAGATTTCTTCCCATGATTCATATCTAATCTCATAGCATTGTGGTAGGAAAAGATACCTGACATGATTTCAATTTTCTTAAATTTACCAAGGCTTGATTTGTGACCCAAGATATGATCTATCCTGGAGAATGTTCCATGAGCACGTGAGAAGAAAGTATATTCTGTTGTTTTTGGATGGAATGTCTTATAAATATCAGTTAAGTCCATCTTTAAATGTATCATTTAAAGCTTGTGTTTTATTTATTTTCATTTTGGATGATCTGTCCATTGGTTAAAGTGGCGTGTTCAATTCCCCTACTATTATTGTGTTACTGTCAATTTCCCCTTTTATGGCTGTTAGCTTTTGTGTTATGTGTTGAGATGCTTCTATGTTGGGTGCATAAATATTTACAATTGTTATATTTTATTCTTGGATTGGTCCCTTGATCATTACGTAGTGTCTTTGTCTCTTGTAATAGTCTTTATTTTAAAGTCTATTTCATCCGATATGAGAATTGCTACTGCAGCTTTCTTTTGATTTACATTTGCATGGAATATCTTTTTCCATCCCCTCACTTTCAGTCCATATGTATCCCTAGGTCTGAAGTGGGTCTCTTGTATACAGCATATTTTAATGGGTCTTGTTTTTGTATCCATTCAGCCAGTCTGTCTTTTGCTTGGAGCATTTAATCCATTTACGTTTAAGGTAATTATTGATATGTATGTTCCTATTACCATTTTCTTAATTGTTTTGGGTTTGTTAGTGTAGCTCTTTTCCTTCTCTTCTGTCTCCTGCCTAGAGAAGTTCCTTTAGCATTTGTTGTAAAGCTGGTTTGGTGGTGCTGAATTCTCTTAGCTCTTGCTTGTCTATAAAGGTTTTAATTTCTCTGTCGAATATGAATGAGATCCTTCCTGGGTAGAGTAATCTTGGTTTTAGGTTTTTCCCTTTTATCACTTTAACTATGTCCTGCCATTCCCTTCTGGCTTGCAGAGTTTCTGCTGAAAGATCAGCTGTTAACCTTATGAGGATTCCCTTGTATTTTATTTGTTGCTTTTCCCTTGCGGCTTTTAATATTTTTTCTTTGTATTTGATTTTCTTTTTTTCCGGTACACGGGCCTCTCACTGCTGTGGCCTCTCCCGTTGCAGACTCCAGACGCGCAGGCTCCAGACGCGCAGGCTCAGCGGTCATGGCTCACGGGCCCAGCCACTCCGCGGCATGTGGGATCTTCCTGGACCGGGGCACGAACCTGTGACCCCTGCATCGGCAGGTGGACTCTCAACCACTGCGCCACCAGGGAAGCCGTTTGTATTTGATTTTTGATAGTTTGATTAATATGTGCCTTGGTATGTTTCTTCTTGGATTTTCCTGTATGGGACTCTCTGTGCTTTCTGGGCTTGATTAACTATTTCATTTCCCATATTAGGGAAGTTTTCAACTATAATCTCTTCAAATATTTTCTCAGTCCCGTTCTTTTTCTCTTCTTCTTCTGGGACCCCTATAATTCAAATGTTGGTGCATTTAATGTTGTCCCAGAGGTCTCTAAGACTGTCCTAAATTCTTTTCATTCTTTTCTCTTTATTCTGCTCTGCAGTAGGTATTTCCACTATTTTATCTTCCAGGTCACTTATCCGTTCTTCTGCCTCAGTTATTCTGCTCTTGATTCCTTCTAGAGAATATTGTGTTGTTCATCACTGTTTGTTTGCTCTTTAGTTCTTCTAGGTCCTTGTTAAATGTTTCTTGTTTTCTCTCCATTCTATTTCCAAGATTTTGGATCATCTTTACTATTATTACTCTGAATTCTTTTTCAGGTAGACTGCCTACTTCCTCATTTGTTTGGTCTGGTGGGTTTTTGCCTTGCTCGTTCATCTGCTGTGTGTTTCTCTGTCTTCTCATTTTGCTTAACTTACTGTGTTTGGGGTCTCCTTTTCGCAGGCTGTAGGTTCGTAGTTCCTGTTGTTTGTGGTGTCTGCCCCCAGTGGCTAAGTCTGGTTCAGTGGGTTGTGTAGGCTTCCTTGTGGAGGGGACTGGTGCCTGTGTTCTGGAGGATGAGGCTGGATCTTGTCTTTCTGGTAGGCAGGACCACATCCAGTGTGTGTTTTGGGGTGTCTGTGACTTTATTATGATTTTAGGCAGCATCTCTGCTAATGGGTGGGGTTGTATTCCTGTCTTGCTAGTTGTTTGGCATAGGGTGTCCAGCACTGCAGCTTGCTGGTTGCTGAGTGGAGCTGGGCCTTAGCGTTGAGATGGAGATCTCTGGGAGCACTTTCACCATTTAATATTACATGGAACCGAGAGACCTCTGGTGGACCAATGTCCTGAACTCGGCTCTCCCACCTCAGAGGCACAGGCGTGACACCCGGCCAGAGCACCAAGACCCTGTCAGCCACACAGCTCAGATGAAAAGGGAGAAAAAAAGAAAGAAAGAAAGAAAGAAAAAATAAAATAAAATAAAGTTATTAAAATAAAAAATTAAAGTTATTATTAAAAATAAAAAATTAAAAAGTGATAAGAAACAAAGAAAGAAGAGAGCAACCAAACCAAAAACAAATCCACTAATGATAACAGGCACTAAAAACTATACTAAAAAAATAATAAAAATAAATAAACCAGACGGACAGAACCCTAGGATAAATGGTAAAAGCAAAGCTATACAGACAAAAGCACACAAAGAAGCATACACATGCACACTCACAAAAAGAGAAAAAGTAAAAAAGTATATATCGTTGCTCCCAAAATCCACTGCCTCAATTTTGGGATTATTCATTGTCTATTCAGGTATTCCACAGATGCAGGGTACATCAAGTTGATTGTGGAGATTTAATCCACTGCTCCAGAGGCTACTGGGAGAGATTTCCCTTTCTCTTCTTTGTTCACACAGCTCCTGGGGTTCAGCTTTGGATTTGGCCCCGCCTCCACGTGTAGGTCACCTGAGAGCGTCTGTTCTTCACTCAGACAGGAGGGGGTTAAAGGAGCAGCTGATTAGGGGGCTCTGGCTCACTCAGGCCAGGGGGAGGGAGGGGTACGGAATGAGGGGCGAGCCTGCATTGGCAGAGGCCGGCATGACATTGCAACAGCGTGAGGTGTGCCATGTGTTCTCCCGGAAAAGGTGTCCCTGGATCACGGAACCCTGGCAGTGGTGGGCTGCACAGGCTCCCGGGAGGGGAGGTGTGGATAGTGACCTGTGCTCGCACACAGGCTTCTTGGTGGCTGCAGCAGCAGCCTTAGCATTTCAGCCCGTCTTGGTGTCCGCGCTAATAGCCGCGGCTCGTGCCCATCTCTGTAGCTCGTTTAGGCGGTGCTCTGAATCTCCTCTCCTCGCACACCCCGGAATAATGGTCTCTTGCCTCTTAGGCAGGTCCAGACTTTTTCCCAGACTCCCTCTCGGCTAGCTGTGGCGCACTAGCCCCCTTCAGGCTGTGTTCACTCAGCCAACCCCAGTCCTCTTCCTGGGATCCGACCGAAGCCCGAGCCTCAGCTCTCAGCCCCCGCCCACACCAGCGGGTGAGCAAACAAGCCTCTCAGGCTAGTGGGTGCTGGTCGGCACTGATGCTCTGTGCGGGAATCTCTCTGCTTTGTCCTCTGCACCCCTGTTGCTGCACTCTCCTCCATGGCTCCGAAGCTTCCCCCGCCCCGCCACCCCCGTCTCCACCAGTGAAGGGGCTTCCTAGTGTATGGAAACCTTTCCTCCTTCACAGCTCCCTCCCAGAGGTGCAGGTCCCATCCCTGTTCTTTTGTCTCTGTTTCTTCTTTTTTCTTTTGCCCCACCCAGGTACGTGGGGAGTTTCTTGCCTTTTGGAAAGTCTGAGGTCTTCTGCAAGCATTCAGGGGGTGTTCTGTAGGAGTTGTTCCACATGTAGATGTATTTCTGATGTATTTGTGGGGAGGAAGGCAATCTCCACGTCTCACTCCTCCACCATCTTCAAGTTCCTCCCCGGGTTCAAATCTTGATTTCATCATTAACTGATGTTCTTACATACAATAAATAAGACTACCAGTACTTACTCTATAGTATTGTGTGGATTGAATTAATTAATACATGTAGAGCACTTAGGATAGTGCCTAGAACAAAGAAAGCAGCTATTTATTAATATTTTAATATAGTAGTAGTTCAATTACTACTATTTGTTGAGAAGTTCACACTGCAAAACATATCATAAGTGCTAGAAATCTAAAGGTTTCCAACACAGAAATTTACTACTTTTATGGATATTACATTCTAGTGAGGCAGTAAAGAAAGACAATAAACAAACACATACATGGTATAATGTTGGGCACTGCTAAGACGAAGAAAAAAAGTGGGAATACTATATAGAATGTTGGAGGTGTTTTTTTACACAGGGTAATCAAGGGTACATTCTTTAGTGAAATGAATGAGCAAGTGGATATCTAGGGGGAAGAGTAAAGTTAAAAACAACAACAAAAGGTCACTGTGGATGACAGATGACCATTTTAAGGACTTTGGATTTTAATTTGAGTGTGATGAAAAGATATGAAAGAATTTTGAGCATAAAATGGTTAAGTAACAGGGAGATATAAGTATATTTCTTTCTAAGTATATCTTATTTCAGTCTTAAGTCCCCAATAACATTTTCCCTCATCCATTTTCCCCTCAAGAAAAGTTACTGCTAACTAGCAATAATAATCAATACAAATGGGAGTTATTCTCAACGGATTTTTTTCATATCATCCCAAACCACTCCAACTTCACCTGGATGGAGGGTTTTAACTAGACAAAGGAGTAGGCAGTTATTGCCATTAAGAGATTCTACCATCCCGTAATTTGTTATCAATGTTCCTAGTTCTACTCATTGGTTAAAAAAAGTACCATTCTCTGTTTTTGGCAGCTTTCTTTAGCCACATCAAGTTAAGCACTGTGAGGATAAGTAGTGACATAGTGTTCTCTTAAAGAGAGAAGTGATAATAACAACAATAATAAACATGGTAGTGAATAGGAGAGCTGTGATTAGAGTACTACACTCTATAATGTCTCTTAAAACAAAACAAAACAAAATCTATTCTTTCTTTTTGGAAATAACAGACCAAAGCTATATATAAATCAGCCCTTTAGTGTTACCTTTGTTTAGCCTAGAAAAGTAGTAAGCAAAAACAAAGATTTTTCTACACTTAACACTAAGAGCCATGAGGAAAAAATATCAACTTCAGAGTCTGTAAGAAGTGGAACATAAAAGATTCCATATTGAGTTGAAAATAGCCAGAAGAGTTATCATCAGATACTTGGTGGGGAGGACCTGGAAATTATGTTATCCGTTTACAATTAAACTAAACTAATATTTAGTAATAAATATACATTCCACTAATCTGTATACATATAGTTCTGGCAACATAAATGAGCTAATGTAGAGTCTCTTTTTGGTGACAAACACAAAGAAATACTTGATTTAAAAACAGCTCTTAGAATGCTGAAACCTCTGGACTACCTGATAAAAGTACAAAAACCAATTCCCCTGGATGCTTCCACAATGCATTGAAGGAAAATAATACCTGCTGCAGATAAACTTACAAGCAAAAATTAAGAGAGGAAATAACTGGTCATGACAGAGAGAACACATGCAACAGACCAAAAAAATAATCACCCTAATAACTTGAGATAACAGAAAAATATCAGAAAGTGACTATAACTTAAGTATTATATAATTAAGGAGATAAAAGGAGAATAAGAAGCTATGTTAAAAAAACAGGCTACCATAAAAGAAAGGGTGGAGATGAAAAAGAACCAAACATAAATTCTAGAAATGAAAAAAGTCATTAAATGGACTAAGTAGCAGATTAGACACAGGGTAAGAAAAACTGAAAAGCAAATCTGAGAAAATTATCTAGAATACAGCAAAGATAAATTAGAAAATTGAGGTTAAGAGATACAGAGCAGTACTAATCCAAGTTTGATCTGTGGATCACTGCCAGTCCACAAATTGTTACTGGACTAGTTCATGATACAGAAAGTGAGAGTAAGCATTTGCAACAATTTGATATTATTGTGACATTCTTATATTTTACAAGAATAATTGTTCACAATTGATTGGAAATTAAAAACAATCTTTCACCACAGATAGTTTGAGAACCACTGACACACAGAGGTAGAAATAGGGAGTGTTCACTGTACAACCTATAGTTAACAGGAGTTACAGGAGAGAATATAGACAATGGGGGAGCATCAACATTTGAAAAGATAAGATTAAAAATTTCCTGGGAATTCCCTGACGGTCCAGTGGTTAGGACTCTGAGCTTTCACTGCCCCAAGGGCCTGGGTTCAATCCCTGGTTGGGGAACTAAGATCCTATAGGCCGTGTGGTGCAGCCGAAAAATAATAATAATAAAAAAATAATAAATAGTACTAAAATTATTTGATACTCAAGAAGACATGAGAAGTAACATGAATTAAGAGCATGAAATGGAATCCTGGACCTATGACTTCTAAATTGTGTGTCCTTGGAGAAATTATTTATTCTCTCTGAGTTGCTGTTTCCTGATCTTTAACAGAAATTATAGTACTACCAAAACAAGAGTGTAATGGGGGAAATGCATAATATATTTTAAATGTGTAGCACAGTGTCAGGTATACCACAGGCACTCAAATATTAGCTGTTCTTTTTCTTCTTAATTAACAGAATCCCCAAAGTGGACAGTAGTTAGTAGCAGAGTCTAAAGAAAATCTATTCTTAAAACCCACCCTAGGGATTTCCCTGGTGGCGCAGTGGTTAACACTCCACGCTCCCAATACAGGGGGCCTGGGTTGGATCCCTGGTCTGGGAACTAGATCCCACATGCATGCCGCAACTAAGAGTTCGCATGCCACAACTAAGGAGCCCACCTGCCGCAACTAAGGAGCCCGCCTGCCAGAATGAAGACCTGGCACAACCAAATAAATAAATAAATATTTTAAATAAATAAATAAACAAATAAATAAATTAAAACCCACCCTGACAGTTCACATTATCTTCTTGATACCAAAGCAGAAATAAATTATTTTGTACTTAAAAGATAATTTTCAAATATTTAGATGAAAATGAATGTCTTTACATTTGAACAAAGCAAGTACAGTATTAAAATTACCTCTACAAGCAGCTTTCCAAAAGTTTTCCTCTCCAGGGCATACTTGGTAGCTTCATCCAAAGCTCTTTGTGCTAGTCCCACAGCACCAGCTGCTACCTAGTATTTTAACATTTTACAAAGCAAAAGTTCATGTTGTCTTTAAAACACACGTATAATGGCTATTTGCCTAAAATCTAAGTTAAGGATTATACAAAGAGAAGCTGACCTATACCTTAAGGCAATAAAGGGTGGGGGAGATAACAAGCATTTAAATTTATATTATTTATGAATTAAAGGTTAATGGAAGGCATTTGTAAGGCACAGGATCATAGCCTAGAGATAAGTCATTCTTTCTGTTTAACAAGGGAAAACTTCTCGGGGGAAATACTCCTAATGAGTGAGGGAAGAGGAATGAGTACACATCAGCAGGAATGATTAAGTGTGAAATGCTTCTTTGTAAATCGAACAGCTATAGTAATTCTGTATTTACTAAAATAACTTCTGTAACAGCAAGAGTGTTGAAGAATTCTAAAACAAACAAAAAACAATATCCCTCCATCCTTATAAAAGAAGCAGATATTAAAAAAGAAATACAGACCAAGAATACAGTGTCAAAATAAAACTACTCAGTGTAATAAATGAAAAATCCTATAAAAGTTATTAAGTCATATTACTTACTAGAGGTCTGGTTTTATCAAAAGCTCCCATTGCAATTTTGAAACCAGCTCCCTCACCAATTAAAACATTTTCCTTAGGTATTCTCACATCTTCAAAGACAATTCCTCTTGTATCTGAACATCGCTGGCCCATATTTAATTCCTAATAAGGAAAACAATATATATTAAGGAACATTTTTTGAGCTAGCATGTATTCTTGCTTTAACCACTGTTTTATGACTTTTCTGCAATTGTCTTAAACAGAGGTGGACAAACTATGGCCTGCAATGCCTGTTTTGTAAAGATAGCTTTATTGGACTACAGTTGTTACTGAGTCCAAGCACTCTGCTCGCCGCACGACAGGCCAATGAATCAGAGACAAGGTGTTGGTAGGAATGTAAATTGGTGCAGCCACTATAGAAAACAGTATGGAGGTTCCTCAAAAAACAAAAAAATAGGGTTACCATATGATCCAGCAATTCCACTCCTGGGCATATACCCAGAAAAAACTATAATTCGAAAAGATACATGCACCCCTATGTTAAGAGCAGCACTATTCACAATAGCCAAGACATGGAAACAACCTAAATGTCCATTGACAGATGAATGGATAAAGATGTGTGTGTGTGTGTGTGTGTGTGAGTGTGTGTATTATATATACATATATGTAATACACACACACACAATGGAATATTACTCAGCCATAAAAAGAATGAAATAATGCCACTTTCAGTAACATGGATGGACCTAGAGATTATCATAATAAGTGAAGTAAGTCAGAAACAGAAAGGCAAATATGATATCACTTATATGTGGAATCTAAAATATATGACAAATGAACATATCTACAAAAGAGAAACAGATTCACAGACATAGAGAACAAACCTGTGGTTGCCAAGGAAGGGGTGGAGGTGGGGGAGGGAAGGACTGGGAGTTTGGGATTAGCAGATGCAAACTCATATATATATATATATATATATATATATATATGATGGATAAACAACAAGGTCCTACTGTATAGCACAGGGAACTATATTCAATATCCTGTGATAAAACATAATGGAAAAGAATATGAAAAAGAATATATATATGTATAACTGAATCACCTTTCTATATAGCAGAAATTAACACATTATAAATCAACTACACTTCAATAAAATATATATATGAAAAAAGAAATTGCCAAGGTAGCTATATCCCCTCAACATTTCATTTAAAAATTTTTCAAACCAACAGAAGAACTGCAAGAGTACTAAAATGAATACCTCATCTTCACCTAGATTTGCCAATTTTGGCACATTTTCTTTATTTCTGTGTTTTGTGGGTGTGTATAACTATTAGCATTATTTGCTGAATTATTTGAGAGGAAGTTGCAGATACCATGACCCATCTTAACAATTTAATCTCGTTTTTAATAAGCAGCGTGAGAAGCAGGGGCAATGGGAACATAGAGCTGTAAACAAATTCTTTAATTTACTTGATTTAATATTAATAATCTGCTTCCAGGCTTGAAAAAATAGTGACAGTAATATATAGTTTGACTGAGAAAAAAACCAACATCTCTTTGTCTTTATAAGTTGATAAACTCTAGTACCTTAGACCCTCACTCAGACATAATGAGAAAACACTGTTTACGAAAACAGTTTTACTCTATCCTGTTTCCCAGACTCATCCCAAACACCAGAACATTTAAAACCAAAATGCTTCCTGGACTCATCTCAAGCCATATAATTTCTAAAACACAAAACATTTTGAAAAACATCAGATTTCACAAATTTGTAAAATTCCGATAATTTCAAAAAAGACTTAAGGAGATTTAAATATATACAATATAACTATCTCTCTCACTAGAAAATTAGATCCTCAAGGGCAGGATCTAATTTTTTCTGTTTTGATCAATACAGTATCCTCAATACCTTGAATAATGCCTAGCATACAGTATGAACTCGATAATAAATATTTATTGAATCAGAGATTTTTTTTTAAAGTTAGAATATGGGAAAAAGGAAAGTGAGACTAGACATAGCAAGATAAAATCAGAAATCGGTTTACTATGTAATAAAATATAATCTGTCAGGACCTTAACGTTTTCTAGAGACGGCCATAAATTTGGCCCTGAGTTTTCTAGCCACCATCCCTAAAAAGGAAAAACAAATAAAACATGAATAAAAACAAACTAATTGCTTGGAAGAAGCACAACCATTCTTAGTACTTCTATTTTGTCATATACAATAATCTCATTATATTTTTATTTGTAAAGTGCAGTCTACCTTTAATATCTATCTTAAAAGAAAGTATAGAATAATACAGTGTAGGAAACTGCACTAGGCAAGTTTCTAGGACATGTTAGCACTGATCTCAACTCTGCCTCTTAAGTATGTAACCTTGAGTAAATCATTTCACTTGGATTTCAGTTTCAGTGTTCAGCAAACAGACCATAAAAAATGTGTAGGGTATCTTCCACTTTTAACATTCTACGGCCTAAAGGGGAAAGTACCCCTCTTACATACATTAGCAACATGCTTCCATTTTGAAGAGGCTTTGGTACAAAAGAGAGATTCTCATGGCTTTTAATAAAACATAAAAATACATATGATTGGTTTAGAAGTTTGCATAACTTGGTCAACTCAAAGTAGCCTTTCCAGTTCAGGTTATGTCACCCTTAGTCTAATATCTGACAAGATAATCGGAACCTTTACCCATTTGGAAGAAAATTCATGTAACTCTTAATTAACTTCCATAATCCCTCCTTTGCCTTAGATATAGACATCATTTAGTCATTAATAGGTTTTCTTTTTTACAAATTCACTTTGAAAAAAAAGAGTTTTACATTTGTAAAACTGCATCTCCTCTTCCTTTTCTCAGAGTTATAATCTTAAATCATGCTTCTTTAGCTCTCACTAGGACTACTTTAATGACTTCATTTCTTTCCTTCTTTGATTTACTAAATTTTAAACTCTTTTCTCTTTAATCTACTTTAAATGCTACTGCTTAATTATATCCACACATTCAGATTACTATGCTCTTGTTTCTCTTTTTTTAAAATATATTATTTTCATTTTTGGCTGTGTTGGGTCTTCATTGCTGCACGCAGACTTTCTCTAGTTGTAGCGAGCAGGGGCCACTCTTCGTTGCGGTGCATAGGCTTCTCATTGTGGTGGCTTCTCTTGCTGCGCAGCATGGGCTCTAGGCGCACTGGCTTCAGTAGGTGCAGCACATGGGCTCAGTAGTTGTAGCACGCGGGCCCTAGAGCATGTGGGCTCAGTAGTTCCAGCGCGTGGGCTCTAGAGCGCAGGATCAGTAGTTGTGGCACACGGGCTTAGTTGCTCCGTGGCACGTGGGATCTTCCTGGACCAGGGATCAAACCCGTGTCTCCTGCATTGGCAGGTGGATTCTTAAGCACTGCGCCACCAGGGAAGTTCCCCATATTACTATCCTTTTCAAATATGTTAAATTACCTTTTCTTGTTCAAATAAAATTTTTCTTGCCTTCTCACATTCAAGGCTCTTTGCCATTTCTAAACTTTCTCAGGAACAGCTTTTTATCTTAGTGTTGTATGAACTTGGGTAATCAACTTATGTCACATTGTTTTAATCCATAAAATGGGCATAATGCTACTTATCCTACATGAAAGGTTGCTGTGAGCAAAGAAAAAGAATGGCGAAGTGTTCTGAAATATCTAAAACTCTATTACTGGGCAGGCCATACAAATGATAGTTTGATTTCTGTTTCATTATCCCTCACAGCTGTTATTGGCATTCTCCATAGACTGGCACCAAGAATGGCTACTCTTTCAAATAATTACTTGACACAACTATTCTCAACTTAAAAATCTTTAACAAGGACTATTTCACCCAATAATATCAAAAGCAGATTTATTTTTATTGCAACTTAATACAACCAAAATGTTTTCAATAACGGAAACTGAAATTAGTAATTTTGAAATTTATAGTTAATATTGGAGGCCTTAATCACTGATAAATACACACTTTACCTTTCTTCCAATCTGTACTCCTGGGGTGTCTGCTTCCACAATAAATCCAGTAAAGGCTTTACTAGCAGGAGCCTTAGGATCCAGATCAGAACGAGCCAATAAAAAATACCTAATACACATATACATACATGATGATAGATAATAGTATCAGCAGATAACATATGGTGACTCCCATCTCAGTTAATCCTCCCAACAATCCCAATTATTATTACTCCCATTTTATAGATGAAGAAATGAAGAATCAGAGAGGTTTAAAAGTTCACCCAGGCCACATACTTACAACACGGCAGAGCTAGTATTTCACCCCACACTTACTTCTTAACTAATATGGTATCTAACTTCTTTGTAGTTTGATTGACAAGTAAAAATTCCTTGTATCAAGATGACATAAAATAAAGTATGTATGTGTTGGAACTGTCACTTTTTCTTTCCCAAAACTAGTATAAGTATTTAAGGGACAAGTTATCTGGAAAAGGAGGATAAATGGGGCTGCCTGTGAAAAGAAATGAGATAGTGACCCCTATGTTCTGACTACTGTCCTCTTCATGCAGCAAAATCAGAGTTTGTGTTACAGCTGAATTATGAATATCTCCTGGGTTTTCTCTCCAGAAGAATTCTTCCCAGGAAGATTTAAAAATAAAACATGAGGAAAAAAGGCAAAACATCCAAATATCCATGTAACCCATGTTCTAAATAGCCTGGTATAGGAGAATTTTTTTTTTAATTTCTTAAACAACTAATTTATTTTCTATGCTTAAAACTAATAAACTGGGCTTCTCTGGTGGCACAGTGGTTGAGAGTCCGTCTGCCGATGCAGGGGACACAGGTTCGTGCCCCGGTCCGGGAGGATCCCACATGCCTCTGAGCGGCTGGGCCTGTGAGCCATGGCGGCTGGGCCTGTGCGTCCAGAGCCTGTGCTCCGCAACGGGAGAGGCCACACAGTGAGAGGCCCGCGTACCGGAAAAAAAAAAAACAAAAACAAAAAAACGAATAAACTATCATCTACTCTACAGTTTCACTTAATAGTTTAAAAAATAGTAAAAATTGTTTTATAGTTTCATATATTACCTAATTTGTCTTACTACATGATGCGCTGTACTTAATTCTTAAAATTGTGAAAGCTTCTACTTGCATTGTTGGATTTCCCTCAACTTGTTACATTTTAATCGTTCCTTCACTTTTTTATTACTTGTGATATTATGATAACTTACTTAAAGATAATGATATAGCACTCCATAATACTGGACACTCATAAAGTGATTGACATATTTAAAATAAACAGTAAACTCACTCTCAGGAATAATGCTTTTCCTGCCAAAAAATAGCACCGAAGAGCACACATATATAATCAGAATTTTTGCAGACAAGGAAAGATAGCCCATTTTTAGTTCATTATACCAATCACCAGGTCCTTCTTCTATATACTTGTAGTGATGAGTAAATACATTTTTCCCATGACCACTTAACACACACTAGATAGAACTGTTGTTGAAATTCTTGTGTTTATGTTGAGCTATACTTTACATTTTTCTCACTTTAACACATTTATTCTAAACTGACTTTTGAAGCAAACATACAAGCCTACTCTTCCATGTATGAGACATTATTTTAAAAATTTTTAAATTCTTCCTACACAACCAAATCTAATTCCTTTACTCTTCATAGGACATGTTTTCTGTGCTCACCCTAATGAAGGACATTTACTTGCTTCTGAATTTATTTCATTTTGTCAATGCATGTCTTAAAAAGTGTTGCCCAGAACTGTTACCATTTTTTTCCTACTTGTTTGATGCTATACTTCTATTACTTCAGCAAGAAATTACATTTGCTTCTTAAAGGCAGATACATCACACTGTTGATTCCTATAGAACCTTTCTTCATCTTTTTTCCACAAATAATGCTATCAAATATGTTTTCCTTCAACATTTTATATTAATACAAAGGATTTTATGATCCTTTGTTGAACTTCATGTCATTATTTTTGGACCTATATATTTGGACCTTTTAGATTTTATTAAAGTAAAATTCTGTCCTCTCTAAACTTATTGCTCAGAAGCAGAGAAATGTGCTATACCAATGGCTTTCCTTTTTCCTCAGAATCTTAGGGGAATGGTTCCAAGGAGATCCTGGTATGGGCTAGGGAGAGTGGGGGTAGTAAGCCAAGTAGAGGGAACTCTAGCTTTCCTAATCAGATTCAACCAGAGCAGGTGTTTTTGTTTTATTTTATTTTACAAATTAAACTTCTGATACAATTTGAAGAAATAGTTCAGAGCTTAAGAATAGTTTGTGAAAATCACTGAACTATTTATAATCCTTTATGGACCCTCCAGTTCCATGAATAAAACTTGTCTTAATTGTGGTAGTTTAATAATAAAGGAAGGAGAGAGGGGGAGATTCTGAATATAAAGCATTTAAGAATCAATATAGAGAGGTTTTAAACAACATACCAATTAGCTTTTCCTCCATTGGTTATCCACATCTTCTGACCATTAATAATATACTCATCTCCTTTTTTTTCTGCTTTGGTCTTTATAGCAGCTACATCAGAGCCTGCTCCAGGTTCTGTTACACAGTAGGCCTTGAATATATGGAAACAAGAGAAAATAATTATATGTTAATTATTAAATTATGAACATTTAGAACCAGGAGGGTATTTTATTTTTTAAGTCAGTATTTTAAATACTTTAAAATACTTAACAATAAAATGTTCTTACAGAATCAAACTACTCAAATGTAAAAACATTTAATATGTAATTTAAAACTAGATGTAGGATACCAATAAACCATATCAAAAATTACAATGTTAGGTATCTTCAACAAAGTTAAATAAATTTCACACGAACTCATTCATCCAAACATTTATTGAGTAGTATCTACCATTTACCAGGTTATGAAGGAGGTGATGGAAAAGCCAGAGATGAAAGACATCCTGTCTTCAAGATTTTTACAATGTAGCAGTGGAGATGAATATTATATTGTAATTATATATCTAAGTATTAAAGTCACACACAATGGGCTTAAGAAACTATCTTAGCTTTAGGGTGTCAGAAAGCTTCCCAGAGGTGATGTTTAAATTAGGTCTCAAAAAGGAAAAGGAATTCTTAGGGGGTAAGGAAAAGGGGGAATGTGTATTCCAGGAAGAAGTAATACATATGCAATGATGCCGAGATAAGAAGCAGGGTTACTCAGTGTTTGTGATACAAAAGTACCAGATTCTATGCATTCTGTGCATGTAAGGGAATGGTAGAAATTAGTCTGGAAAGAAAAGAAGGGAACAGATGACAAAGAACACTTTATATTACACTAAGAAGTTAAATTTTTATCTGGTGGAAAAAGGGAAGCCTCTTAAGGCTCTTCAACAGATGTGTGACAAAATGTAAGCAGAATGGATAAAGGGAGTGGTGGAAGGCAAGCAATGGGTAGCTGAAGTTCATTCAAGTTTACTGAGTGACAGGTACTGAGAATACAAGGCCTAAAGACACAAGCTCCTTACCCTTAAGGTACTTATAGTCCAAAGAGAGAAACCTTAACAGTTAATTTTAATTCAAAGTAGTAAGGGTACATAGGGACATTAGAAATGACCACTTAGACCTGTAGGGGGTGGGAGGTGATGAGTGGTAAGGAAGATGAAAAGAAGAATAATAAGTAATACTCGTTGAAGGAGATAAGTCTTGAAGGACAAATAAGTGAGGCAAGCAGATCTAGGCATGGAAGAATGAAACAGCAGTTGTACAAGGCAAAGTACTAGCAGTTCAGTACTAGAATGTAAAGTATGAAACTGAAAGCCATGAAAACAGGCTAAAAAGGCAGGCAGGGACCTGGTCCTGGAGGCTGAGGTGTATGCCATGCTAAGGAGAGCAGACTTTTATGCATTCAACAAAAGTTTATCAAACACTTGCTATTGTGCCACAGAACCTGGGCTTCAGGGAAATCCAGAGCAGCCTAGTGCGCAAAAGTGAGGAATATACATGCATTTTTCTGAGGATGTCAGATTCTAAAACGGGTTCACAAACTAAAAAAAATATATTAGATACCACTGCTATTGATGAAATGGAAACACAGTGTTTTTGTAAATGCAGGAAAGTGACAGATTTACATTTTAGATAGTTTATTATTACAGAAGTATAAAGGACAGATTTAAGGGGAGATAATAATAATAACTTTTTACTATCTTCCAGGTGCTGTTCTGAGTACTTGACTCATTTAAACCTCACAATAATCCTTATGACACAAGTACTAGGTATCTACATTTTATAAATAAGGAAACTGAGACAGTGAGGTTAAGTAATTTTCCCAAGTTCACAGATCTAGTAAGTGGCATAAATACCTACATAAGACTGGAGTTAGGGACACAAATTATGCAAGAAAGAAAGCTTAAACTAAGAAGCAAGATAAGGCAAGAAGATAAGATGAAGTTTAGAATTGTGGTGTGAAATCCACAGGACACAATGACTGAATAGGATGTTGGGGAGCTAAAGAGGATGTTATGATGACTCAATTTTTTAGTTTAGGAAGCTTCCAATTAGGGATAATCTCTAAGAGAAGCAGTACTATAGAGTGGGAAGAAAATAATTTGGTTTGGGACACACTTCGCTTAAGATATTTGAGTCTAGGGCTTCCCTGGTGGCGCAGTGGTTGAGAATCTGCCTGCCAATGCAGGGGACATAGGTTCGAGCCCTGGTCTGGGAAGATCCCACATGCCGTGGAGCAACAAGGGCCGTGAGCCACACTACTGAGCCTGCGCGTCTGGAGCCTGTGCTCTGCAACGAGAGGCCGCGACAGTGAGAGACCTACACACCGCGATGAAGAGTGGCCCCCACTCACCGCAACTAGAGGAAGCCCTCGCATAGAAACGAAGACCCAACACAGCCAAAAATAAGTAAATTAAATAAATAAATAAATAAAAACACAAGTTGAAAAAAAAACATATTTGAGTCTAGCTAGGAAGAAATGTCTAATAGATAAGTTCATATAGGAGGGTAAAGGTCAGGGGAGAGATAAGGGCTGGAACTGGAGACTTAATAGACTACTCAGTGAATATACCAAAACTTAACACGAGACAGGGAGACTGATTTGCCAATTTAAGTCAAGAGTAAGCTTTATGTAAATCAACAGTGCTAATGCTATAAGCTATATTTACAAAAGAATAGTATCTGCCTCTTCCTATCTTTGTGCTCTTTACACAATTCTTGGATGACACCTTTGGTCCAGAAGACCTTAATTAAGAAGAAAATACAGATTTATGGGAAAGAGACCTGGAAAATCTCAAAGAGACACATCTTTATTGCAACCCTCTGGATCTGTGAGAGAGAACAGGGCCCAGAAGGATCAGCTCCGGACTTGCTCCAACCCGACGCTTTCAGTAACTCCCTTCTCTTCAAGCTCCCCACTCAGCCCAACATTTTAATCTTTCAGTCTTTCTCCCTCCTTCATCATCCTCTGTTTATTCACCTTTTCCATTCCCTTGTCTCATTTTCTCATTCTTTCTGATTGCCCTGCTCTCTCACACTCATATCCCCTTGCAGATCATCTTTCTGTTGGAGACTATACTGATGGCCTATTTCCAAGAGCAGCAGGTTTGAATCAGCTCCAGTTTAAAATGAAGGTGGGGGGTGGGGGCAAGGCCAGGAGGGGATATTAAAAAAAAAAAAAAGTATCTAAAATAAGAGTGATGGAACCATGCTACTCGGTACTCATCAGACCATACTAGAGTACTATATTTAGCTCTATAATAATATTTTTGAGTCAATGATTACTAAGAAGGCGGTGGGACTTTACTGTGTTGTATGAAGAGAAGATGAAAAAATTGGGGCTAGTTTGCTTAGAAAAAAGTAAGATCCACATGACAGCCATATTAAAATACCTGAAGGGCTATACAGCCAAGGGAGAGGATTTGAATTGATAGGAGAAAACTAGTGTGAAATTATTCAAACTTATTGAACACCTATTATGGTATCAGGTGGTGAAGTTATAAAAGGAAATGACACAATCCTTTCCCTCAGGAGCATGCAATCTAGAAGAGCTTTCTAACAGTCAGGGACACTCCCAAATGGAGCTGCTTCAGGAAGTTGAGACTCCTAGACATGAAAACATGAGCTAGACGGCCTTTTCACAGGTGTGCTATAGAGGAGATTCAGGTGTCATGTAGGTTAACTGCATTACTCTTCTACCTAGATGTTCAAAGATGTTTTCAGCATCACAACAAAAAAAGTATTATACAAATGAACTGCCCAGAAAAGATAACTCTTTAAAGTACCAAAATTTAATTTTAAGTAACTTTGGGAATTTCTTTTCCTCTGAAATATGCTATTAGACATTCCTCTCCTTTATAATAAGGCATAGTTTTTATTTTTTTTTAACTTTTTCATAAATTTATTTTATTCTTACTTATTTTGGGCTGTGTTGGGTCTTTGTTGCTGCACGCGGGCTTTCTCTAGTTGCGGCAAGCGGGGGCTACTCTTCGCTGCAGTGCGCGGGCTTCTCATTGCGGTGGCTTCTCTTGTTGTGGAGCACGGGCTCTAGGCACGAGGGCTTCAGTAGTCGTGGCTCGCAGGCTCGAGAGTGCAGGCTCAGTAGTTGCGGCGCACGGGCTTAATTGTTCCACGGCATGTGGGATCTTCCCAAACCACGGCTCAAACTCCTGTCCCCTGCGTTGGCAGGTGGATTCTTAACCAATGTGCCACCAGTGAAGCCCAAGGCATAGTTTTTAGAACTTATGAAGTGTATGAGTTTGTGTGTTTCTATGCACAATGGCTGGCTCTTCAGAGTTGTTCTTGTCTTATTTGATTGTTTCCTAGTAAGTAAAATTAATTTTATAATGCTCTTTCAGCAGAAGCCATTTTTGTTTCCAGTGCAACTTGTTCTCTTAAGTCAAGCAAATTAATAACATTTATGCATATTTATGAAGAATTTATTATTAATTTGCATAATTCTATGAATTCTATAATTCTATGAATAATACATTTTGGGTAAGGATCTAAGGGTCTACCAGATTGTTAACTTATGAGCAGGAACCCAGTTTTGGCGGGTTTTTTATTTATTTATTTATTTTTTTGTGGGGGGGCTGTGTTGGGTCTTCGTTGCTGTGCATGGGCTTTCTCCAGTTGCAGCGAGCGGGGGCTACTCTTTGTTGCAGTGTGCGGGCTTCTCATTGCAGTGGCTTCTCGTTCTTGTGGAGCACAGGCCTTAGGCACATGGGCTGCAGTAGTTGTGGCATGCGGGTTCAGTAGTTGTGGCTCACTGGCTCTAGAGCGCAGGCTCAGTAGTTGTGGCACACAGGCTTAGCTGCTCCGCGGCATGTGGGATCTTCCCAGACCAGGGCTCGAACCCGTGTCCCCTGCATTGGCAGGCAGATTCTTAACCACTGTGCTACCAGGGAAATCCCAAGAGCCCAGTTTTATTCATTGTTTTATTCCAAGTCCACCTGGTACACAGTATTCAAATATTTAAAAGAATGAGTAGAACATTATACTTTTATTAGTGATGATACCACCACCTTATCTTTGTATAGTTTACTAAACAATTTTGCATTCATTCTCTACTAATTTTTTCTTTTTTGCCTTACACTCTAAAGTGACTGGAGGTAGTTCATATAACGCATGCTTTTTAAAAAATCAGGAATGAAGTGAAAATAAAGATAAACCGGAAATAATAATATACTACAACACACGCTTCGAGGTTCAAATAATTACTAATGGAGGACTATAAAACTGTCTCTGTGCTTCCTACTTACCAAAACAAAAAAAATACTATACTGTAGTTACAAGTGTAAACTGCCTATAAGCTGAAGTCTGGCATATAGCAGGGAATTCAGATATTGAGTAAATGAATGGATGAATGAATGGCAGTTAAGGAAAACAAAGTATCCCCTGGCCATGAGGTATGAAAGAAATTACTATATTTTTGCAAAAGGGACACTATGTGAAGATATTCTTATAAAAACATAAGCATTTTGTTTTATGTTTACTATATCCTTTTTAGATGTTGTATGACCAAAATAGGTGTGTATAACAATACAGAAGAAAATACAGAAGAGACTTTGAGGCTAAGTAACTATATAAGATCATATTGCTATTATATGGCTTGAAGCCAGGTCTTAGGACCCCAAGTTCAGTGTTCAGTTACATTTCAGCTACTTCTCAGTTCCACTGGAAATACATGGTTTTATGACAAGAGTTTTCTTTACCACTGTTACGCTTTTTCAGACACTTATGAGTTCTTAGACCAAGTAAGTTTACTGAATGTCTTGCCCATAACAAGCTTGTCCTAGTAGTCTAATACTTGTTTCCAGGTGTCTAATACTGCATATATTTTAGGTATATACTTTTTAAAATATATACTATATTTTAGGTATATACTTTTTGAAAGATTTAATCCAATCTTTGAAAAATAAATATGGTTTCTAACTTATTATTTATATTTTAATACTATATGTGTAATATATATGCAATAATACAATTAGTTTTGATTTTTAGAAAATGTTTTTGCACTAAGTGGTATTAAAAAATAATTATAGTATCATCCTGATTTATTTCTGTACTCACTTTCCTCAGCAAGAGTATAACTGATCACATGATCTGGTAAGAGATTAAGTCTTACGAACATGCACTAACACTGTAACTGTAAATTAAATCCAAAAACTTATCATCTTTTTCTGTATCAATTTTTACCATGACATTATTATTATTATTTTTTTTTATTGGCTGCTTCAGGTCTTAGTTGTGGTATGTGGGATCTTCGTTGAGGCATGCAGGATCTTTCATTATGGCACATGGGCTTCTCTCTTGTTGTGGCATGCAGGTTTTCTCTTCTCTAGTTGTGGAGCACAGGCCCCAGGACGTCTGGGCTCTGTCGTTGAGGCACGTGGGTTCCAGAGCACATGGGCTCTGTAGTTTGCAGCACGCAGGCTCTCTAGTTGAGGCACACGAGCTCAGTAGTTATGTCGCACGGGCTCAGTGGCCCTGAGGCACGTGGGATCTTAGTTCCCTGACCAGGGATCAAACCCACGTCCCCTGCATTGTAAGGTGGATTCTTTACCACTGGACCACCAGGGAGGTCCCCTACCATGACATTATTATTTTTTTTTAAATAAATTTATTTATTTATTTTTGGCTGCGTTGGGTCTTCGTTGCTACGTGTGGGCTTTTCTCTAGTTGCGTCGAGGAGGGGCTACTCTTCGTTGCGGTGCATGGGCTTCTCATTGCAGTGGCTTCTCTTGCTGCGGAGCATGGGCTCTAGGCACGTGGGCTTCAGTAGTTGTGATGCACGGGCTCAGTAGTTGGCTCGTGGGCTCTAGAGCGCAGGTTCAGTAGTTGTGGCACACGGGCTTAGCTGTACCGCAGCATGTGGAATCTTCCCAAACCAGGGCTTGAACCCATGTCCCCTGCATTGGCAGGCGGATTCCTAACCACTGCGCCACCAGGGAAGTCTGACATTATTTTTAAAAGCAAAAATCTAAGGAATTTAAATATTCAACAATAGGGAATAGTGAAATAATATATAGTACATCAATTAGATAGCATATTATGTAGTCATAAATATCACAGTATTTAAAAAGTAGAACATAAGAAAATGCTCGTTATGTTAAAAAGGATGTAAAACTGCATATATAATATGACATTAATTGTGAAAAATACATCTATATGTATTAAAAAATCTAATAGAGTATACAATAAGACAGTTATAGCAGTTAACTTCATATCTGAGGGATTACAGATGTTTTTGTTCTTCTTCATACCTTTCTAAATCTTCTATACTATTTTAACAATCTGAAAGTTTTTAAAATATTAATTCTAAAAAGTTTAAATAAAACATTATATGTAGTATAATTTTATAAATATTGAGAGTTAACTGACTCTCAGTAGAAATTAATCAATATTTTTCATTAATATACTTATTGACTATTTTCATTTTCACCCTTGGCTTCATATTTTGAGTACATCAATTGCACTAGATACATATTTGAATAATATTATGCACTAGAAGGGGGAAAATGTACAGTAAACCTTTATTAATTCAGAAGTTAGAATAATTTAGGGACTAGAGTGAATGTATTTTTACATATACTGAAGATATTAATAACAAAACTGCCAAAGAAATGTTTAAAATACTTGAACTACTTTTAAAGACTCTAATATTTTAGAAATACCTATTTATAAACAGTAAGATAATTACAAATATTCATATCAGTGTATAAGTTAGGTTCTCCAAAGCATCTCTATGCTACAATTTTTTAGCCTATTTCTAATATTATATACATTACAAGAAAAGAATCTGGATGTTTCACACAATTCTTAGACAATATTGAGAATTAGCCTACTAAGTAACTCCCACCTGTTAAAACAAATTGACAACTAAGTAGGAAATACATATAAATGTCTTCATAAGTTTACCTGAAATTTAGGTACCTGAAATAAATAAAAAACATTTATTTTCAAATACTACTTTCTACTCTTTCAGACCAATTCTCACAGTTAGCTCAAAATGATAACAATTTACTATATTTTGGTATCACAATCACACCCTAGACTGAAATCTATTTGACTAATAACCAAAAGAAAGAAAAATCCTATGTAAAGTCACTTTCAGTATAGAATTGCAGCATGCATGTGTGTAAAATGTATAAGAATATCTTACACAAAAAAATCCAATTTAGGGACTTCCCTGGCAGTCCAGTGGTTAAGACTCTGTGCTTCTACTGCAAGGGGCACAGATTTGATCCCTGGTTGGGGAACTAAGATCCCGCATGCCTCACGGCACAGCCAAAATTAATTCCAATTTAAAAATTTGCTGAGGGCTTCCCTGGTGGGGCAGTGGCTGAGAGTCCGCCTGCCGATGCAGGGGACATGGGTTCATGCCCCGGTCCAGCAAGATCCCACATGCTGCGGAGCGTCTGGGCCCGTGAGCCATGGCCGCTGAGCCTGCACGTCCTGACCCTGTGCTCCGCAACGGGAGAGGCCACAACAGTGAGAGGCCCACGTACCAAAAAAAAAAAAAAAAAAATTGTTGAGTAGTTCTCAGAAAATTAAATAAAATCTATAAATATCCTCCTGAAGTCACTCAGTGATTCAACAAACTAAACTGCTATCTTTTCACTCATATTAATTTCTTATTAGTTCAAAAAACTACTAGTTCAAACACCTACTGTCATGTATTCCATCTGAACTTCCTGACACAAATGCTCAGTTCTAGAGCTCTGGAGTGCTCCATTAAGTAGCTATTACTCTCCTGGAAATAAGCAAGAGGATTATTTTATGACACTTTCTGGCATCCCAGAAACATCATTGTACCTAAATATGTTGCTTTTGCCTTAATGTGCTGTAGCCCAGTGTATACATACAGACTGAAAAGGAAAAAGAGCACACTTATTCACTTCTTTAAATGTGAAATAAAGCAGCAGCTACACATACTCACACACATCACTGGCTCCTCAGTCAGTCTCCCCAAATATTTCTTTTGTTGTTGATCATTTCCAGCAATAATAACAGGCATTTGCTATCAACCAAAGAAAAGTGATATTAAAAAAGCAAGATATTTTAAAATTAGGTATGTAAATTGATATACTTAATTCAAAACATGAGAACTATTTTTCCCAAGGGTAAGTCCAAAGAATTGGCCTTTATTCTGCCTCTAAGTTAGAGAGCTAAAACCACAAGGGTATAAATCTATTAATCCAAGTATTTTCATAAAACAAAGTTATATAGAACTTGTTGGTAATATATAAAAATCTACTGTAATAAGATACACAAGTAGAGAATTAAATTTACGGACTTCCCTGGTGGCACAGTGGTTAAGAATCCACCTGCCAATGCAGGGGACACGGGTTCGAGCCCTGGTCCGGGAAGATCTGACATGCCGCGGAGCAACTAAGCCCGTGTGCCACAACTACTGACCCTGCGCTCTAGAGCTCGTAAGTCATAACTACTGAGCCCATGCACCACAACTACTGAAGCCCACGTGCCTAGAGCCCGTGCTCCGCAACAAGAGAAGCCACGCAATGAGAAGCCTGCGCACTGCAATGAAGAGCAGCCCCCACTCGCTGCAACTAGAGAAAGCCTGCACGCAGCAACGAAGACCCAATGCAGACAAAAATAAACAAACAAAAAAAGAATTAAATTTACAATAAATGACATGGTATATATGATCAGGTGTCCTAAGAATTACTCACTAAATTTCAGCATTGCCAGCAGTGGCAGCAAGCCATCCCAATCCTTCTCCTGAATGCCCATACATAAGAATTGCCACTGAAGCCACAGCCAAAGTGTACAGTTTCCCACAGAGACAGCTAGGACTCCAAGTACTAAATACAACAGCCAAAATGATCAACTCATGGAAAAGAACTCCAGGCTTCACTGCAGAATCTTGTGTTCCTTTTTAAAGAAAACTGTGTTCCACCAGCTAACCTAACTTAGCAGTACTGTTTCATTAACAACAGCTCAGTTAAGCAATTCATTTTCTAGGTAACTTACCCCCAGAGAATTTCCTTCAATAGCAGTCTGAACCCCTGTACATCCATAAGCCATTTCTTCAGTAATTAGACAGCTATCAAAAGTTCCAAGTCCAAGACCTCCTACAGTATCAAAATGTTTTAAGAGCCCATTATAATATATAGCACACCTCAACAGAAATAAGGGTCAACTATTTAAATTACTTCCAATATAACCTAATTGATTTTAACAGCAAATTTGCAAAAACAGTATCTATAACACTAGAAACTAAACGTTTTCTGGCTAGTACAGTAACAAAGTATACTTCTCTAAAATAAGTTTTAAAATTTCAAAAAATTCTCTTACTATTTGTAATCTGGACCTGTCTTCCTGTTTCAGCTTGATTTTGTAAAAACTTGATTCAACTCTGCTAAAATTTTAACCTTTTGACTGACGAAAGGAGTGAAAGGAAAGTCTCAATAAAATGTAAAATCAAAGGTAGAATTAAAATGCAACAAATCAACTAACTGTAGAGATAGACGTTACCAAGGATTAGGATCAAGTTAACATCGGAACCAGTTATAAAGAAGGAAGAATGCCTCTAAGTGTTGAGTACAAGGCTTCTAAAAGCTGACAAATACTGAAGTCTGAACAGTGGCACAAAGGTAGAAAACCATTTAATGGCAACAAATATTTGAAAGAATGACTGAATAGAATTTCAAAATTCTTCTTGTACATAGGCATTCTAGAATTAAAAATGTAAAGAAAGCTTACCACAACTTTCTGGAATGTGTGTATTCAATAAACCAAGTTCCCAGGCTCTTTTAATTAGTGGGACAGGGTACTGAAAGAAAAAAATAATAATAAAGATAAAAGCCAGTTACATTTAAAATCTATTTATATTTAAAATCTTGTAAAATATGTCAAAGACTTTTCTCTCCTTAAAATGCATAAACCTACCTCGCCAGTCTTATCGTATTCTGCAGCAACTGGGATTATTTCCTCCCTGGCAAATTTACGAGCAGTAGCTTGAAATTCTTTCTGCTGTTCAGTGAACGCTAAGGGAAAGTTATTTAGAAAACATTAAAATAGGACAATGAGTTGAGGGAAATGAAGTATGTGGAAATTTATATTTATAATGGAGACTTTAAACCTTGATAACAAGAAAGTCAGACTACAATGTGCCTTCAGACTAATCAAGATTTCACTGTGCTATGTGAATAAATCTATATCGATACTCATGCCAAAAAAGTAGGTAAGATTTCTAGCTTTTACAAATGAGTAACAGATATAAACTTGAGTTTTCCTCTTCCAAGTGTTAAGGTAAAAACAATTTTTCTTACTTATTATTAGTTCCAAAGCAGACTCATCAAACTTTGACTAACACTGAAATAAAAATAATACATATGACAATGCCCTGATCTCAAGAATCAATCTAATTAGGGAGATAAGATATGACCAGTGACCATAAACCAATAAAACTTGTTCCAAAATATCATATAATACTAATATCATAATTTCAATTTTACTCCTCCTTTAAACTCAGATAATTTAAGCTTATAAATTAGCACAAAGCAACTGGCAAAAGTGGTGGGAAAGCTTCTCAAATTAATGAAGTGAATAGGGTGACTGGACCGAGGACAGAAGCCAATTACCACCATACTTTTAAAAATCCATACTATCAAAGGATAGGTAAAATTTTAAAAAGATATAGGGTATTTCAGGTAAGAAGAATGAGAAAAAAGGCAGAAAGGCAAGAATGAGCAAGAATGTTCAGGAGTATAGTAATCATTTCTATAGGGATGTATGAAATAAAATGTAAAAGACATTAGAAATTCGGTGTTGAATCTCTCATTGTATAAATAAGGAAACAAAAGCCCAGACTAAGGAAACGATAGCTCCAGAGTCTTACAATGAATTAGCAATAAAAGTATACTTAGCGTTTCAGTCTAGTGTTCTCTACATCACAACTTTACTTCTAAAATTGGGGCCAATTCGTATCAAAATTGTGAGTGGGTAAAGGGGAAGGCAAGGATCTATTACGTATTATTTGAGAACCTACTTTGATCCAGTTACTATGTGCTAGGACTTCACATATGTCATATAATTTAATCTTCAAATAAATCCTCTGTTGTAGATATTATCCCCATTTTATAGCTAAACAACCAGGTGCAACTGGTCATAGGTGTTATCCCTATTCCTTTTCTTGAGCTCCACAATCTCCCTCCTAAACACTTGTATCTATCTCATCTTCTGTCAGTCAGCGAACAACCATAGATTTCTCCTGCTAGTCTCTTACTAACAACCATAGATTTCTCCTGCTAGTCTCTTACTATTGAGTATGAATCTGTACGTGACAAACTGAAACTAAGGAGCAACCATACCAAACCTATGCTAACATCTCAATAAGAAAATAAGATCCAGTGTCCCAAACTGCTATCCTCATGCTGTTTCAAAATTTTCACTTAATTCTGTTAAAAAAAAAAAAAAACTTTATAAAGATGTTAACAATCTTAAAAAATAAAACAAAAACCAAAAATGATAACCCTAGGGAGTTTTGAGTTTGTTATTTCTACCTGGGTGTGAGTTAATTATCTCAGCTGCCTTTTAACTATTTTCTGAGACCAAGTGAACTGAGAAAATGGGTTTTCAACTAGAGGAAAGGTAATAATTTTGAAGCAAAAAGCACTTTAGGGGGCAAAGGATGCTGAAGAAAGGGATTATTTTTCAAATTTTTTGCCTGGGTGGGGCTCTTCATTTTAGAGAGAAAAGGGAAGCAAAATCTTATTCCTTTTCCCTCCGACACCACATGGCTCCCTGATCCCAAAACTGAGAACCACATGTACTAGCACCAAACTGCAGTTCAGATATATTATGGACAAACCAGGCTCTGGCTTATTAGCAGGCACCTAGCACCTTGTAACTAATAAGTGTTTAAGAAGTATTTGTTGCATTCATTTCTAAGTTGAAGACTAGTCATATGTAGCAGTGAATGTGTTATTTATTTGGGGATATATACTTAAGAAAAATGGCAGAAATATATATGTATGCTGCTAATACAGATTTATGTATAGAGTATTATGATGGAGAAGAAAACAAGATCAGGAAGAATGGGTATGACTAACTGTGAACAACCTGTGGATGGTGATTGGTTCTATTCACTTACAGACATTACTAAGTTTGTTTACAAACATGTTTCAGATAAATACATATAAAAAGCTGCATACATACAACAAACAAAAGTTTAAAATCAAAACACAGAACAAAACATATACCAAAACTAAATCCTGATCCAGGTTCACGGTGTTGGACAGCTTTCGTATGTTGTGATCTCCAGTCAAAGCGAGAAAGACTTCTCAGTACCTACAAAGAACAATTTTATTACAATAAATTTGATAAATTAAACATGAGTCAAATAGAATACTGACAACACAAGTGAGTAGAACAGCTTCTTTGACCATATTCAAGAAAACAGTTTAAGTCATTACTTAAATGCCCTCAACAATAATTTGACTTCTGTATTAAGCCAATTATCAGATTATTTGAACACCTATCATAAAGGAAATTCTTTTTTAAAAAAATGCAATGTGGAGAGATTGGTTCAAGATGGCGGAGTAGAAGGATGTGCGCTTACTCCCTCTTGTGAGAGCACCAGAATCACAACTGCTGAACAGTCATCGACAGGAAGACACTGGAACTCACCAAAAAAGATAGCCCACTACCAAAGACAAAGGAGAAGCCGAAATAAGATGGGAGGAGGGGCGCAAGCACAATAAAATCAAATCCCATAACCACTGGGTGGGTGACTCACAAACTGGAGAACAATTATACCTCAGAAGTCCACCTACTGGAGTGAAGGTTCTGAGCCCCATGTCAGGCTTCCCAACCTGGGGGTCCAGCAATGGGAGGAGGAATTCCCAGAGAATCAGACTTTGAAGGCTAATGGGATTTGACTGCAAGATTTCAACAGGACTGGGTGAAACAGAGACTCCACTCTTGGAGGGCACAAAGTAGTGTGCACATCAGGACCCGGTGAAGGAGCAGTGACCCTGTAGCAGACTGAACCAGACCTACCTGCTAGTGTTGGAGGGTCTCCTGCAGAGGTGGGGGGTGGTTGTGGCTCACCATGGGGACAAGGACACTGGCAGCAGTTCTGGGAAGTACACCTTGGTGTGAGCCCTCCTGGAGTCCTCATTAGCCCCACCAAAGAGCCAGGTAGGTGCAAGTGCTGAGTCAAACACCCAACAGGGAGGGAACTCAGCCACACCCATCAGCAGACAAGTGGATTAAAGTTTTAATGAGCTCTGCCCAACAGAGCAACAGCCAGCTCTACCCACCACCAGTCCCTCCCATCAGAAAGCTGGCATAGCTTAGATAGACTCATCCATCAGAGGGCAGACAGCAGAAGCAAGAAAAACTACAATTCTGTAGCCTGTGGAACAAAAACCACATTCACAGAAAGACAGACAAAATGAAAAGGCAGAAGACTATGTACCAGATGAAGGAACAAGACAAAACCCCAGAAAAACAACTAAATGAAGTGGAGATAGGCAACCTTCCAGAAAAAGAATTCAGAATAATGATAGTGAAGATGATCTAGGACCTTGGAAAAATAATGGCAGCAAAGATCAAGAAGATGCAAGAAATGTTTAGCAAAGACCTAGAAGAATTAAAAAACAAACACCTAGGAGAATTAAAGAACAAACAAACAGAGATGAACAATACAATAACTGAAATGAAAACTACACTAGAAGGAATCAATAGCAGAATAACTGAGGCAGAAGAACGGATAAGTGACCTGAAAAACAGAATGGTGGAATTCACTGCAGTGGAAAGAATTAAAAAAAAAGAATGAAAGGAAATGAAGACAGCCTTAGAGACCTCTGGGACAACATTAAACGCAACAACATTCATGTTATAGAGGTATGAGAAGGAGAAGAGAGAGAGAAAGGACCCGAGAAAATATCTGAAGAGATTATAGTCGAAAACTTCCCTAACATGGGAAAGGAAATAGCCACCCAAGTCCAGGAAGCCACCCAAGTCCAGGAAATAGCCACCCAAGTCCAGGGAGCACCCAAGTCCCAGGCAGGATAAACCTAAGGAGAAACACGCCAGGACACACAGTAATCAAACTGACAAAAATTAAAGACAAAGAAAAATTATTAAAAGGAACAAGGGAAAAAGGACAAACAATATACAAGGGAACTCCCATAAGCTTAACAGCTGATTTCTTAGCATAAACTCTACAAGCCAAAAGGGAGTGGCATGATATATTTAAAGTGATGAAAGGGAAGCACCTATAACCAAGATTACTCTACCCAGCAAGGATCTCATTCAGATTCAATGGAGAAAACAAAAGCTTCAGACAAGCAAAAGCTAAGAGAATTCAGCAGCACCAAACCAGCTCTACAACAAATGCTAAAGGAACTTCTCTAAGTGGGAAACACACAAAAGAAAAGGTCCTACAAAAACAAACTCAAAACAATTAAGAAAATGGTGATAGGAACATACATTTCAATAATCACCTTAAATGTGAATGGATTTAATGCTCCAACCAAAAGACACAGTCTTGTTGAATGGATACAAAAACAAGGTCCATGTACATGCTGTCTGCAAGAGACCCAGTTCAGAACTAGGGATGCATACAGACTGAAAGTGAGGGGATGGAAAAAGATATTCCATGCAAATGGAAATCAAAAGAAAGCTGGAGTAGCAACAATCATATCAGATAAAATAGACTTTAAAATAAAGAATGTTACAAGAGACAAGGAAGGACACTACATAATGATCAAGGGATCAATCCAAGAAGAAGATATAACAATTATAAATATATATGCACCCAACATAGGAGCACCTCAACACATAAGGCAAATGCTAACACCTATAAAAGAGAAAATTCACAGTAACACAATAATAGTGGGGGACTTTAACACCTCACTTACACCAATGGACAGATCATCCAGAAAATTAATAAGGAAACACAAGATTTAAAAGACACCATAGACCAGATAGATTCAATTGATATTTACAAGACCATCTGAAAACAGCAGATTACACTTTCTTCTCAAGTGCACATGAAACATTCTCCAGGACAGATCACATCTTGGGTCACAAATCAAGCCTCAGTAAATTTAAGAAAACTGAAATCATATCAAGCATCTTTTCCGACCACAACACTATGAAATTAGAAATAAATTACAGGGGAAAAAAAAAGTAAAAAACACAAACACATGGAGGCTAAACAATACATTACTAAATAACCAAGAGATCACTGAAGAAATCAAATAGGAAATCAAAAAACACCTAGGGACAAATGACAATGAACACATGACGAAACAAAACCTATGGGATGCAGCAAAAGCAGTTCTAAGAGGGAAGTTTATAGCAATACAATCCTACCTCAAGAAACAAGAAAAATTTCAAATAAACAATCTAACCTTACACCTAAAGAAACTAGAGAAAGAAGAACAAAGAAAACCCAAAGTTAATAGAAGGAAAGAAATCATAAAGATCAGAGGAGAAATAAATGAAATAGAAATAAAGAAAACAATAGCAAAGATCAATAAAACTAAAAGCTGGTTCTTTGAGAAGATAAAAAAAATTGATAAACCTTTAGCCAGACTCATCAAGAAAAAGAGCGAGGAGTCAAATCAATAAAATTAGAAATGAAAAAGGAGAAGTTACAACAGACACCACAGAAATACAAAGCAACATAAGAGACTACTACAAGAAACTCTATGCCAATAAAATGGACAATCTGGAAGAAATGGACAAATTGTTAGAAAGGTATAACCTTCTAAGACTGAACCAGGAAGAAATAGAAAATATGAACAGACCAATCACAAGTAATGAAATTGAAACTGTGATTAAAAATCTTCCAACAAACAAAAGTCCAGGACCAGATGGCTTCACAGGTGAATTCTATCAAACATTTAGAGAAGAGTTAACACCTATCCTTCTCAAACTCCTCCACAGAAGTGCAGAGGAAGGAACACTCCCAAACTCATTCTATGAGGCCACCATCACCCTGATACCAAAACCAGACAAAGATACTACAGAAAAAGAAAATTGCAGACCAATATCACTGATGAATATAGATGCAAAAATCCTCAACGAAATACTAGCAAACAGAGTCCAAAAACACATTAAAAGAATCATACACCATGATCAAGTGGGATTTTTCCGAGAGATGCAAAGATTCTTCAATATATGCAAATCAATCAATGTGATATACCATATTAACAAACTGAAGAATGAAAACCATATGATCATCTCCATAGATGCAGAAAAAGCTTTTGACAAAATTCAACACACATTTACAACAAAAACTCTCCAGAAAGTGGGCACAGAGGGAAACTACCTCAACAAAATAAAGGCCATATATGACAAACCCACAGCAAACATCATTCTCAATGGTGAAAAACTGAAAGCATTTCCTCTAAGATCAGGAACAAGACAAGGATATCCACTCTCTCCACTCTTATTCAACATAGTTTTGGAAGTCCTAGCCACAGCAATCAGAGAAGAAAAAGAAATAAAAGGAATACAAATCAGAAAAGAAGTAAAACTGTCACTGTTTACAGATGACATACTATAAATAGATAATCCTAAAAATGCCACCAGAAAACTACTAGAGCTAATCAATGAATTCAGTAAAGTTGCAGGATATAAAATTAATGCACAGAAATCTCTTGCATTCCTATATACTAACAACGAAAGATCAGAAAGAGAAAGTAAGGAAAGAATCCCATTAACCATTGCAACAAAAAGAATAAAATACCTAAGAATAAACCTACCTAAGGAGGCAAAAGACCTGTACTTGGAAAACTATAAGACACTGATGAAAGAAATCAAAGATGACACAAACAGATAGAGAGATATACCATGTTCTTAGATTGGAAGAATCAATATTGTGAAAATAACTCTACTACCCAAAGGAATCTACAGATTCAATGCAATCCCTATCAAATTACCAATGGCATTTTTTACAGAACTAGAACAAAAATCGTAAAATTTGTATGGACACACAAAAGACCCCCAAGAGCCAAAGTACTCTTGAGGGGAAAAAAATGGAGCTGGAGGAATCAGACTCCCTGACTCCAGACTATACTACAAAGCTCCAGTAATCAAGACAGTATGATACTGGCACAAAAACAGAAATACAGATCAATGGAACAGGATACAAAGCCCAGAGATAGACACACAAATATGGTCAACTAATCTATGACAATGGAGGCAAGGATATACAATGGAGAAAAGACAGTCTCTTCAGTAAGTGGTGCTGGGAAAACTGGACAACTACATGTAGCAGAATAAAATTAGAACACTCCCTAACACCATACACAAAAATAAACTCAAAATGGATTAAAGACCTAAATGTAAGACCGAACACTATAAAACTCTTAGAGGAAAACATAGGAAGAACACTCTGACATAAATCACAGCAAGATGTTTTTTGACCCTCCTCCTACAGTAATGGAAATAAAAACAAAAATAAACAAATGGGACCTAATGAAACTTAAAAACGTTTGCACAGCAAAGGAAACTATAAACAAGACAAAAAGACAGCCCTCAGAATGGGAGAAAATATTTGCAAATGAATCAATAGGCAAAGAATTAATCTCCAAAATATATAAACAGCTCATGCAGCTCAATATTAAAAAAACAAACAACCCAATCCAAAAATGGGCAGAAGACCTAAATAGACATTTCTCCAAAGAAGACATACAGATGGCCAAGAGGCACATGAAAAGCTGCTTAACATCACTAATTACTAGAGAAATGAAAATCAAAACTACAATGAGGTATCACCTCACACCCGTTAGAATGGGCATCATCTGAAAATCTACAAACAACAAATGCTGGAGAGGGTGTGGAGAAAAGGGAACCCTCTTGCACTGCTGGTGGGAATGCAAATTGATACAGCCACTATGGAGAGCAGTAAGGAGGTTCCTTAAAAAAACTAAAAATAGAATTACCACATGACCCAGCAACCCCACTGCTGGGCACACAGCCAGAGAAAACAATAATTCAAAAAGACACATGCACCCCAATGTTCACTGCAGCACTATTTACAATAGCCAGGTCATGGAAGCAACCTAAATGCTCACTGACAGATTAATGAATAAAGAAGATGTGGTACATATATACAATGGAATATTACTCGGCCATAAAAAGGAACAAAATTGGGTCATTTGTAGAGACATGGATGGACCTAGAGACTGTCATACAGAGTGAAGTAAGTCAGAAAGAGAAAAACACATATATGGAGAACCCAGAAAAATGGTACAGATGAACCATTTGCAAGGCAGAAATAGAGACACAGACGTAGAGAACAAATGTATGGACACCAAGGGGGGGAGTGCTGTGGAGGGGGGGATGAATTGTGAGATTGGGATTGACATGTATACACTAATATGTATGAAATAGATAACTAATAAGAACCTGCTGTATAAAAAATAAATAAATAAAATAAAATTTTTAAAAAATGTAATGCAGGGCTTCCCTGGTGGCGCAGTGGTTGAGAGTCCGCCAGCTGATGCGGGGGACATGGGTTCGTGCCCCAGTCCAGGAAGATCCCACATGCCGCGGAGTGGCTGGGCCCGTGAGCCATGGCCGCTGAGCCTGCACGTCTGGAGGCTGTGCTCCGCAACCGGAGAGGCCACAACAGTGAGAGGCCCGCGTACCACAAAAGAAAAAAAAAAAAAAGAAAAAAAAAAAAATGCAATGCAACTAAAACTGATTAGTAGTATTTGCACTACTAACATGGAGTGTTTCCAAGACAAATACCAATCAGGGGTAGTGGTAGACTTAGAACCACTATTCGAGAAATCTCATCTACAAGTTCTAGAACATTTGTGATTGGGGAGTTGGAACGGGGGTGGGGGGGGCAACAATAGGATGGTACCATACGTTCAAGAGTTGCCTAGTCCATCAACTTTGATACCCTGTCTCTGGAGAGCCTCCCAGGAATGCCTCTGGGAATCTTCCCCTTGGAGGATCCCATTTTCTACGATACCTCACTTTATTTAATAAAACAAATTAGCCTAAAACAATTTTCTGTATTTTCTGCTGTTGTCTGTAAGTATTCTTAGAATATTCTAAGCCAAGGGTAAGCACACTATGGTACCCACCAGTTTTGTAAATAAAATTCTGTTGGAACACAGCCATACCATATTGTCTATTGCTGCTTTCACAGCAGAGTTGTGAAACCATATGGTCCACAAAGCCAAAAATATTTACTGTCTCTTTACAGTTTGTCAACCCTATTCTAAACCATTAATATACTACTTGTCTTAATACCTGAAATACATGCATATTTCTTCAAAAAATATATATAAAAAATATAAGCAGATATTATTCCTTTGCAATCCATTTTTATACTCACAACAGTTCAATGTACACAAAAAGTAACCACTCGCATTTATTAAAGTTATCAAACTGGAAATCATACTGGAACTCCTAAGTAAATGTTTGAGGACAGCCAAAATTACACAATTTATACTTCAAGGAATTTGATGGAACTAAATTCTAGTAAGCTAGACATTGAAAGAAAAGAGCAACTCAACAATATACTAAAAGATCAAGAACTGAACTTGCTTATGTTTTTCAAAATCTGTGAAAAGAAAGTGTCCACTTTGTAGATGACAACTTGAACTTGTAAACAGAATTATCTACATTTAAAGTGACAATGAAGACTGTCAAATATCTTAATTTAAATAACCCTTTCAAAGTGATAACATACTTTATACTACAATTTTGAAAAAAATAGAGTACAAAAATTCATATCTTCTTTGCAATTTTCATTAATTTTATTTTGGAAGTAAAACATGGTTTCTCTGATACTCATTGTCCAGTCATCATAGACCAAACCTATTCTTCTTTAGTCACATTCCACGTATTAATGCACTGAATCTTTCGGTCAATCCTAAGATTAAGGAACTATTTTTATTCCTATTTTGCATATGTAGAAACTGAGGCTCAGAAAAGTCAAGTAAAATTGGCCAAGGTCACTCTACTTACTATTAGGAACCAGGATTATTATTCTAACATTTACTATCATGAACTCATGCCATCAACCACCCTGCTATACTGCTCTTTCAATTTAAGTATCCTAATTGGTTATTAGATTCCAAAAAACAAACAAACAAAAAAAAACCCCACAAAAATCAGACCAAAAAACTTGACCCTTCTAAATGTGTGTTTTGACAGCATTGCACAAAATTAGACCTCACAATACAGGTAAAATGGTCTGCTGGGAGACTTTAAATAGGGAATTGTTAGTGTACCTAAAATAATTTATAAAAAGTTTACATATGATTTTTCAGGAAAACATGTTATGTAAAACAAAGTACAAAGGTAGCTACAGCCAGGGAACAATGCCCAAAGCCCTGTTAATTAACTTTTCAAACCTGGAAAATGAGGCTAATCTTACTGGGTAATTGCAGAGATGATTAAAATAAGATAATATCTTGGAAGCGTAATGCTATATAAATATTGGTTACTACTGTGAGCTCTCTGATCAGAACAATGGAATTCCAAACCTCCAAAAGGCAGCAACTTTAATCAAGCATTAACTCTGCAATAACAGCACAGATATAATTAAAGACTTTTGCATATTTCTTAGGAATTAGTCTTAGTTTTATGGGAGTGTCAAAGAAGAGATACAGGGGTATAAGTTTTCTGGATAGGTTTTTCTATTTCCTTTTTTTGCAAGATTGAGAAATCCCTCTTTTTTTCTGGTGTCAGAGTTTAAGATCATTTTTTAAATCCCCCAATCTCTGCCTTCAGAGTCCATTAACCTGCATAACAATGACAAATATTGGGCAAAAATCCATTAGAATTACTCTAAATTCTAAATCTGCTACTATTTTGGTACAGGGCATAACGTTCTTAATTATAAATGACATTTAAATGGCAGTCTTGTGTGACTATATAAATAATAAAGCTAGCAAAATATATCTAGTAACTGAGACAATTTAAAATCTGTGAGACAACACTAGAATATACAAACAAGCTTCAAAGAAAATTGTGCCGTATGATTTACTTTCCTCTTTTTTTAACGTACACAACGTTGAGGCGTCTCTCTCCATATTACGAAAACAAAAGCATATTAAACTTTTTAAGTATCCTAATGAGCAGCTGCTCCGTTTCCCTTTTCCCCGTGACTTGGCAGGCTGCACTTTGTAGTACAGGGGTCCCCAACCCCCGGGGCCGCAGGATACCAGGCCGCAGCCTGTTAGGAACCAAGACACACAACAGGAGGTGCGTGGTGGGCTAGCGAGCGAATCTTCACCTGGGCTCCGCATCGCTCGCATTACCTCCTGAACCATCCCCCCACCCCCATGGAAAAAATTCGTCTTCCATGAAACCGGTCCCTTGTGCGAAAAAAAGGTTGGGGACCGCTGTTGTACTATACATCAATTGCAGAATAAAATTTACTTTATGACCTTCTTCTTAGGCTGGGGATAGAAAGCCAGTAGAGCGTTTTCCCCAAGACATACTAGTTCAGCAAAAACTAGTTAGTTCAGGGTTGTAATTCTGAGGCACCGGCCAATTCAGAGATGGATTTACTTCGAGATAGGATGGGATTCCTCCGGAAAACGTTTGTAAGGGTCTCGGGCCAGAGAAAGATAAGCGATATTCTCAAAAGTGGACGCCGCCTATATCGGGGGCAGTTGCCGAGGGTATAGAGGAAAGTGAAAACGCAGGAAGCATTCCGTCCCACAAGGAGAGGAGGGGGTGGGCGTGAAAGTCAGGGTCCGGAATCCAGGCTTTGCCAGAGGTGGGGTAAGGAGGGCTAAGGCGCCCCGAAGCGGACTCCTTACTTATCACCGCTTCCCACACCGGCCCCCCCCGCCACACCTATTTCCGGTCCAGGTCCCCCTCGCCAAACACCACAAGCTCCATTTCCCACCCGCGCCGACCCCTGCTCTTCCTCTCACCCCGAAGCTTCGCCTAAACAGCGCTGCCATGTTGACTCTCCGTCCGGCTACTCAGTCTCTAATCTACCAGTTTGTGCCAAGACCGCTGACACGTAGGACGCTGGACCCGCCTGGACCCGCCCATGTCTGGCACAGACCACCCTCCAGGGTGTGGGCGGGGCCCAGGGGGCGGGGTCTCCGAACGCTCGCTAGGTGACCTCGCCTGCGCCTTCAGCGCCATCTTGGCGGCCTTGGTGCCTGAAGAGCCGCGAGGGGTGGTCCCTGAAAAGGCTTCGCTTCCCGCTTGTCCTTTGAGTTTAGACGATGCGCCCTCTTGGGGGGAAGCTGAGGCTGACAGCGGTGCGGAGAAGGAACCGGGAGGGCGGCAATGGCGAGGGAGGCGGGAAGTGGGCGGGCTGCTGGCGCCAAGCGGGGAACTGGCGGGGCACCGGGCTGGCGGAGAATCTGGGTGAGAGGGCGAGGTGAGGAGCCTGGCGAAAAGACGTCTCCCTGGCTTTCGACCTTGACTTTTAACGCGGAGAAACCTATCAAGCCCAAATCATTTCTGCCTTGACGATTCAAAGTATACTTTATTCTCAAACGCTGGACACAAAGCTAAACGATGTTCTGTGTTGAAGAAAATTTAAACAAAGGGAATTTAATCAACGAAGTAAATTTGATCTTCCGGCATATTCCCAAGGCTACTTATTACTGTACACGTGTGTAGAAATAAGGGTGCAAGGTGAGCCTATCTAAAGCTTCTGGCTCAGCGAATGAATGTTGGAAGTCAATGTCTGCCTGAAGAATTATATTTAAAGTCACCCTTTCCAGTTAGACCCTGAGTTCTGAGATAACTGTGGTGTTTCAAAGCCGGGGGATTTTTAAAGCTGTCAAGGTTTGGTGGCTCTTTGTGAAAGCTAGTAAAAGCCCAGTGCAAGTCGGGAGTATAAATGTTTCCCATAATTCCCAGGACTTTTCATTTTTATTGTACCATCTTAATTTTAGGCCCTCAGCACTCACCCCTAAATCTTGTCACTAACTTAACTTTTCTTGCCTGGTAGAGGCTGACCATAATCTAAGTCAATTGTTTACCTTCTATATCCTGTTACTGTACTCCCCTACAAGAACCTTCCACTTTGTCTTCTGGAAATTTAAGATGTATTTATTGCAGACTGAGTACAAGACAGAACGTTAATTAAGAGCTAAATTAAAAGTACCAGGGAAATTCAGTAAAGGGAGAATGCAGTTTGTCCTGGAATCAGCAAGGAAGCTCTCGAAGAGGTAGGTAAAACACAAAATGGACTGTTAAAGATGGGTAGGATTTGACTTCTTTTTTCCAATTTCTTATTGTGAGCATTTTAAACACAGAAAAAATGAACAAAAAATACAAAATCACACATATGCCCATCACTAAATTTAAAAATTGTTATTATATGTCACGTTTTATTTATATGTTTGTATGTACATATATGTGTGTGTGTGTTTGTGTTTGCTGGTTGTTTTTGTTTTTGTGAGAACCATAAGCTGTAGACATTAAGGCACTTCACCTCTGAATATTTTTGCTATATATCTTCTATGAGGACATTGTCCTACATAACCACAAAACCTTTATCACGTGGAAGAAAATTAATAGTTATTCTCTAAGTTAATATCCAGTTAATATTTAGATTTCCTGGTTGTCTGCAAAATGACTTTTGTATGCTGTTTGTTTTTGAACTAAGATCATATCAGTGATTGCCTGTTGCAGTTAGGTTTTAACTTTCTTTGATTTCTTTTAACCAAAAACTTGTAATCCAGTAATTTTGATTTTTTCCTTAAGAAACCAACCAGTTGTCTTGAAGAATGGCCTAATTCTGAGTTGTCTGATTGTACTTATTTTTGCTTCTAGACCTTGTATTTCCTATAAACTGCCAGTTATGAGAGGCTCGAGTAGTTAAGATTAAATATATTTGGCAAGGATACTTTTTGTCATACTGTGTAATTCATGTTGTATCACAATAGGAGGTGTTTAATGTTAGGTTTGTCCCATTATTTGTGATGGTAAGTTTGACTGATTAACGTGCTGACCAATTAAGGTCGTTTCTTTCTATGGTAAAGGTATATTTTTCCCTTTGTAATTAAGAAGCAATCTATAGGGTGATGTTATTGAACCCAAGTTCATGTGCCCAAGACACAGTGAGGCCAAACAAACCAAAACGTCATCATAGTTTGGAACAGAGAAAGGCTCATTGCAGGGCTGAGCAAGGAAAATGGGTGGCTCGTGCTCAAAAGACCTGAACTCCCCAATGGTTTTTGGGGAAGAGTTTTTATAGGCAAAGTTTGAGGGGAGGTCTGCACTATGTGTGATCTTCCTCTGATTGGTTGGTGGTGAGGTAACAGGGTGGTGTTCCAGGAATCTCAATTATCAGCCTTTTGGTTTCAGCCAGTCTGGGGTCCAAGTGCTTGTGCTAAGCATGAGGTTACCATCTTCCACCTGGGCAAGGGCACTTAGTTCCCCTAGAAGAACTCAGAGTTTGTATCAGATTGCTATGTATATCCCTTGAACAGGAACCAGGACCCTGCTCCATCTCTGCAGTGTTTCTTAACTGCCTTTCTTTTGTTTCTGCATTCTCTCACTCTTCTAATTAGTAACTGTTTGAATCTGCCTTTTGGAATTCAGGGAAGGGCTAGGAGCTGAAACCTTTTTCCTACAAACAAGAAATGGGGGACATGGAAAGGCTTTTGTATCAGAGTCCTCAGTTTCAGTGATATGTGGTGTTATGCTAAACAATCTTTCTACTAAATTTTGCCCCTTGGTAGACATGGAATTGAAACAGGAGGGAAGGGGCAGGGCACAACCTTTAAAAGAATGACATAGCCCGAGGACATGACATAAACTGATTAGAACCAAATAGGTCCAAGATGACAGACTAATCGACTTCCACTAGACCTTGAGCCTCAGTATAACACATCAGCAAGCTAAATGACACACCCACAGGCACCATGAGAGTTCCAAGGCCAACTATAAAAGTCAAAAAGTGGACAATGGCCCAGTTCCTGGAAATCCCCACCCCTTCCCCAAAATAGCTGGAATACTCCTCCCACTCATTAGCCTAGGAAACTACCCACCCCTATAAAAACTGACAACCCCATACCCAGAGGCCCACTCTTGCCTTCTGAGATGGCCCACACTCTGTCTGTGGAGTGTGGTTCTCTAGATAAATCCACTTCTTGCTTATCCCTTTGTCTGTCACTGAATTCCTCTCTGTGATGAGACATCAAGAACCTGAGCTTTGGGCTTCCCTGGTGGCGCAGTGGTTGAGAGTCCGCCTGCTGATGCAGGGGACACGGGTTCATGCCCCAGTCCGGGAAGATCCCACATGCCGCAGAGCGGCTGGGCCCGTGAGCCATGGCCGCTGAGCCTGCGCGTCCGGAGCCTGTGCTCTGCAACGGGAGAGGCCACAACAGTGAGAGGCCTGTGTACCACACACAAAAAAAAGAACCTGAGCTTCATTAGGTCCTGAGACCAGGTGTGTGATCTCAATTAAAAGACTGTGGGTTCAAGTCCCAGTCTGGGTTTCGGCTGGGTTTAAGTCCCGGCACATGGGTTCAAGTCCCATTCTGGGTTTTGGCTCGGTTCGAGTCCCAGCACGTGGGTTCAAGTCCCATTCTTGGTTTTGGCTGGGTTTGAGTCCCAGCACGTGGGTTCAAGTCCCAATCTGGGTTGTGTGGTTCCAGAATCGGCTCTTAATAAATACCTTTATATTAATTGGGCACTGTTCCACAAACCTTTTACTGCATTTTTAGGTACAACAGTTCAAATATCTCTCCCCAATGTTCCTTTGTTCCCTGCCATCTCCCCCTAACTCATGGGAATATGACGTAAATGACAGGCCATTCTTTAGGTTAGTGGTTCTTAACCTGGGGCCCTTGAATAAGCTGAAGGTAGACCAGAGATTCCTTTGGAGTTGAGGGAAAAATTTTTATATTCCTTCATACATTTCTGAGGAAAAGATACTCACACAGGTAAGAAAGTAAGAGTATGTAAGTTCAGGTGCTGATAATTTGGTAGATGTGATGGAGGGAATAGTTGGAGATTTTCTGCTGATTGTTTCTATTTCCCAATGAAATAGGAAGTAAGATTATCAACAGAGAGTGAGGGAATATTGGAAATTTGAGAAAAAAATGAAAAATTATTTTGTAAGTATGTTACCCCAAAACTGGGTTCGCCTTTTGGTGGGTGTTGAGCCAAAAGACACAACTAAGCCAAAGCTCAGGAGAAGGAAGGATTTATTACCTGCAGCAAGTAGGGGAACACCAGAGATCTTTCCCACAGCAGTGTCTCCCCAAACAGCAAAATTGGGGAATTTTTAAGCTAAGAGTACATGCATATACATGAAGGGGATTGGGTGGTCGACAGAGTCCAAGCTTTCGTTGGTTAAAGTCACAGGAGTCAGAAAAGGTCAACATCATCATCCCTTAGGTTCCAGTTGATCTGTTGTTGAGCTCTTCAGGCTAATCTTTACCACTGAAACAGAAATGGGAGTCTTTGCAACTGATATATTATCTTTGCTATGGTTACTTCTTTTGCCCAATAAGTCATTTGCTTCTGCATTCTTTTGTTCCCTTACGATCATTAATTACTGAGATCTGTTCAAGGATAAGTATTGTAATCAGGCTTAGGTCACAAAATGGCTTAGGCCAAAAATGGCTTCTCTATGTCAAGAAAGCCATGCCTGGTTCTCTTTCTCCAGGAATCCCCTACCCTATCTCTTACAAGTATAGAATATTTTCTTTCTTTCTTTCTTTTTTAATATTTGTTTATTTATTTGGTCTTAGTTGCGGCAGGCAGGCTCCTTAGTTGTGGCATGCGGACTCTTAGTTGTGACATGCATGTGGGATCTAGTTCCCTGACCAGGGATCGAACCCAGGCCCCCTGTGTTGGGAGCGTGGAGTCTTAACCACTGCACCACCAGGGAAGAACATAGACTATTTTCTTTTTTCTCAAACTTCCTGGGAGTGAGACTGTGAAGGTATGAGGGACCCTGCAGAGGCACTAGTTCTAATGCGTTGGCATATCTAGTGAGTTTGAAAAATTAATGGAACTAGAATATTGGAAAGAATGAGCCAAAAAGAGAGTAGTGGTCAGGTGGAAGAATGCAGGAAAATAAAGACAAGCTCTAGAGCATCATCGTGGGAATAAGCACTTGAAGCAGAGTGGAAAACAATATTATTGTGGGGAAGGAAGACAAAGACTGAGAGGCCAGGTTAACGGAAGGATCATTTCTGTGGATATTGAGGTTACTAAGAATCATGACCATAGTTTGAGATAAAGTAACTTTGAGTCAAGTTCAAAACTCTTGGTAGCATCCATATTTTTCTCTCAGTTAAATAGGGGAAAAAACGATGATAGAATTGTAATTATAAGCTGATAAATTTGGTACAAAACAACATTAACCTTTTTGGTACCTGATTTTTTTTTCTTCCATTCCTTTTTCAAATAGTACTCTAGTTCTGTCTTCTCTAGCATTAGTAATAGAGCCAGGAATACTACATTACATTATTATGAAAAATGATTCATAGAAAATGATTTTATGAAACCTAAATTTACACCTCAAGGAGCTGGAAAAAGAACAAATGAAGCCCAAAATCAGTAGAAGGAAGGAAATAACAAAAATGAGTGGAGAAATAAGTGAAATGAAGACTAAAAAGACAACAGAAGAGGTCAGGAAAACTCAGAACTGGTTCTCTGAAAAGATAAACAAGATTGGCAAATCTTTAGCTAGACTTACCAAGAAAAAAACAGGACCCAACTAAATAAAATCATAAATGAAAGAACCATAAACAAGACGAAAAGACAGCCCTCAGAATGGGAGAAAATATTTGCAAATGAAGCAACTGACAAAGGATTAATCTCCAAAATATACAAGCAGCTCATGCAGCTCAAAATCAAAAAAGCAACCCAATTGAAAAATGGGCAGAAGACCTAAATAGACATTTCTCCAAAGAAGATATACAGATTGCCAACAAACACATGAAAAATGCTCAACATCACTAATCATTAGAGAAATGCAAATCAAAACTGCAATGAGGTATCACCTCACACCAGTCAGAATGGCCATGATCAAAAAATCTACAAACAATAAATGCTGGAGAGGGTGTGGAGAAAAGGGAACCCTCCTACACTGTTGGTGGGAATGTAAATTGATACAGCCACTATGGAGAACAGTATGGAGATTCCTTATAAAAATAAAAATAAAACTACTAAATGACCCAGCAATCCCCCTACTGGGCATATACCCTGAGAAAACCATAATTCAAAAAGAGTCATGTACTGCAATGTTCATTGCAGCACTATTTACAATAGCCAGGACATGGAAGCAACATAAGTGTCCATCAACAGATGAATGGATAAAGAAGATGTGGCACATATATACAATGGATTATTACTCAGCCATAAAGAGAAGCGAAACTGAGTTACTTGTAGTGAGGTGGATGGACCTAGAGTCTGTCGTACAGAGTGAAGTAAGTCAGACAGAGAAAAGCAAATACCGTATGCTAACACATATATATGGAATCTAAAAAAAAAAAAGGTTCTGAAGAACCTAGGGGCAGGACAGGAATAAAGACGCAGACGTAGAGAATGGACTTGAGGACATGGGGAGGGGGAAGGGTAAGCTGAGACAAAGTGAGAGAGTGGCATTGACGTATATACACTACCAAATGTAAAATAGATAGCTAGTGGGAAGCAGTCGCATAGCACAGGGAGATCAGCTCTGTGCTTTGTGACCACCTAGAAGGGTGGATATGGAGGGTGGGAGGGAGATGCAAGAGGGAGGGGATATGGGGATATACGTATACATATAGCTGATTCACGTTGTTGTATATCGGAAGCTAACACAACACTGTAAAGCAATTATACTCCCATAAAGATGCTAAAAAAAATAAGACCACACTATATGCTGCCTACAAGGGGTTCACTTCAGCTTTAAGGACACATGTACATTGAAAGTGAAGGGATGGAATAAGATATTCTATGCAAATAGAACCTAAAGAAAGCAGGGATAGCTATACTTATATCAGACAACATAATTTTAAACCAAAGACTGTAATGAGACAAATAAGGTCATTATATAATGATAAAGTAGTCAATTCATCAAGAGGATATATCATTTGTAAATATTTATGCGTACGACATAGGAGCACCCAAAAATATAAAGCAAATAAAACTTCTGAATGGAGAAATAGACAGCAATATAATAATAGCTGGATAATTCAATACTCACTTTCAACAATGGATAGATCATCCAGGCAGAAAATCAATAAGAAAGCATTCAACTTAAACTACATGTTAGATCAGATGGAATTAACAGACTTAATAGACTTTTACAGAACATTGCATACAACAGCAAGAATATATATTCTTCTCAAGTGCACATGGAACATTCTCCAGGGTTGATCACATGCTGGGCCACAAAAGTTTTGATAAATTTAAGAAGATTAAAATATCAAGCATCTTTTCCAACTATTACAATGGTATAAAACTAGAAATTAATCACAAGAAGAAAACTGGAAAATTCACAAATATGTGGATATTAAATAACATGCTACTGAACAACCAATGGGTCAAAGAAGAAATCAAAAGAGAAAAAAATATCTTGATATAAATGACAATGGAAACACAACATACCAAAACTTATGGAATGCAACATAAGCAGTTGTAAGAGGGAAGTTCAGAGCAATAAATACCTACATTAAGAAAAAATGAAGATCTCAACCTGACTTTACACCTCAAGGGAAAGAAAATGAAAAACCTAAGCCTGAAGTCAGAAAAGGGAAGAAAAAAACCAAGACCAGAGTGAAAATAAATGAAATATATACTAAAAAGACAATTTTTAAAACTGAGAAAGAGGACTCAAATAAAATTGTAAATGAAAGAAGAGGAGATATCACAACTGATACCACAGAAATTCATGGGATCATCAGAAATAACTGTGAACAATTATATGCCAATAATTTGGACAACCTAAAAGAAATGGATACATTTCTAGAAACATGCAACCTGCCAAGACTGAATCATGAAGACATAGAAAATCTGAACAGACCAATTACTTGTAAGGAGACTGCATCAGTATCAAAAGCCTCCTAACAAAATTCCAAGACCAGATGGCTTCATTGGTGAATTCTAAAAACATTTAAAAGAGAATTAATACCTATTTTTCTCAAACTCTCCCAAAAGATAAAGAGGAGGGGACACTTCCATGATCATTTTACAAATCCAGCATTACCTTGATACCAAAACCAGGCAAGGAGTCTGCAAGAAGAGAAAATTACAGGCCAATATCCCTGATTAACATAGGTGCAAAAATCCTCAACAAAATTTTAGCAAACTGAATTCAACAGTATGCTAAAAGGCTCATGTACTGTGATCAAGCAGGATTTATCCCTGATATGTATGAATGGTTCACCATCTGTAAACCAATCAATGTAATATACCACATAGCAAAATGAAAGATAAAAATCATGTGATTATTGCAATAGGTGCAGAAAACGCATTTGACTAAATTCGACATCTTTTCATGATAAAATCTCTCAACAAACTGTGTATAGAGGGAATGTACCTCATCATAAAGGCCTTGTTTACCTTTCTAAAATGAAAATCTGATTATATCTCATTTTAACACATTCCCTGGCTTATTATTTATAGGATAAAGTTAAAACTTCATTGCATAATAGAAAAGAACTTTTACTTCCTTGCCCCGTGCAATTTCTCTACCTCATTTCCCTCATGTTTCTCTGCTATGCTATGCTTTTTCACATGAACTGATCCCTCAGCACATAATACCCTGCCTCTTGGATCTCCATCTGATTTTTATTTGTCCTATGAGAGGCAGCTCAAATGTCACCTTTGGTGAAATTCCTGAAGCTATCTGTCAAATCAAGTAATTTCTCTTGAGTGTTCTTTGTACAAACCTCTTTTATAATATAATGTTAATAAAGGGTTAGGCCCTACATGGCCCAGTCTCTACAGAGTTGTATACACATAGTATAAAAATAAAAGTATTAAATAAAAGGAATTGTAATCTTTTACTATCCCTCCAGAAAAACTGTAGACATTCAACTGTGGTCTATTAAATCCCTTTCTCTTTGTTCTATTGATTTATTATCTTCCATTCCAAAACCACAACCAAATCTCTCTCTATCCCTTCCTTTATTCTTCATTTCTTATTGAGGAGAAAACCCACAACAGCAGCTCTTGCTTTTCTCATTTTTTCATCTTCTTTCCTCTCCTCTTTTCGACACTACCTTCCTCTCTTCCATTCCCTTTCTTCCCCTACCCTTCTCTCTCTTTCTTTTTTTTTCTTTGTGGCTTCACTGAGATATAATTCATACACGTTAAAATTCACACTTTTAAAGTGCACAATGTAATGGTTTTCTAGTATACTCACAGGATTATGTGACGGTCACAACCACCTAATGTTAAAGCATTTCAACATCCCCGAAAGAAACCCCATACCCATTAGCAGTCATTCCACATTTCTACCTTCTCCCATTTACTTTCTGTTTCCAAAGATTTCCCTAATCTAGAGATTTCATATAAATGGAATCAGGGAATACGTGGTCTTTTGTGACTGGTTTCTTTCACTTAGCATCATATTTTCAAGGTTTACCCACGTTGCATGTGTCAGTACTTCATTGTTCTTTATGGCTGAATAATATTCCATTGTGTGGTTGTATATCACATTTTACTTATGCATTCATCAGTTGATGGACATTTCGGTTTTTTCCACTTTTTTGGCTATTAGGAATAATGCTGCTATGAACATTTATGTACACATTTATGTACATGTGGATGTATGTGTTTATTTCTCTTGGGTATATAACTAGGAGTGGAATCGTTGGATCATATGGTAACTCTATGTTTAGCATCTGAGGAGCTGTCAAACTGTTGTCCAAAGAAGCTGCATCATTTTACATTTCCACCAGCAACGTATGAAGGTTCCAATTTCTTTATATCATCTTCAACATTTATTATCTGTCCTTTTGATTACAGCCATTCTAGGGGATGTGAAATGGCATTTCACTGTGGTTTTGATTTGCATTTCCCTGGTGTCTAAGGTTATCCAGCACCTGTTCATGTGCTTACTGATCATTTGTATATCTTCTTTGGAGAAATGGCAACTCAAATCCTTTGCTCAGTTTAAAATTTGGTTATCTTTTTATTATTGATTTGAAAGAATTTATATATAAATCCCACGTTAGATATATTATTTACAAATATTTTCTCCCATTCTGTGGGCTATTTTTCCTCTTTTTGGATGGGTGTCTTTTTTTTTTTTTTTTTTTGCGTTACGCGGGCCTCTCACTGTTGTGGCCTCTCCCGCGGCAGAGCACAGGCTCTGGATGCGCAGGCTCAGCGGCCATGGCTCACGGGCCCAGCCGCTCCGCAGCATGTGAGATCCTCCCGGACCGGGGCACGAACCCATGTACCCTGCATCGGCAGGCGGACTCTCAACCACTGCACCACCAGGGAAGCCCAGATGGGTGTCTTTTGAATAAAAATGTTTTTAATTTTGGTGAAGTCCAACTTCTCTGTTTTTCTTTTGTCACTTGTGTTTTTGTTATATCTAAGAAGGTTTTGCCTAACCCAAGGTCATGAAAGTTTAATGTTTTCTTCTAAGAGTTTTATAGTTTCACTTCTTACATCTAGGTCTATGACCCATTTTGAGTTAATTTTTGTGTACAGTGTGAAATAGTCCAACTTCATTCTTTTGCATGTGGATTTCCAGTTGTAACTGTCTCATATTGCATATCTAATCTAAAGCCAAGGAAAAGTGTTTGCAATTTTTAAACATTTGAATCTATGGTATCTGATATTGTTTGAAAGGTCTTGCATTCTGGAAACAATTGTTTGGTGGCTTAATTGTAGATCTTTTACTTTTTCTGACATTTCATTTTTAGTCTTTTTCTCAAAAATTCCCAATTTCCATGACTAAAATAATTAATCTTTTATCATCTCTCCACATAATTTTATTTGTGTATGAGCAAAAATCCAAGCTAATTTATGACCAACCAAAGTTATAAGCTCAGATCCTGTTATAAATCTTTAAAACCATATTTGTTGGACACTTGATTCTAAGTGGTTGATTTCATAGATTTTTTTTCTTGAGAGGGAATTTTTTTTCCAAATTCTTTATGTAATTACTGAAATTATGCCCTAAAATGGTCTACTTTATTATTTATAGATTTTCTTACACAAAGAACAGCTTTTAAATTTTGCTCTGCTGCAGCAAATTTCAATTACCAGTTATGGTGATATTTGCAATATACCTTCTTCCAGTCTGTTTTTTCTTTACCATTCCAGTAATATTACTGGTTTCTTTATCTCTATTTGATTCTACATTGTATTATGCCTTCAAACAAAATTTAAAATGTGTCCATTCTTATGTTTTTAAATTATAAAGTAACATAATTACAGTATAATTTCAAAATTATAAGTATTTCAATTTATTTACCAATTATGATTCATTTAGGTATCACTATAACTTGTGCTGTATGCATAATATAATCAGATAGACACATTATGGTGTTATGTTGACACCTAGAAAAAACTTATTGAACCAAATCAATCCATTGATACTGACTAAATGGGTAGTCTATATATATTTATATATATATATTATATATATATATATCATAAATATGGAGAGAGGGAGAGAGACTGATTCACTCTAAGGAATTGTATAAGGAATTGGCTCATTTGATTATGGAGGCTGTTAAGTACCAAGATCTGCAGTTCGCAAGCTGGAGACCCAGGAGAGCTGATGGTATAGTTCCAGACCGAGTTGAAAGCCCTGAGAACCAGAAGAGTTGATGGTGTAAATTCCAATCTAAGTCTGAGGCCAATGTCCCAGCTTAAACAGTCAGGTAGAAGGAATTTTATTCAACCTTTATGATCTAGTCAGGTCTTTAGTGGGTTGGATAAAGCCCACCTTCAGGATGGCAATCTGTTTTACTTAATTTACCAATTCAAATGTTAATCTTATCTAGAAACCCTCACAGACATAACCAGAATAATATTTCACCAAAAGTTTGATCCATGGCCCAGTCAAGTTGATACATAAAATTAACCATCACAATTGGTGATATATTTATATATGAAACCGAGCAGAACCCTATGGGGCTCCTGGGCACAAGAGCTTTTCTGTGTCCCCTTCCCTGAGTTCCAAAGGGCAGGTTCAAACAGTTACTAGTCAGGGAAGGGAGGGGATGTGGAAACAAGGGAGGAACAGTCAAGAAGCAATAGTGCAGCCTTGGGGCAGGGTCCTGGTTCCTCCTTGAGAGTTATACATAATATCTTTGAGCTCTTCTGCAGAACTAAAACCCCCACCAAATGGAAGGTGATCCAGAAAGAAGGTCACAGTTCAATAACCTCAAGAACCACAGATCATGGGACCACCTGACACCAGAAGATCTCTAGATTGAAGGAATGCAGGCCCTGCACACACACTGATCCTTATCAGCAACACCCCCCCCCCCCCCCCGGACTATAAGACTCCTTACAGGGTTCCCTGGGTTAGGACATACAGTTTTGAGGGCATTAGCCCTCTGTGGCCCCTTTGCCTGGCAAAGCAATAAAGCTGTTCTTTTATACTTCACCCAAAACTCTGTCTTTGAGATTTAATTCCGTGTTGGGGTACAGAGGCCAGATTCGGCATCATGTATAACACTAGAAATTATACATGTGCTTGGTCCACACACTATCATACAGCAATAACATCATTCACAATGTAGCAAAAACTGGATTTTGGATTTTGCAGAATCCAAACCCCCTTGAGCACTCAACCACCAGACTAACTAGTGACTAAGAAAAGATGATGTTGACCTTGGCTCACCCTCGTGACTTCAGTTCACTAGAGCCTGCCAACATTTGCCCCAATTTTATGCTGAATTCTCCTTTGCTTAAGCTCCTTCACATGCACCCTTAGCTTAAAACTTCCCCAGTTTTGCTGTTCCTGGAGACCCGGCTTTGGGAACTATCCCTGGTGTTCTCCTTACTTGTTGCAAGTGATGCTGACAACTCGGGCAGTGTGCACCAGTGCTGAATTGAATCTCAGAGACAGAGTTTTGGGTAAAGTAGAAAAAGAATAGCTTTATTTCTTTGCCAGGCAAAGCGGGACACAGCAGGCTCATGACTCTCAAAACTGTGTGTCCCAACGAGGGAGGATTTGGTGAGGGGTTTTATAGCAATGGTTCAAGGGCAGAGTTGCTGATAAGGATCAGGGTGTGTGCAGGGCCTGCATTCCTTTAATCTGGCTTCAGGTGGTCTCCTAATGAGCTTCTCTGGTTCCTTTAATCTTGCCTCAAGTGGTCTCCTCATGAGTTTCTCGAGGTTATCAAACTGTGACCTTCTCTGGAATGAAGAACGCTAACATCTTCCATTTGGTGTGGGTTTTAGTTCTGCAGAAGAGCTTAAAGATATAGTTATGTGTATCCCTTCAGGTGGAACTAAAGCAGGAGGTAGATGGGCCCCCACAGGGTAAGCAATTAGAAATTCATTCCCTGTGGACAGATACTCCAAGATGAGAATAGCAGGACAATTGAGAGAGGAGGCTGGGCCCTGCCCAGATAGAGTATAAGAGACCACATATTTCTCATTCTCAAAGTCAAGGAGACCTTCCCAACTAGAAAGCTCCTTGGAAGTCAAAAGGGGAGTGATGCCAAGCTAGCCATAGGCCTCTTTGGTGGAATCCATCTTGGCTGAGATATGTGCACACACACGGGAGGATCCTGAGATATACCAAATACAGACTCTGAACCAGTCAAATCAAAATGACTGGCCAAAGGAAACCCAGAAGAAATGCCCCATATAAGTGATTTAAACTACTATGAGGGAGTAACTCTGTCTCTGAGTTCACCTGTGTGTCTAGCCACACATACTGTACTCTTTTTCCTCCTAATAAACACTTAACTTGTTTCACTACTTTCTGTCTTTGTGGGAATTCTTTTCTGCAAAGCTGAAGGGCCAGAGCCTTGTCACTGACCACTGGTCTAGTGGCTAGGATTTGGTGCTCTCACTGCCATGACCCAACCTCAATCTCTAGCTGGGAACTGAAATCCTGCTTCAAGCCACTGCAGGCCAAGGCCACCCTAGATCAGAACCAGGACCCTGCCCCAAGGCTGCACTATTGTTTCTCTTTTTCTTCTTAATTAAAAAAAAATTAATTTATTTGTTTTTTTATTTTTGGCTACATTGGGTCTTCGTTGCTGCGTGCAGTCTTTCTCTAGTTGCGGCGAGCAGGGGCTACTCTTCGTTGTGGTGCTCAGGCTTCTCATTGCAGTGACTTCTCTTGTTGCGGAGCACAGGCTCTAGGCTCACATGCTCAGTAGTTGTGGCACGCAGGCTCAGTAGCTGTGGCTCATGGGCTCTAGAGTGCAGGCTCAGTAGTTGTGGTGCACAGGCTTAGTTGCTCCGTGGCACGTGGGATCTTCCCAGACCAGGGCTCGAACCCATGTCCCCTGCATTGGCAGGTGGATTCTTAACCATTGTGCCACCAGGGAAGCCTGCACTATTGTTTCTTGACTGCTTCTCCCTTGTCTTTGTATCCCCTCCCTTCCCCAATTAGCAACTGTTCAAATCTGCCCTTTGGAACTCAAGGAAGGTCATGGAGGCTGGGCTCTATTCCCTACAAACAAGAAATGGGGGACACACAGAAAGACTTCTGTGCCCAGGAGCCCCACAGGGTCCTGCTAGGTTTCACAAGTAATAAATCCTTCCTTCTCCTGATCTTTGGCTAGGTTGTGTCTTTGGCTCAACACCCACCAAGAGGCAAACCCAGTTTTCGGGTGACACGACCAATTGTGCCTCTCTCTACTGCTTTAATAAGCCTTGTGTTTACTGCTCTTGTGCTTTTGTTCACCTTTCCTTGTGTGGTAATTTTTGCCTGGAGTATCCACCTATTTCCTATTTTTTCCTTATGGAAATTTTATTTTCTTAGGGAGGGAGAAATTTTCCTCTATGCTTTTAGGTTCTTCTGACTAGTCTAAGAACCAAATTCACATGAGGCAGATTAACAGGAGAAAATCAAATGAAGCTTAATAACATGTATACATGATGACTTCCCTGGTGGCACAGTGGTTAAGAATCCACCTGCCAATGCTCAAACCTCAACACAGGTTTGAGCCCTGGTCTGGGAAGATCCCACATGCCACAGAGCTACTAAGCCCATGCACCACAACTACTGAGCCTGCGCTCTAGAGCCCATGTACCACAACTACTGAGCCCACGTGCCACAACTACTGAAGCTCGCATGCCTAGAGCCCGTGCTCCACAACAAGAGAAGCTACCGCAATGAGAAGCTCATGCACTGCAACGAAGAGTAGCTCCCTCTCGCCGCAACTAGAGAAAGCCCGCATGCAGCAATGAAGACCCAACTCAGCCAAAAATAAATAAATAAAAATTTTTTAAAAAGTATACATGAGAGAGACCCAGAAAACTAATGCACTCTCCAAAATGGCTGATGTCCTTACCTTAAATACCATCCTCAGCACAAGACAAAAGAGGATGCTGAGTGAGGGGAGAGTCAGTTATGGTAGATTACCAGGGAAAGCACAGTAAACAAGGATGATTGTGATGCAGAATTACATCCTTGCCTTCTCCATTGATACAAGTTTCTAGAGATTTGGTCATCCTCCTCTTACAGGTACTGGGAGGGAGATACCCTTACAAATGGAGATTTCTTTTACAAATGTAAATGTTTCTTACAAAAAGGCAACTCCTACTTGGTTTTCAGGTTCCTTCCCCTGTCTGCTGTTACTCAGAAAATAACCAGCTTAAAACAATTAATATGCCAAAGAGACATATTTTAGGGTGGCAAATTCTGCTCCCCTACAATCTCTTTCAGGAAATGTTATTGCTGTAGCCCACATTGATCTCTTCTACTCAAATCATCAAAGCATTTGTTACCAAACCAAACTTCGGTCTGCTCGCCTGCCAATCAGAAAAGCCAACTTACTGACACTGGGTTGTGGTGAAGGAAAGTACGGTGTTACTGAAGGGCCCAGCAAGGAGTACAATACAACTCATGCTCAGAAGACTTGAACTCCCAGATGGTTGGTTGGTGGTGAGATAACAAGGTGGTCTTCCAGGAATCTTGTGCTCAGCCTGAAGTTACCAGCTTCCACCTGTGTGGGGCCTTAGTTCCTATAGAAGAACTCAAAGATACATTGTTGTGTATCTCCCTTGAGTAGTAACTAGGACTCTGCTTCACTGCTGCACTATCCTTTCTTGACTGCTTTTTCTTTGTTTCTGCATCCCCTCCCTTCCTTGATTAGTAATTATTTGAATCTGCCTTTTGGAATTCAGGAAAGGTCTAGGAGGTTGAAGACTTTTTCTACAAATAAGAAACAGGGGACAAGGAAGGGCTTTTGTACCCAGGAGGGCTCTGGAGGCCCCTGCTTGCTTTCACATTTGTTAACTTTTAATTTCTACTACATTTACTTTGCATATAGTTATTTATATATACATATTTCTTAGTTTCTTATCTAAATTTTAAATTCCTTAGTGTCAAAGATATTAATAATAGAAACAAGAATTATATCAGCAAAATAAAGCAAGCCATTTATTATATGATTACAATGCCTCAGGCACAGTGTAAGTCATTTTACCCACTCCATTTCATTTAATCCTTACAACCAACCTGGGAAAGGAGGTACTATCTGAATTCTAGATCAGGACATAGGGCTTAGAATCTAAGTAATGTGTTCAAGACCATATTTCTAATGAATCAGAATTCATACTCAGGTCTGTCAAATGCTCTTATGTGTCTGCTTATATTACTTTATGAACAAAACTGTCGACTAAAAAAAAAAAGCACAACCTAACATTGAGGATTATGTTTTATTCAGGGCATTACTGAGGATTATAGCCCGGAAACAGCCTCACAGCTCTGAGGAACTGTTTCGAAGAGGTAAAGGAAGAGCCAGGATATACAGGAGTTTTTGCACAAAAAACAAAAAAACAACAGGTGGGCTTCCCTGGTGGTGCAGTGGTTGAGAATCTGTCTGCTAATTGATATTTATAGGACATTCCATCCAAAACCAACAGAATACACTTACTCTCAAGTGCTCATGGAACATTCTCCAGGATAGACCATATCTTGGGTCACAAATCAAGCCTTGGTAAATTTAAGAAAACTGAAATTGTATCAAGCATCTTTTCCGACCACAACACTATAATACTAGATGTCAATTACAGGAAAAAAAAACTGTAAAAAATACAAACACATGGAGGCTAAACAATACGCTACAAAATAACCAAGAGATCACTGAAGAAATCAAAGAAGAAATTAAAAAGTACCAAGAAACAAATGACAATGAAAACACAATGACCCAAAACCTATGGGATGCAGCAAAAGCAGTTCTAAGAGGGAGTTTTACAGCAATACAATCCTACCTCAAGAAAGAAGAAAAATCTCAAATAAACAACCTAACCTTACACCTAAAGCAATTAGAAAAAGAAGAACAAAAAAACCTCAAAGTTAGCAGAAGGAAAGAAATCATAAAGATCAGATAAGAAATAAATTAAAAAATGAGCTTCCCTGGTGGTGCAGTGGTTGAGAATCTGCCTGCTAATGCAGGGGACACGGGTTCGAGCCCTGGTCTGGGAGGATCCCAGATGTTGCGGAGCAACTAGGCCCGTGAGCCACAGCTACTGAGCCAGTGCATCTGGAGCCTGTGCTCCGCAACAAGAGAGGCCACAATAGTGAGAGGCCCGCGCACCGCGATGAAGAGTGGCCCCCGCTTGCCAAAACTAGAGAAAGCCCTCACACAGAAACGAAGACGCAACACAGCAAAAATAAATAAATAAACTCCTACCCCCCAACATCTTAAAAAACAACAACAACAGGTAGTTGAATATCAAAAGATTACTGATAATTACAGAAAAAAAAACCCAGACATCTCAGGTTAATGACTTTTGTGCTTTTCTATGTATGGGAAGATGAAAGAGTCTGGGCTTATTGAAATGATTCCTTTGATATGCACATTAACTTTCTAGGACCAATATGGTGTTTTTCCATCCTGAATCTCCTCAGGGTGCACCAGGAGGGCTGCAGTGCCTGACAGCTTTATGACTGCAACATTCTTTGGTTACTGAAATGACAGGTGACATTCTTTGTGCACATTACTTTGGGAAACCTTTACAAATAGGATTATCTAACATTTATGGATTATTTACAGTGTGTCAGAGCTTAATGTGTTTTCCATGAATACAATAATTTAATTCTTGCAACCGTCTTATGAAGAAGGAGCTGTAATCACCATCATTTTGTGTATGTGATAATAGTACAGAAAGTTCAGTCTCAACTGGCAGAGCTAGAATTTGAACTCAAGTAGTCTGAGTCCAAATGATCTTGAGTGGCCTCGGCCTGCAGCAGCTTGAAGCAGGATTTCGGTTCCTGGCCAGAGATTGAGGTTGGGTCGTGGCAGTGAGAGCACCAAATCCTAGCCACCAGACCAGTGGTCAGTGACAAGGCCCTGGCCCTTCGGCTTTGCAGAAAAGAATTCCCACAAAGACGCAAAGTAGTGAAACAAATGAAGTGTTTATTAGGAGAAAAAAAAGAGTAGAGTATGTGTGGCTAGACACACAGGGGAACTCAGAGAGAGAGTCGTGCCCTCATGGTAGTTTAAATCACTTATATGAGGCATTTCTTCCAGGTTTCCTTTGGCCAGTCATTTTGATTTGCCTGGTTCAGAGTCTGTATTTGGTTTATCTCAGGATCCTCCTGTGTGTGCACATGCATCTCTCAGCCAAGACGGATTCCACCGAAGAGGCCTAAGGGTAGTTGGCATCACTTACTATGGGGTGGCGCCCCCTCCCTTTTTGACCTCCAAGGAGCTGTTAGTTGGGAAGGTCTCCTTGACTTTGAGAATGACTAATATGTGGTCTCTTATCTTCTATCTGGCCAGGACCCAGCCTCCTCTCTCAATTGTCCTGCTATTCTTGTCTTGGAATATCGGTCCACAGGGAACGAATCTCCAGTTGCTTACTCTGAGGGGGGGCTCATCTACCTCCTGCCTCACAAAGCCTGTATTCTTAATATTCATATTATTTATACATTGCATTTAACAAACATTTGCTGAGTGATTACTATGTGCCAAGCACAGTGCTAGGGATTTAAAGATAGAGAAGGGTGTGTGTCTTTTTTAGGAACTTAGTGTACTAGAATAAACAAATAAGAAACTTTTGTCTTTGGCATGAAAGTTATTAAACACAACTACCGCCACTAGAAAACAATAAGAATAATGAGAACTTGTTTTTTCCCAGGTAGTGTTCTAAGTATTTTGCTGGCATTAATTCACTTGCCTCACAACAATCTTGCAAGGTCATTCTTCTTCTTCTTCTCATTTATTTATTTATTTACTTATTTAATTTTTGGCTGCGTTGAGTCTTCATTGCTGTGTGTGGGCTTTCTCTAGTTGCAGTGAGCGGGGGCTACTCTTTGTTGTGGTGCACAGGCTTCTCATTGCGGTGGCTTCTTTTGTTGCAGAGCACGGGCTCTAGGCATGAGGGCTTCAGTAGTTTTGGCTCGTGGGCTCTAGAGCCCAGGCTCAGTAGTTGTGGCGCACTGGCTTAGTTGCTCCATGATGTGGGATCTTCCTGGACCAGGGCTTGAACCCATGTCCCCTGCACTGGCAGGTGGATTCTTAACCACTGTGCCACCAGGGATGTTCTCTTCTCATTTTTTTAGATCAGGAAGCTGGGACCAGAGATGTTAGGATGTTAAATCTAAGCAATGAAGTGGAAGAACTGACTTATGAACACAGGCAATCTGGCTCCAGAACCAAAGTGACTAAATGAACATTCCCTATGAGTAATAGAATTTCAATTTTTCTGGAGTATAAACAAGTGGTATTATATATAGTAGAATTAAAAACGGGCTTTAGACAATTTCAGGAACTTAGAGAAATGATGGTCAGTCTGAAATGAGATTCAAGAAGGTGCAGTTACTAGAATGGTCAGCAGAGGGTGAAGGAAGGCAGCTTCTGTAATGTACTGTTACATTACAACAGGGTACACTGTGCAGAACTGGGACTCTCTGAAGTCCCTCTTGCTCTAACATTCTCTGATGATACTTGTCTGAATTTCATTAGATCAGTGCAATGTAAAACACAAGCAAAAAAAGGAGTGGTCTCTTCTCAAATATATGTAGGGAAGATGATATTTATCTGATTTAACATGGTATGTATTTGAATATTTGTTAAATGTTAGTTAAGACCTTCTCTAAAGAAATGTCAGATGATCCATATCCTTGAGGAGCTCAGGGTCTCACTGAAGAAGTAAGATAAACAAAAATTTGAATGGTGATATCAAACATCATATTAACAAAGTTTTAGAGGAGTTCAGAGACAAGGAGAAATTAATGGGACTGAAATGGAACTGAACTACTTCATGGAAAAAGTAGTCTTGTTCCTGTACTGAAATGTGATTAGTATGTGCATAGGTAGAAAGGAGGACGGGAGAAATGTTTTAATTCCTTAAAATTAAATTCAATCTCTCAAGCATTTATGAGCTGTCTTCAGTGAGTGAGACACCATTCCTAGGCACTGCAGAGAAGGTAAGAATGGGTGATACAGTCTCTGCCTGAAGGAAATCACGAATACACCTTCAGTAATAATGTAAGTCAGGATAATGTAGACAAATAATAGGCTGTGGTAGACAAATAACAAGATGTTCTATTGGAGGCCCCCAAAGCTGACAACAAAATGATATGTGCCTCTCATTTTAAAGATAGGTACCAGACCATTCATGTAGAACATTCTAAGTGTATGGTCCTAAACTAGTTCTGCCAGTTTTAGCTGTTTACTCACCTCCAGCCTACATACAAAGCTGAGGTTGTATAACAGGGAAGAACAAAATCTGACTCCATGTTGGATCTGTTACTTTTACTTTAAACTTTGCTCTCTGTTGCTTTTTATTACTATAATCACTAAAACAATGTTGTCTATAGCTATTGGCATACATAATGGCCTCCCTCGGGGAACCCTGCCCCTCTGCCTAAATGTTATACTAAAGTGCCTTTGTTCAGCTCACAGGGAAACATTCTGACCCTGCCCACCTGTGAATGGCTGCAAGAAAGAAGAAATTAACACATCCCCTCCCTGAGGCTGGCCAAACCAGGAGATGTTTTGCAAGACTTATGGCTTTTGTACTTTACTTCCTCACCTCCTCCCCCTCTCTGTCCTATAAAAGAAACTAGCATCCAGACCCCTATAAGATGGTACTCTAGGATGCTAGTTTGCCATCTTCTTGGATGCCTGGCTTCCCCGATAAAGGCACTATTTTTTGCCTCAACACCTCGTCTCCTGATTTATTGGCCTGTTGTGTGGCAAGCAGAGAGAGCTTGGACTCGGTAACAGCTGAAGAGAAAGATTTCTTTGGAGAGGAGGTGACAGAGTACTTTGCATTTCACTCACCTTACTACTCTCTTCTGAAGGGGAAGGAGAAGAATGTGTTCCTCTAAGGTAGAAATCCCCTAAATAGACACAAATGGAAACTTCTAGGCACTGCAGAGCTTGCTCAGAGAAGAGGAGTTTGCCCAGCACTGGTACAGCAAGAATTTCAGAGCCTGGAGAATATGGCTGCCTGCACAGCAGAGTTATTGCCTTCTGTTGGTGTTCTAAGTTGTTTCTGGGTGTTAATGTAGCTGGTATGAAGTCCATATCCTTCTCTGACCTGGAAAATTGGTAGGCTGCCACTTCCAATGAACTTTGGATGGGCTTCTGTGGAATGTACTTAAAGCATGGGGAGCTGTATCCACTGACCTCTTCTTATTTTATTTTCATCAACGGCAGTGTATTTACTGCTTTGGGAGTAAACAGAAGTAAAAGAAACCTTTAATAACAAAAAAGAAAGAAACCTTGAATAGAGGTCAAGCTGTCTTTTCACCTGTCCTTGAACTTGGACCTGATAAACTGCCCAGTATGATTGCTGCTGCTGCTGCTGCTACTACTACTACTATTAAAAGGAACAGAATAGGGGTTTCCCTGGTGGCGCAGTGGTTGGGAGTCCGCCTGCCGATGCAGGCGACACGGGTTTGTGCCCCGGTCCGGGAGGATCCCACATGCCGTGGAGCGGCTGCGCCCGTGAGCCATGGCCGCTGGGCCTGCGCGCCCGGAGCCTGTGCTCCGCAACGGGAGAGGCCACGACAGTGAGAGGCCCGTGTACCGCAAAAAAAAAAAAAAAAAAAAGGTACAGAATATGATAGTACCTCCTCTTCTCAAGTCAAGGAGAGGTTTCTCCTGGGGGCTACTTGGAGAGCTTTATGCATGTCTCTAGGAACATGAGGGTCTTACCGAGGACTATTCTAAAAGTGAGATGCTGTGGCTGGAACTGCCCCATCTGGTGGCTGAACACACATGTGACTACTTTGAGACTGGGCTGTCCTTCCTCCCATGCCAGGGTAAAGGTGCACGTTTTTGAGGCTTGATAAGGACCCTGTGGAAATAATCTTAACCAGGCATGCTGCCTGAGGAGCAGATACAGAGGGTGGATCCCAGAAATCCAGGAGCCAGACAGAAAAAAGACAGACCAGCCAACCATGGTATTCATGAGGAACCCACAGAGATACCTCATAGAATCAGCAATCGACTACTGCCACCTAGAGGGCCCTGCGGTGGATTACAACTGTACCTGCCACAAAAACTGTACCCCACTTGCCCAATACCTACCCTCCTACCCTCCAGATATTAGAAACAGTGACTAGCAAATTGGGGAGATGGAGCCAGGAAAGAAGATAAGCTAATTTTGGCCCCCTACTCCACATAGGTTAGAGGATAGAAGGAATTTAAATTAGAATGGGTTTGGAGTTTTAAATTACATTCAATAGAGCTGTTTCTATGCTTTCTAATTTTTTAGTTCTAAATAGTGTTGTATGGTTCTCAGAATGAAAAAGAGAGAAGAAAGCCTGCATAATCTATGGGACATCACTAAATGTACAAAGATTAGAATAATTGAAGTTCCAGTTGGAGAAGAGGGGAGAAAGGGGCAGAAAGCCTATTTAAAGAAAAAAATAGCTGAGAATTTCCCAAGCCTGGGGAGAGACTTAGACATACAAGTTCACAAAGCGAATAGATTACTCCATTATCTCAATGCAAAAAGACTTTCTCCAGGACACATTATAAAGAAACTGTCAAAAATCAAAGACAAGTAGAATCCTAAAAGCAGCAAGAGAAAAAATTATTGTAACCTCCAAAGGAATATCCATTAGGCTATCAGTGAATTTCTCAGCAGAAACCCTATAGGCCAGGAGAAAGTGGAGTGATATATTCAAAGTTTTAAAAGAAAAAAACTGACAGCCAAGAATACTTTATCCAGCAAAGATATCCTTCAGACATGAAAGAGAAAAATAACTTTTCCAGACAAAAAAATGCTGAGAGAATTTATCATCATTAGACCTGCCTTGCAAGAAATGCTGAAAGGAGTTCTTCAAGCAGAAATGAAAAGATTTTAATTAGTAACATGAAAACATACAAAAATACATAGCATACTGGTGGATAAGTATAGAGTCAGATTTAGAAGACTAATTCTGTAATATGAGGGTGTGTTAACCATTTAACTGTAGTATAAATGTTAAACACAAGTATTAAAAATAACTATAGCCACTGTAACTTAACAAATACACAATATAAAAAGAGGTAAATTGTGACATCAAAATCATAAAAGAGGGGAAGTAAAAGAGTGGAGTTTCTCTATGCAATCAAAGTTAAGTTGATATCAGGTTAAAATGGGTTGTTTTATCTATAGGATGTTTTGGGTAAGCCTCATGGTAAACAAAAGGGAAAAACCTATAGTGAATTCATACAAGATAGAGAGAGGAGAATTAGACATACCGCCATGGAAAATCACCAAATCACAAAGGTAGGGAGAAAAAAAAAAAAAAAGAAATACAAAATAGTCAGAAAGTGGCCTCTCGCCTTCTGAGATGGCCCACACTCTGTCTGTGGAGTGTGTTTCTCCCAGGGCTGCTCTCATTTTCTGAGATGGACCTCATTCTGTCTATGGAATGTGTATCTCTCTGAATAAACCCGCTTTCACTTTACTGTGGCTCGCTCTTGAATTCTTTCCTGCGTGAAGCCAAGAACCCACACTCGGTGGCCTTCCCAGGAACTCACCTGAGACCTGGGATATGAACATCCTCTCACACCCCGCTCTTTCCTGTAACAGTTCCATCTGTTTTTCTGTTTGTTTGTTTGTAACTTCCTTTCTTATCTCTGGACCCTTTAACTTAAAGATTTATGTTCACTCCAGCTAAAGCTGGGGGTTAACAGGTTTTCAGCAAAGACCTGGACAGCACTGGCAACACATGCTTTGTCCTCAGCATCTCACCTCCCTGGTACAACACTATGTTCGTGGGGTTGTGAATGAAAAATGTTGCTGCTTTAACCATAAACAGGGAATGTTGTGGTCATCCAGCCACTGCAGCCACCCAGAAGGTAAGGCCTGAGGGGACTCAGGATGGAGACAAATGGGCTGCAGCCACCCCCAACTGTGCACCCAGAGGGAGACTCAGGATGAGAAAATACAGGATACTGGCCCCAGATAGCTGAGGTGCATATCAAAGGAATGATTTCAGTGCGTTCAGACTCTTGCATCTTCCCATACATAAAAAAGCGCTAAATTCCTTAACTTGAGATGTGTGGTTTTCTTTAACTGACAGTAATCTTTTGATGTTCCTACTGCCTGGTTTTTGTTGCAAAAACTCCTATATATCCTGGCTCCTCCCTTACCTCTTAGGAGCAGTCTCTCAGAGCTATCTGAGAGGCTGTGTCCTGGGCTTGAGCCCTTAGCAAGTCTGCCCTGTAAAACATAATTCTCAGTCCATTTATCTCCATCCTGAGTTCCCTCAGGGCTCACTGTAGGGACATACGGGCGGCTTTAGTGGTTGGATGGCTGTAACATCCTTTGAAAAAAAACAAAAACCAAGAAACAAAATAGTGAGAAAGCAATTAATAAGACAGCATGAGTGAGTCCTTAAATATCAATAATTACTCTAAAAGTAAATGGATTGAACTCACCAATCAAAAAGCACAGAGCAGGGATGTCCCTGGTGGTCCAGTGGCTAAGACTCCATGCTCCTGATGCAGGGGGCCCAGGTTCGATCCCTAGTCAGGGAGCTGGATCCCACACGCTGCAGCTAAGAGTTTGCATGCCACAACCAAAGATTCTGCATGCTGCAACAAAGGTCCCATGTGCCGCAATGAAGACCTGGTGCAGCTAAATAAATAAATATATATATATATATTAAAAAAAAGCACAGAGTGGCTGGATGCTAAAAACCCCCCAAGACCCGAATATATGCTGCCTACAAGAGACTCACTTAAGCTTTAAGGACAGACATGGGCTCGAAGTAGAGGGATGCAAAAAGATACTCCAGGTAAGTGGAAACCAAAAAAAGGTGAGAGTAGCTATACTTATATCAGACAAAATAGACTTTAAGCCAAAAATGGTAATAAGAGACAAAGAAGATCATTGTATAATGACAAAGGGGTCAATTCATCAAGAAGATGTAACAATCACAAATATATACACATGTAACCTATTTGCAGGGCAAGAATAGAGATGCAGACGTAGAGAACAGATGTGTGGACATGGAGAGGGGGTGAGGGGGGTGGGATGAATTGCGAGATTGGGATTGACATATATGCACTACCATGTGTAAAACAGATAGCTAGTGGGAACCTGCTGTACAGCACAGGGAGCTCAGTTCAGTGCTCTGTGGTGACCTAGATGGGTGGAATGGGGGTGGGTGGGAGGCAGGTCCAAGGGGGAGGGGATATATGTATACATATCACTGATTCACTTCGTTGTACAGCAGAAATTAACACATTTTAAAGCAACTATACCCCAATAAAAAATATATATACAAACACATCTTACATTGGTGCACACATATTGCTAGATATATTAAGCAAATACTAACACATCTGAAGGGAGAAATAGATAACAATACAATAATAGGGGTTGATCTATCAATATGGATAGATCATCCAGTAAGAAAATAAACAATGAAACATTGGACTTGAACCATACCTTAACAAATGGACCTAACAGACATATACTGGACATTCTATTGAACAGCAGCAGAATACACATTCTTCTTAAGTGCACATAGAATATTCTCAAGGGTAGATCATATGAAAGGCCACAAAATAAGTCTCATCAAATTTAAGAAGATTGAAGTCATATCAAGTATCTTTTCCAACCACAATTGGTATGAAACTAAAAACAAGAGGAAAGCTGGAAAATCTACAATCAGGCAGAAACTACACACACTCCCAAAAAAACCAGTGGGTCAAAAAAGAATCAAAAGGGAAATAAAAAATCTTGATATATAAAAATGGAAACAACACATCAAAACCTATGGGACACTGCAAAAGTAGTTGTGAGAAAGAAGTTCATAATAATAATTGAGTACGTTAACAAAATATATTTCAAATAACATAATTTTACACCTCAAGGAACTAGAAAAAAAACGATCTAAACCCAAAGTTAACAGAAGGAAGGAAACAACAAAGATCAGAGTGGAAATAAATGAAATAAAGATGATAAAAAAATAGAAAAGATCAAGAAGAGTAAGAGCTGTTGTTTGTTTTTTGAAAAGATAAAGAAAATTGACAAATCATTGGCTAAACTAAGAAAAAAAGTGAAGAATCAAAATCAGAAATGAAAGAGGAGACATTATAACTGATACCACACAGGTACACAGGATCGTAAGAGACTACTATAAAATTATAAGCCAACAAATTAGATAACCTAGAATAAATGAATAAATTCCTAGAAACCTACAACCTACTAAGACTGAATCATGAAGAAACAGAAAATCTGAACAGAACAATTAGTAGTAAGGAGATTGAATCAATAATCAAAAACCTCCCAATACAGAATACCCAGGACCAGATGGCTTCACTGGTGAATTCTACCAAACACATAAACAAGGCTTAATACCAACTCTTCTCAAACTCTTCCAAAATACTGAATAGGAGGGAACACTCCCAAACTCATTTTATGATGCCAGAATTACCCTGATACCAAAGCCAGATAAGGACACTACAAGAGAAGAAAACTATAGACCAATATCCCTGATGAAATTCTCAACAATATAGTAGCAATCCAAATTCAGCAACACATTAAAAACATCATACAACACGATCAAGTGGGATTTATCCCTGGGCTGCAGAGATGGTTCAACATGTGCAAATCAGTGAATCACATTAATAAAATGAAATATAAAAATCATATAATCTCCTAAATACATGGAGGAGAGTAAAAAACCACTCGACAAAGTACAACATTGTTTCATGATAAAAACCCTCAACAGATTTGGTATAGAAGGAACATACCTCAACATAATAAAGGCCATATATGACAAACCCACAGTTAACATCATACTCAATGGTCAAAGGCTGAAAGCTTTTCCTCTAAGATCAGGAACAAGACAAGGTTGCTCACTCTCACCACTCTTATTCAACATAGTAGACACTCAAGAAAAATTAAATAAATGAATGATATTCTAAAGAATAAAGGAAAACTTTCCTTTTCTGTGCAAATGGGAAAACCTGTTAGAATCTGTCAAATGAAAAGGAAGTTAGGTGGGTTATTAACAATCCTTCAATTAAAAAGCATTTATTAAATGTCTATTATATACTAATGTCATTTCTTCTTCTTAAGTGTCTTCAGGGTCTCCCTATTCTAGTCCCCTATCTCTGAGGCTAGATACTAGAGAATTTCGCATGACCTAGGGAGCGTGTACTTTATTATATAAGCTTTTGGAGTAGAAGAATAATATGATTTGCTCTGTGTAAGAGGAAGATAACCAAGGCATTTGTGAATGTGCAGATGAATTAGAGAGATGAGAGAAAGGAGGCAGAGAGACCAATTAAGCTTCAAGAAGAAGACAAGAAAAGAAGAAAAATTAGCTCTGTTGCTAGTAACAGAGAAAAGGGGCCTGGTTAATGAAAAATAAGCTTACAGAAGCCAAAAAGATTTGACTATAAAGCCAGGCAGGGGGGATGCACATGGGAAGGGGATACAATTCATTGAAAAGTATACACTTGGATTACTTTCTTCTGGCCCACTTTGTGCAGGGCTTCAGTGTAGAGAGCAAAGGGAAGAGCGACACCAGAGGAGGCTGGAAATGGTCATGGGTCAGATCATTCCCATGTAGGCATGTTGAGGATTTGGGATGTTTTTCTATAAGCAGCGGAAGCCCATTGCAAGGATTTTAGCAGGAGAGTGAGATGATCAGTCTCCTCCCTTCATCCTATCCATCCCTATTCTGGCTAGATTCCATAATACATTACTTTCTCTTCAACTTGTTATCCTTCTCTCAAATCCTTCCTACAAAGCATCCACTAACCGGTCCTATGCACTGACTGAGTAAAATAAAGTAATTACCAGCTTGATTCTCCCATAAATCCATTGTCTTCAACACCACCTTGCTGTAACAATGCTCAGGATTCTTTCAGTGTTTTCTTTGTTATCTCTTTCTCTTATTCTCCACAATGCGTATGTCAAATTATTCTATTCTTCTCAGATGTTCTTCCCCACAATTTACTCCTTCAAACTAAGCAGATAGCTTTATCTCTTACTTCAAAGAGAAAAATAGAAGCCGTCAGACAGAAACTTTCTCAACTTTCTGCCACCACTATCTACACACTTACCTGCACCCACACCAACTGGTATCAGTTAAGAAACTGCAAATGCCAGAAAGCACAACAGCAGTTTAAAATATAAGGGTTTGTATTTTCTCACATAAAAAGCTTGGGGCCAGAGACTAGAGGTGAATGATGAGGATTCAGTACAGTAATTGGGAGGCTGGGACAGGAGTACAGAAAATAAATAAATAAAAGCTTCACTGGCCATCGTAACAGGAGCTCAGTAGTTGCTGCTGCTGTTATTCTTCTTCTTCTTCTTTTTATCATCGGAGTAGCCCAAAGTCATAAAGTATCAGTAGACAGGTTGTGACTAGAGCTCAGATTTCCTGATCTAATATGCTTTGACAACCCTAATGAGGATAATGTTTTTGGCTTAGGAAACCAGCGAATATTTAATTCCTCATAAACCATTTTCCCTGTGGCTCCTTGCACATTGAATCAGTGGCAATCATTGCTTCTGGGAAGGCATAATCGGCCTAGAGAAAAGGATCTTCGCTCAGTTTGGAATCTCACAGTGAACTTTCTTGAGTCCCTTGTAAGACGATTGTCTTGAAATTCAGGCTTTTTGAAAGGGAAAGGAGGCATCTAAATTTCAAAAGTGGGGACTCCCCTGGTGTCCAGTGGTAAAGAATCTGCCTTACAATGCAGGAGATGCGGGTTCCATCCCTGGTCAGGGAACTAAGATCTCACATGCCACGGGGCAGCTGATCCTGCATGCTACAACTACTGAGCTCGCCTGCCTCAACTAGAGCCCACGTGCTGCAAACTACAGAACCCACGTGCCCCGGAACCTGCGCGCCACAACTAGAGAGAGAAAATCCGCATGCCACAGCTAGAGAGAAGCCCGTGCACCACAACGAAGAGCCCACCCGCTGCAATGAGAGATCCCGCGTGCTGCAACTAACACCCGACGCAGGCAAAAAAAAAAAATCTTAAAAAAAAAAGTTTCAAAAGTGTCCCTTTATAAACCAAGGGGAAATTTTAGTTATTTGAAAATAAAGTTAATCCTCTATTAAAAAAGGAACGTAATGGAGAAAGGATGGAGGATATGATCCAAGAGAAGTCCCATTGTATGAAAAGTAGAAAGTGCTGGGGAAAGAGTTAAGGGGTGTGCGTGAGAGACAAGTGAGCAAGAGATGAGACAGTGTCATTTACTCACAGTGCAACTCTGTGGCTTGATAGTTTAGGAGAAATTTGGGAACTTCACTGGCCAAGAGGTTGAAAACCTCTGAGAAAAACCCTGTGCTAACAGGGGGTGGCCACAGAAGCATAAAAATTGTCTCATGGTGTTTTAGGCAGAATAGTAGCTGGTGCATATGGTAGAAGAGATATAGAAGTTCCTGAGCAACTTTGAGGAGATGAAAGGGTAATTTAGAGATAAGCATTAATATATTGATACTTGCCAGGAAGTCACAGCGGAGGAGATCTCAGTAGAGGTCTCTGTTCAAAGGAACATAATAGTGGTAGCTGTGAGTGGGCAACTCCAAGTCAAGATCCAGATGGAGGATATTGCTAAAGTTCAGAGGATTTGCAGCATCAGTGAAAATCAGTGTAGGTAGCCTGGTCAGCAGAAGGAGATGGCTGAGCTTCTTGAGAGCCATCATCCTGCATTGCCCGTGCCAAGAGATCAGACAAAAAACACCAGTTTTTTTTTTTGTTTTTTTTTTTTTTTGCGGTACGCGGGCCTCTCACTGTTGTGGCCTCTCCCGTTGCGGAGCACAGGCTCCGGACGCACAGGCTCAGCGGCCATGACTCACGGGCCCAGCCGCTTCGCGGCATGTGGGATCTTCCCGGACCGGGGCACGAACCTGTGTCCCCTGCATCGGCAGGCGGACTCTCAACCACTGCGCCACCAGGGAAGCCCAAAACACCAGTTTTAACAGTGATCACAGTAAACATATGGACCAATGCCCAGTGCTCAGGTGAGGCAAGTTATGCGTCAACCACACATTATGTGGGTGCCAGGAAAGAAGGACAATGTGTAGACCAGACGATACCCACACTGTGCTATTGCTGAGATATTATATAGACTTCTGTGCCCAGATCTCGAAAGATGAGAGGGGAAGAGAAAGAGTAAGAGGAGAAAAACCTTGAACAATTGAGCATTAATCTCCCAAGAGACTGGGTTTATCTTAAACTGTTTTACCATTAATTGGGAAAACCTGAGTTTTTCACTTCTCCCCCCCCCCACCCCTTTTCTATTTTGTATTTTGAAAAATCTCAAACCAGCAAAGAGGTTGAAAGATTTTTACAATGAACATTCCTATTCTTTCACCAACATTTATCAATTTTTAACATTTTGTCTTAATTGACTGATCTACCTACGTACCTACATACTTATCTATTATGTATTAATTATTTTGCCTAAGCATTTGAAAGCAAGTTGCAGACATCATGGCGTTCATATCTAAATATTAGGTTTAGCCTTATGAAATTCCTAATACTTAGTCATTTTTGTATTTTCAACTTAATACTTCAGTATGCATCTCCTAAGAATAAGGACGTTCTCCTATATAACAACACTACCAACACACATAAGCAAATCACATTAATTCAGTAATATCTAATATACAGTCCATATTTAACTATATAGTTGTCCAAAATGTCTGTTATAGGTGATTCACTTTCCCCACCCTGATCCAGGATCCAGTTGCATTTGGTATTTATGCCTCTTTAGTCCCCTTGTCTTTTCATGGCATTGACTTTTATATTAAAAAAAAAAAAGTCCAGGACAATGTCTTATAGAATTGCACATTTTGGTTTTATCTGACTTGTTTCCTTATGATTAGATTTAGGTTAAACATTTTTTACAAGGAAACTACATAGGTGATGTTGTGTACTTCTTATTGAGTCCCATCAGGAGGCACATGACACATAGTTCAACTATGTGATGCTAAGTTTGATTATTTCGTTGATGAATGTGGTGACCACACAAACTCTCCATTAAAGATACATTTTCCCCTTTTCAATCAATAACTAATATACAGGATAATATATAAGAATATCATGTTCCCAACAAACTTTTATCCAAAGGCTTTAGCGTCCGTCGATGATCCTTAGTTATTATATGGGAAGTTTGCCAAATGATGATTTTCTAATTCTATCATTTCTTCTACATTCACTAGCTCAATTCTTCTGAAAAAAAAAAAAAAAGCTAAAATTCTCCCTCTTTTGGATATCACTATGGATTCCCAAATTTTATTCTATTTTATTCAATGTATTATAATCCATTATCATCCTTATATATATATTTTGAAGCTCAAATTTTCATGTATTTAAGCAGTAGGCAACCACTTCAAGCTGGCTCATTTGTCCTTTTGTCATGATCTCACTGGTTTCTGAGTACTTCCTTGCTTTCTGGCACATCAAGATGTTCCAGGTTCACCTAGTACTTTGTCTGCTACAGACCTGGAGTTGTTTCTCCAAAGATCTCTGTCTCTGTCTTGTGGACAATGGTATTTAGAAACCAAGATCTGGGTGACAATTGTGTGCATTGCTATAGAATGCACAGCTTCTAGGCCCCATAAAGAGTTCCAGAACATGTCTGAGTGTTGGTGTGAAAATTTAACTCTCACCCAACCCAATAGCCATATAATTAACTTATTAGACTTATTCCAATTACCCACACAGGAATAAGAGTGTTATTTTAAAAGGTAAATTAGATCATATTTTCCCTGGCTTAAATTGATCTTCCTTTAGTTCCTCTAATGCAGTAGTGTCTGGAGGTGATCAAGATGGGCCATTTTCAAAAACCTTACCCTTTAAAACTTTCAAAATTTTGTGTATATTTTATAATGTATATATGTATTATTACAATAGTACACACAATGTAAATATAACCCAATAAATATGGTTGGAGGTGGGCGAGCAATTTTTTTTAATCAATAATTGATGAGATGCCTATCAGTTTGGAATTTGGGAACCACTGCTGTAATCCAGAATTTCCTACTGGCGTCTTTGGATGTGCTGTTTCCATGAGGAATTTACGGGTTAATTCTGTCTCCTCTGTAAAACTGTAAATACCATGAATGCATGGACCATGTTGTTTTATTTCTCCATTGTATACCCAATCACCTAGAACATGACTGGCATATAATATTACTCGATACATATACAAACGTCAGAGAGAATAAACAGAAATAGAAAAGAATGGAAAATACAATTTGGTTCATTGTCAAAAGTCTCTCTAAAACATTTATTTATTTTGTATGCCATTTATTTTGCATGCAAACTGCTCACTTGCATATGGAGGAATCCGTTGGTAGACTGGTAGACTCAGTAAAGGAAAAATGTTATAAACAGAATTATAATGGAGGGGGTTACTGCAGACAACTTGAGAACATTTTGGGGGTAAAGTGATTACTTGGAAGCTAGCAGAGGTCAAACTGAACATTCTGTCCTTGAACAGGCCAACTGGAGTATCAAAGAAAACAATTTTAGTTGTTTATATATATTGCATAAAATCTTGAGAGTTTGAGTGTGGATCATACATAGCAGACTATTTTTATGTCATGTCTGACTATCCTGCCATCCATGCACTGCTTTACTCAGGCCAGGTCTGTGCCATTTCCCCCAGAGGAACTTCTGGGTAATTTGGGCAGAGAACTAGCTTTAGGATTTCTTAGCCTTCCCAAATGCCTTCTTTTGTTTCTTGTGGTTTTCTGTGGGGTTGAGCTCTCTTAAGTATACACTTCATTGTGGGTACAATAAAGCTCCCTGTTAATTAACTCCCTTTCAGAAGGACATAGTTCTAGTGGTTAGGTGACAATTGGGAAATTGAACTTAGCAAAATTAAATTTTCTTCTGCATAGATATAGCATGATATCTTCAATTGCTAGTTGTGACAGCAGTATCATGGGTAAGGCAGGTATCTCTGTCGGACAGGTTTGGTATGAAAGTAGTAAAGTGTTAAGGGATCTTTTTGAGAAGGTTTTGTCTGAGAAACCTAGAATTTACATTTAAGTGCCAAAATGATGTCTCTGAATTTCATGTCTTTCTGTGCAATTCAAACATGCATAAGTGAAATCACATTTCTTAAGGTCAGGGTCATCAATGGAAGAATTAGAATGAGGTAAAGGGACAAAGATTCTATAGACTCTCACTTCGGGACTCTCCATCTAAATTCAGGTGAAATTTCATTTAGTGAATATCTATATATCTATTATATATATAGTGAATATCATATATATCTATATATCTATTATATATATAGTGAATATCATATATATCTATTATAATGATCAGAGAGAAAGGGAAGAAGTGTTATTTAATGTCTCACGTATCCATAATGGTATGTGAGATGGGGTAGGAAGCCAGCCTCAGTTTTCCCACTCCTTCACATGTTGATTTTGAGTATATAAGCACTATAGGAATTTTTTTTAGTGCACCATTTGGACTATCCCCCTCTCTTCCCCACCATCTTTTCTCTTTTTACCTTTCTTTAGCTCTAGTCACGTAATGGCAGCTTCCCTTAAAACCTCAGCTGAGGTGAGTATTATGATTCTTTTTTGGTATGTAAAGTTTTAAAATACTAGTTTTTTTTTTTTTTCAATAATGGGGCAAGTTTGGATTCTTTTGATATTCTTTGGTGTTAACATGATTAAAACCCATGGGGCTTTTGTCTCCCCTTTTCATTTTCCCTAAACTACAGTAGTTAATTTATGGATAGGCATTCAGTATAAAATATTTCAGCCAAAAATACTCTTCTGAGGGTTATAATTCCAACCTTTTTACTGCAATTGCAGTAACACACAATTAATGACAATCATACTTTTGTAGTATGAATTATATTTTCACTTTGGTCTTTAGTATAATTTGTATGACAAGTTCATTTTCCCTGTTGAGCTCACTTGATACTTCCACACAAGGAACATGTATTCCTTACCTCCATTCTGATTATCTTAATCTATAAGCAGTCTAGACAGGGCTGGAATAATCTAAGAAGAATGATTATACTACATATAACTAAAGTTACCATTTTAGCACCGTGACGAATTTTTGAAAGGATTCATTCAAAACCTTCCTATAAAGGGAAATAGAGTTTAGGCCAGTTTTGTCCTTGTCACCATCATCATCATCAATACTTTGTCATCATCACCAAATAAAATGTATAAATTTCCTCATGCCCAGCAGAATCACATGTGACTTAAAAATTATTTGATTTGCTGTGGTCATTCTCATTGATGGCTCTAAGGACAGACAGAAATTTAGAAACACCGATCTCTGCAATCTATCTTTAGAAATCATGATTAAGTGGACAAAAAGCCTTGATAACCTCTAATTCTAAGGGTATGTAGACACCAACAGAATCAGATTAGATCCAAGGATTCGGTTCAGTACCTGTTCTTTGGTGATAAAAGTTGGTTGATGGGATGTGAAAACAGATACACAGCCCATAAGCTGTATATTACTGGCAGTTTTGTTCTGTTAAGCCTGCCTTGTTTTGCTTTGTTTTATGTTAACCAATATCAAAAAGGATATTTTACCTGGGAATATGGATTCCTGACTCCTCTTAAAAAATCAGAATCCTTATAACCTGAGGTTTCCATTCCCACAAGGCAACCTGCAGCTCTCATGTGCTCTCAACTCCCCGAAGTCCCTACCCCTCACTCAAAAAAGCCTACATATTTATACTGGTTGTGTGATGTATTTTGCCTTACTGATCCCTACAGGCATTCTATTTGAATCCTTAAACAAAAGCATGCACTGTGGGCTACCCAGGGCCTGAGTAGTTGTGACTGCAGTGTCTCTGGGTCGGTTTCCTCATCTGTTGGGCTCAATAAATCTCTTTTGACGGTCTTCTGTGATAGTTGTGACCTTCAATTAAGAAAATGCACATAAAAATACTTTGAAGTCCTACAAGTTAATCATATCCATGTACAAAAAATAGACATAGTGTGTCAACTAAAATTTTGAGTTCCCTCTGCTGAGAATAGTATTGGCATCATGGAAAGAATAAATAGAAGAAAGGAAACTATCTCTGGCCTGAGGCAGAAATATTCCATTTCATAGGCAGCTGGTGTCATGGGATGAGGCTGGTGTTGAGTTAGAAGAGCTGCACAGAAGTCCTGGAAGCTGTGCACAAATAATTGCACCTCCAGGAACCTCATGTCCCCATCTATAAAACGTGGAAGACAGGACCTGCCCTCTGAACTCACAGGTTTGTGGTCAGGATCAAATGAAATAAAGTATGTGAAAGTAATGAATAAACGGTAAGACATTATCTTAATATAGGCAATAATTAGTACTTAGTGATAAAATATGAACGCATAAAATAAACTAAGAATGTTTACAAGCCTACTATTTACACATCTTAAGAGTTTGAATAGGTTTTGAATTAAATCAGAGACAGATTTTCAGAAGAGGAAATTGAGTCTTATTTCTAGCTATGCAACTGAGAATGGGCCTATTTTGCTAATTAAAATAAGCTTGCTACTTGCACACCTTCGTTGTAAGAGGATTTGGGTATTTCACATTTTCTTCAGATTACTTACTTCAATATAATACATTGTATAAAGTTAAATTTAGAAAGAGTGCAAAAAATAACGTGATGATTTTGTGTCTAAAAAATCTCAGGATATTTATTAGAGTTGGAAGGAATCTTCGAGATGATATTTTACAAATCAGGAAGCAGAAGAACAGAGGGAATAAATGACTTGTGTAAGTTCTCAGAGCTATGAAGATGCAGGGCTAGAACTCAAACCCAGGGCTTTGGACTCCAGTGTTCTTACTGGGGCACCGCATCAACGTGGGGGCAATTTCTGGCTAATGATACTGAACTGAATCACTGGATGTTTAGATAATCAGATTAGGTTGGGAACGTAGGCGGAGGAAAGGAGACGTGTTGATAAGATCGCTGTGAATTAGAAAGCGGGTTTTGGGGAAACCTCAGCTCCTGTAAAGAAAAAAAATCAATTGGCACCTTCCCGCATACATACTGGTAACCTCCTCCCCACACTACCCCTTCCGCCTTTCTTTTAAAGCCCGGTTACTACCTTTACATTCTCAGACGGGTCAAACTTTTGCATGACCTTGCTGTCCCGGGACACTGGTGAGATTCCTTCTCTGATCAGCACGCTAGAGGAGGACAGCTCCTCCCGGATAATGAAAACTTTCCACACTCACAATCAGAGCGAGAAAGAACTCGGCCACTGGAACAAAAGTTTCTACAGGAGGCCAAGAAGTCACTCCTCCCCCTCCTAATTCCTCCGACTTGAACTTTCTTTCCTGTTTTTCCACAGCCCCAAGGGACCTGTCCCGAGTCTTCTCTATTAAGAGGTTTAGGGCCTGGGACTTCCCTGGTAGCACAGTGGTTAAGAGTCCGCCTGCCAGTGCAGGGGACACGCGTTCGATCCCTAGTCTGGGAGGATCCCACATGCCGCGGAGCAACTAAGCCCCAGCGCCACAGCTTACTGAGCCTGCGCTCTGGAGCCCGCGAGCCACAACTACTGAAGCCCTCGCACTGTAGGGCCTGTGCTTGGCAACAAGAGAAGCCACCGCAATGAGAAGCGCGAGCACCGCAGCCAGTAGTGCCCCCCCACCCCCCCCAATCGCCACAACCAGAGAAAGCCCACGTGCAGCAACCAAGACCCAATTGCAGCCACAAATAAATAAAATAAATAAATAAATAAGAGGTTTAGGGCCTGAACTAGGTCATTCTTCCAGGTGACTATCGCTGGGCTGCCTGTGGAACTTAATTTCTCTCCTCTCTACCAGTATCCAGTTTCCCTCTTCCCTTCTCGGTTCCGGAGGGGCAGAGGCATGGGCGCGTCCCGGGGCTTATCGCCCGCTTGGAATTCGGGCTCTGTGCACGAGACCAGCTTTGAGCGGAGGACGGCGGCGGGGCCGGGTCGCGAGTGCGGGCGCCGGCACTCCTGCAGTTGGCCTGAGTTCTCGTTGGCTTACGGAGACTGGTGTCTTTCGCCGGCCCACGCAGCCGCCCACAGCGCGCCCTGCCGCCTGGGGTGGGGGTGGGGGTGGGGGCGGGGGCTTCGGAGGCCTGGAGGCAGGCAGAATGCGGGCGCCGTTAAGAGTCGGGCTGCCTGGCTTTCTCCTCCCGGACCGCAGATGGCTGCGGGCCCCCCACTTCCTCCAGCAGCCCCCTGCTGCCGCCACAGCCGCCTTACCCAGCAGCGGCTGCCGGATGACAGCGCCGTCACTGGTTGGATTGGAGCTGGCGGCTCAGACGGGACACCCGGGGTAGGGAGTGGGGGAGGGAGGGTGCAGGAAAGAGGGAGGTCAGCGCTGGGCGGGCACTCGGGGAGCCCAGCGCTGCCCCCCTCTAGCAGCAGGGCAGCACAGCAGCATCCACAGCCGCCGCTGCCGCCGCCACAGCGGCCGCAGCAGCGCGAGCGCGAGCCTCGCAGGGCGGCGCGGCGCGGCAGAGAGCAGAGGGGCGGCGGCGCCGGCCCCAGCCGAGCCGAGCCGAGCCGAGAGCGCAGCCGGGCCGCCGCCGCCGCCGCCTCGCAGATGCCATCACAGCAACAAAGAGCTTGCTGATCTGAGAGCCGCGGCGAGAGCTCGCCTGGAAGCCACGGCGCCGGCTCCCGGAGCTGGGCGGCAGCAGGAGGAAAGGCTCCGGGGGAGGGGAGGGGGCAGAAGATGGCCAAGAAGAGAAAGCCCCCTAGCATTAAGGGTGAGTTCTGCTCCATCCTCGCCTCGCCCCATCCCACCTCCCACCCGCGGTCCGCTCCTCTGGCTGGCCTGTTTACACTCAGCCTCGGCCAAGTGAAAAGCTGCCTGCTAGGGAAGAGTTTTCCTTCTCCGGGAGGTGGGGAGACCTCAACACTGCTGCACCTCCCTTTGCCTCCGGGGAGACTCCGATAGGAGTTTGTCCCCTTTCTGTAACCCGGGGAAACCAGAAGACTCTCTCACCCCACCGCTTTCCTACTCCACAAGCTTGGGTATCTGTTGCACCTTACTCCCTCAGGGCAGTGGGGAGAGAGGCGACTCTCGGCTTCTAAGGTCTTAACCTTTTCGGAATCTGGCCGTGTGTGTGTAGAGAGAGAGAGTTAGTTTTTCATGGTCTCTGCTATTCCTTCCTTCCACCCTCCGTCCTTTCATCCCAGGGTGACAAGTTCTGCATCCATTTTCCCAACCTCCATCCTCAGGAGGAGAGAGGAGCTGTCTGGCTCTCCTTTTCCCCAATGGTCAAGGGGACTCGCTACGGGCTGGGTCCCCGCAGGCTATTTCCCCCTTACCGACCTGTCGAGGCGGGCAGTGACTCATGCTGAGCAGGGCCCCTGTTGCTCCTTTGGAACCAGGGATTCTAAAGTTGGAAAGTTCCGGGGGGGGGGGCGGGAGAGGCGCTGGCAGGGAGAACGAGGAAGAGCTTGTTGCTGGGGTGACTTAAGGCGTCGCGGCGTTGTCGGGAGCTGGACTCGGGAGGGAGCCTCCTGGGCGGCGTCGGGCGGGGGGCGGGGGGGTGCGGGCGTCCCCAGGACTCGCGTAGCGCAGCGCGGCGCGCGGGGAGCAGGTGTAGCGGCCGCCGGCGGTCGCAGCGCGGACTCGCAGAGGTCGACGCTCGCCGGCTTCCTAGCGCTTCGGCTCTCCAGCTGGGGAGCCAGCAGTGGCCGAGAGGGTGTTTGCAGCACTGCAGAGAGGTGGAAGCCAGCTCGACACCATGCGCGGTGAGAAAGGCTGTGCCGGGGAACTGGACCTGAGCTTGGTGGGGAGGAGGAATGAGCGGCGTTTGAAGTTGCATTTCGACCCAATGGGCCTCATGGCCCGAGAGGCGGAGATTTATTGCACCTTGGGGTTATATAAAATAGGACCACACTCTGAGATCCGAGGGGGTGTACTATTGAAAATATCGTCTTGGTTTACAGAGCGCGCCAGGCTTTGGCTTGCTTCTTGCTTTTTTCCCGAAGTCTTGCTTGTGGGAGCTTAGCTCCACTCTAGAGGTCACTAGGGGGACACAACTTTATCTTGGTGCTTCAGCTTGCTTTTTAATTGCCCCGGAGTACTCAGATCACCTATTGAAAAGGGTTTCAAACCATGATCCTCAATCTTTTGGAAGATGTTACTACGAAACACCCGGGATTTTCTGCTAGAAACTATAATATATGTATAATAATTTTATTACAGTGTATTTCCTTAAAAATAATACATCTCCTGTAAAATAGAAGAGACCTTAAACCTGATTTTTTCTCTCCCAATGAATTAGTACATGTTTATAGTGGTAGACAACTAAAGAAAGAATGAGAGAATATATTCATCTACCAACAGTTTCCTTATCATAATATCAAAGAATCAGTGTGAATCCAGATTGACAGGGTGCATTAGCTGCACTTTTGGTTCGCTCCTTTTTTATGGAACCATATGGCACCATGAATGAAACAGGAGGATTGGTTTTCAGCACTGCTGATGTGGCTGCCCATTGGCAGAAATACATTACATACCCACCCCAAACCTTGCAGATTGTAAATCGTCCGTGAAGAGTGGAAAAAAATTTTCCAGTTTTACAGTACATGCTACCTGAGACATTCTTAACCTGAGATTAATCTTGGTAGAAGTGCCAAAAGATACAAACGAGACCAAATTAATGAGATGTGAACTAGTATAACAGTTTGATGAAACATATCTCATTACTAACCACACTACCCCCAAAAAAAACACTAAGAAGTTTTTGATTTGTAAGCTAAGACAGGATTGTGTGTATTTTCTTAAACTTAACTTGACAGTGAAATAATTGAAGAACAGCAATTAATAGAGTTTTGTCATTTAAGTGTTAAGAGTTCTTCTGGAGGAATTAATAACCAAGCTTTCCTAGGAAATGGGGTCTTGAGAAATTTTATTGTAGTTCTTTAAAAATAAAGTTTTCTCATACTACGTGTTTTACTTAAAAGTAATGTTATTTGGTTCTTATTGACTTATGTTTTTTTCTCTCTCGACTAATGTTGAGTTTCTTTCTTTTTTTAACCAGATTACTTAATATTTCTTAGACGGAAAGATACCTTTAAAAAAATCCTTGGAGTTTCCCTTTAGCAAAGCACAATTAACTGTGATATTTTATAGATAACAAAAGCAAGCCCAGGAAGTTGGAAGCCATTAACTTGCCTCAATTTTACCTTTTAAGAGGAGAGCTCTACAAAAGCATCCAACTGCAGCGTTGCTGAACTGCTCTCAGATGCCTGCTTCTGAGCTACAACCAACTAATCTGGGACTGCCTGGTAGAAAACAAAATTGCTAAGTGTTCGGGGTTTTTTGTTTGTTTGTTTTGTTTTTCTTTGGTGGGCTGGGGTGAACTTTGCTCTATAATAAACTATAGGTTTAGCAACATTCCAGCCTGTGTTGGTTATCCTTTTATGAGAGCTGTTTCTCTGCTTAGCTACATTGCATGCGGGGAGAGATCATTTGTTAGACCCCGTGACAGGCAAGTTGCTCATTGGCTTCTGAAATCCTAACAATAGATCCTACATATCTAGAACAGCTAGAAATTGGCCAAAGGGAAATGCAGTTTCTTGACATTGACAGAAGAATAAGATGAGTTGGCAGTATTTCTCAAGGGATACTAGCTTTCATTTGTGACACCTCATTAAAGGACAGCTTTTCAAAAAGGCAAATAGAATATTTATCAATCCAATATTTATAATGTTTTAATGAAAAGAAATGCCGTAGTCCATTATCAATAAATGTTATAGAAACACAGGTTAGTTACATTGGTTATAGTGCTATTAACACCCCCGCCCCCCCGACTTCCAGTATTAGTCCAACAAGGATTTCTCACTCAATTACTTAAGTTTAAAGGTTAAGTTATGCTTGGATTCATCTATTCATGCATTCGTTCAGCAATATTTATTGGCCACTGAATATGTACTAGGTTCTGTGCAAAATATTAGGGATGCAGTGATGAACATGATAGACAATGAAGGGGACATTGAAAGAGGGGGCTGGAAAGGCCAGGTAAACAAATACATAAATAAGAAAATTTCACAGTGATTAATGTCATGAATAAAATGCAACAGGTTGATATGCTAGAAAGTGTGAGGTTACTTTAGGTTGTCTGAAGAGATGACATTTTAGTTGGGAACCAAATGATGAAGAGTAATTTGCATGCCAAGGACTGGAAGATAGCACTGCAGGCCTTAAGGCAGGAATGAGGTTGCAGCTTGGCACGTTCAAATACAGAAGGATGGCCAGTTAGGCTGGAGTGTAGTGGGTGAGGTAGAGACAGGTAGGGAGAGGCCAGGGTTTTTTCTGACCCTAAACAGGAGTGTAGATTTTATTTTAAGTTCAGTGAGAAGCCAATTGGATACTCATTAGATGTTTAGGGTTACATTCCTATCCTTGAGGATGATTTCAGGGAGAGCAGCTTTCCTACATCAACTCCCTAGGCCAAGTAAAGCTACCTAATGGACTTCATTTTTCTAAAAGGTCTAGTTATATTGAAGCATTCCCCCATATTATTCACCAAAATGCCTGCAATATTTTGGGCTGGGATGTTGATAGCATTTCTAGGAATCTCTGCTTAAGAAAACAATTCTAAAGAGAATGAGGACTAATTCAACATTTTAGTAAAGATTATTAGGGTAGTCATCCTCCCCATTCCCCCTGCCAGCAAGCCTCTCAAAGCAAGCAAATCTTAGGAAAAACATATTGTAATGGTAGAAGGGAGGAGTATAAAGAGCCTGGAACATTACTGTGCAGTAGGCGGAATGTGGAAGGCAGCATGAGGGGCTCCTAGGTAACGGAAAGGGGTCCATGAAAGAGGAGTGATGCTGGGAAAGGGGATGTGAGAAAGCCTGTAAGACAACATCAGCCAATTCATGGTTTTGCCAAGAGAAGCGGAAGCCTGATGTGAGAGTGTTCTGAGAGAAACACTAATTCAAACACAAAGGAAGTTCAAATCAGGGTACCTTTATGCTTTTGACTGATTTTTACTTGTGAAGCATTTATAACAATAAAAGCACACAGGCTTTTAAAAGATCTCTTTGATTTTACTCATTCATTATTAGGTTGTTCTTATGGATTATAAACCTCACAGATGAAAACGCATGAAAAAATTTAATGATAAAAACTGCCATTTGTTGGAGGTAGCTGCTTGACATCTAGTTAGCAGGGAAATTACACTCTTGAGTTTCTATCTTGCCATGGAGATGTTGGCAGGGGGCGAAACGGGGTCTGTGGGCTGATTTTCTGCCCCCTAAGCATTTGTGCCAAGAAGGTGCCATGATATTTAGGGGAGATGTAAATAATAATTTTAAAGCCGTCCACTGCCTCTCCCACCTCCAAACTGTCTACTTCTCTGCCAGCGATTGATAATAAAAAATATATTAAGAATTTTTGTAGCTTCAGGACTTTGTGTAGTCCCCTCCCCCTCCTTCTTTGTACTCCAAGGGACTCTGTTGAGGCTAGCAAGAATGGTAGTACTTCAGGGATTATGTGACTAAAAATGGATCTGGTCCTTAGTGATACTGTAACACAGTGTGTTTATGACATCAGAGTTTTTTCATAGCACTGAGAGTCATAGTATGTTAGAAGGAGGGCTCAATGTTTATAGAGTTTGTGGAGCAATGCTGTAGGAAGAGGTGAGTGATGCTGCGAAACATGAATAGTCTATATCTAAGGAACTTGGTCAAGTTTATTATTTGTAAATATATATTATATATAAGTCAAGATATGTCTATATATATAGACATATATGTAGAGAGAGACATATATATAGACATACCTTGATATATATTTAAACTAGAGCTCAGTTCCCAATTTATATTCAGATTTCACTATACATGTGAGTGTGATCATATCTGCATTTTACATATAAGGAAACTGAGACACAAAGACATTAGGTACTTTCTTGAGGTCTAAGAATAAATTATGTACTGTGGATAAAGGCATAACCAAGCCCCATGACTGTCTCCCCTTTGCCTACATTCAGCATTTTAATATCTGTTCACTTTCCTCAAGGTCTATCAAGTCTACTGTGGAAAGGTAGATAAACTTTTTTTTCCTGCTGAATCAAGAGGATGATATACTTTCCTCAGAAGTGTCACAACTTTATTGTTTGTGATCCACTTTTAAAATTAGAAATACATTGCTAACAAAAAGTAGGCTAGCTGCTCACAGATGCTAAGATGATATTGTACAGAGGTTTTAGGGCTTTCTAGAGATGGGGAGGCAAGACAAGGTGAACGAAATGTTCTCATTTTTTGAAGTGGTGTAAGTGGGAAAAGATGCCTCTGGGTCACCTCTGAGGTAGATTCAAATTATTTTGCCGTTCACATGGTAAGTAAGCCATTTGACTGCTGTGGTAGCCTGCCTTTAAGATGGCTTCAATGTTCTTTGCCTACTGGTGTTCACACCCTTACATACTCCCCTCCCACACTGAACTGGGGCTGACCTGTGTGACCTGTAGAGTATGGTGGAAGGCTATGTTGTACGTAAAGGCATTGTGGCTTCTGCCTTGCTCTTGTATATCTGGTGCTCTCTTATATTGCTTACTTTTGGGAAAACACTCAAGCATTCCTGTGGAGAGGCCCATGTGGGAAGGAACTGAGGCCTCCCGCTAAGAGCCAGCTTCAGCTTGCCAGCCTTGTGTGTGATCTACCTTAGAAACAGACCCTCTAACCCAGCTAAGCCTTCAGGTTGCTGAAGACCTTGACAAGGGCAGTTGGAATAGGTTAAAGAGAGAATGGGAGGAGGAGAATTAGAGACAGCAGAGTCAACTCTTTTGAGGGTTTTTTTTCCAAGGGGAGCAAAGTGATGGGGCTGTGGCTGCGAGCAGGCGTAGTCATTGAAAAAAAAATTTTTTTAAGATGGGAAAAATAAAGGCAGTTTTCATTCCTTGTTTTTGGTCACCATTTGCTTTGTGAGGTGGTCTTTAACCTCTCTTTCACTATTTTAGATTTTGGCTGCTTTCTAGAACAGTTTCCTGAGGAGGTAAGGAGGAATTAGTGTACAATGATTTTAAGTCACTTAGTTATAAGGATGTTTCTTTTTTGTCTTTATTTTATTTCTCTAAATATATTCTCCTTAATGGATTTCCTGACAAAATATTTAATAAAATATACCACAATAGGAGAAAGTTCCCACGAGAGGAAATTTTGCCAGTCATCATGTTGCTCTATAGCAGTCCATTTTGTCAGCTAGAAAGCTCAGAAGGGACTAAAGAAAATTTTAAAATATTTTGTGTAGGGGCTGGCCTAGTGGTTCTTGACCAGAGGCAATTTTGCAGTGTCTGAAGACATTTTTGATTGTCATTACTGGGGTGATGCTATTGGTTTCTAGAGGGTGCTGCTAAACATTCTATAGTGTTCAGGATGGCCCACACAACAAAGAATTATCTGGTTCAAATTGTCAGTAGTGCCAAGGTTGAGAAATTTGGGCTAGCCCCCATCATTTTTTTATTCTTCCAGAGAGAAGCTAGGAAGCTACTTCTGAAAAAGGAACCCAAAAGAGGCTGCTTTATCTATCCCATTGTTCTACGTTTAGACGAGGCACAGCTTTCTAACAAATAATTAGGGTTCAAAATAAAGACAGTTCCTTTGTTTGCCTTTGCTTTCTCTCCCCACTCCCTTCTGTTGGTTCTCATCGTATGTTCCTGTGTTTATAAACTTGGGTTGTTTCCCATGAGGGCAACATGACATTAGAGGCACATTAAAGTCATGGTAAAAAATCCCTAGTTCAATTGGCGAACCACAATGTCACTTTGCTGATTCCTATTCTGCATCTGTCTGACAATTTTGTGAAAGAAAAGATCAAGAATAGGATGATTTGTTATGCTCTGGCTCTTTAATGAGAAAGGATGGGTAGCCTCCCAGCCATCTTTTCTGTGGCTTCTCTTGGCCATTAGGGCTTCAGAGGAGAGCTGCACTCTTAATAGCTCTACTGTCAAGGTGTGTGTTACCTGACAAAGAAGACTCCGAACAAAGTCAGGAATGGTTCTAAGTACTTGTTGAGTGACAATTTTCCTGTAGGGTGAAAAATTTTAAATCCAGTTTTATAAAAAGCAATTCAAAATTTATGAATTTAAAAAACTTGAAGGACAGGTTCTTTATGTACATTTTGTAGTTCACTGGATTGTGTTTCACTGTCCAAATCCAGAGACAAAAATAAGATTTTTAAATTGACATTAAAATTTTATAAAAAATGTATTATCACTCTAGGTTTGCCCTACAAAAAACTTCAAAAGCCATTTTCAAATTAGCCTATGATTATATACATTTTGTAAGTATTAGTTTAAAAATATCAAGTTATAGAATGAGCAAAAACTGCAAAAGCTACTTAATAGACATTCATACTTCACAAATTCTGGTATTAACAGTATCTTTCACTTTGAGTTAAGCTCTTTTTTCCTTTTTAGCCACTGTTCTCACCCTCTTATTCACACTTATTTTGTTTGGCTGCACAAAAATGTCATCACATTCTTTTCCCATGGCAGTGACGTTGATTCTGCTGATTTAACACCTTTACTGTAGTGAAAGAATATCTGTGACTAAACAAGAACCATTATGTTGTTTAAAAGAATCTTTGGTCATAAATAAATGTGTCCAGGGATATCTTAGCTACGTGAGGTAGGACAGACTTGAAGTTATAAAGAATAGAATTGGAATCCATCCCTTCCCTTATTCTTGTTAACCATTAAGAAAGTCTTACATTAAAAGGTATACTTTGTAAAACTTTATGGTAATTCTGCATTGAATAATTATCACACTTATCACACATAAACTTTATTTAGTCATCTATAGAAGCAACACAAAGACAAAAAGACAGGCTTCACATGCCTAATTCTAAGGTCAAGATTGGTTATGTTTTAACCTCTGTAAATTCTCACTGCCTGATTCTGAATCAATGCCTTAAGTATGATGAAGAATAAGCAAATTAATAGATTATACATTAGTTTATATGGGTCAAGAGAGGCATGTAACCTATTTAAACTATTTGGTAAACAAACCATTTTCAAGTTTTTGGCAGCATTAAATGGTAGAAAAGTATATTAATTAAAAATAACTAACTAAAACAAGCCTTTGAGGAATTCTAGTGGTAATATTTTTTAGCTCATTGCTTATATTGTATTAAAGGACTGGAATATCTTTTGAATATTTAGAACATTCATGAATCTAGACTTCCTTTCATTCAGTTGGTCCTATTTAGTGTTGTTTTATACTGCATCTTGTATTTCTGAAAACTGGGTTTTTTGTCCGTATTGAGGCTGAAGGACCTTGAGAACTGCTACTGGCAAACCCGTGGCTCAGTAATCATCAAGAAGACCATTGGGGTGGGAAGGAGGTTAGATTGTGTCCTTGAGTAACTTTAGGCGGGGTGCTCTTTATGAGGGATTTCCTGAATAAACACGTAGTCTTTTCATTCCTTTAGATATGCTAAAATTTTTCTTGTAATCAAGAAAAAGCTATCTTGAGATAGCTCTTTATCTAGGTCGTTATTTTGGCCACGTAGAAGTGCTTTTGCTGATTTGTGTTTGGCTGTCTAACGCTGACTGGCATTGAGAAACTTGACATCATATTAAGTTCAAGGATGTTATTTCTCATGCTGGTCACTATTTTATGACGTATCTGCATTATGAGTACCTGATGAAGATGTTTCTCTGAAATGTCACTAGCTAACAATAGACAAAGTAAGTCATGAAACTCACTGAGTTTCCCATATGGGTAGACAGTTAGGAAGCTCAAAATTGGAATTAGCCCACTTCTTGCATAAGACTATGGGATCATAAATTATGCATCTGTGGATTAATTTTGTTTTTCATATCCTTATTCTTCTTTCCTCTCATTGTCTCTCTTTATACACTTTGTTTTGTTGAGTTGTATGTAGTTTTATAAACTACTTTAAATCTTCTTTGAAACAAGATGAATTGTAAACAAATTAATATAGTCTAAGACTAAATTTATAGAAATTAAATAATCTACTCAAAGTTATAAACTAGTAATTTGCAGAGCGTGCATTTAAACCTAGATGTAGCCCCAATCGTTCTTTTTTTTTTAACATACAATAGAACATTGAAACAAAGGATCCTATTTTCCTAACCCAACTTCTCATTTGCAGGTTACCACTACTTTTTGTTCATATGTAATTTTCCATAGTTGAGATTTTATTTAACGTCACCTTTATCCACCTGTTGCACAAGCGGAGAATCTGGAGTTATCCTTGACTCTCTTTTACAGGCCTCTGCTCAACCCTGAATAAGTCGGTCATTACTATTGATCCTAATCTTTACCTCCACTGCCACAGATATAATTCAGCGCTCATCTTGTCTAGTATGGATTAGAACCACCTATACACTAAAGGGTCTCTTTGCATTAGGCCTAAATCACCTCTAATTTATTTTTCACACTGTTGCAAATATGATACTCCCGACAGGCAAATCTGATCATTTCACAATCCTAAAATAAAGTAATGGCTCTCCATTAACTCTACCCAGGATAAAAATCAAAATTCCATAGCAAGGTGTACCAGACTATCTAGGATCTGACCCATGGTTACCCTTCCTGCTTTATCTCTCACCCCTTCTCACATCCATCCTAAACTTAATGACCCTACCATTCCGATACTGGGAACCACACACATTCTTTTATGCTCCTCTGCCTTTGTGATGCTGTGTGTGTGTGTGTGTGTGTGTGTGTGTGTGTGTGTGTGTGTGTGTAGTGCTGAAAATTCCTTTTTATCCTTCAAACCTCAGCACAAATGTCCCTACTTTCTTTTTCAAACTTTCATCACCATCTTCCCCTCTGACACTCCCTACGAGCACAGTTAAGCTCTTCCTCTTTGATGCTTCCGTTACATCTTCAACATACATCTATTAGTGCCCCTATATTGATTTAAAATGTTGAGTTTACTTGTCCATCTCGTTTCTCAGTCCTCCTGTGGGTCTTTAGTCCTACCATTGCCCTGAAGCAAAAGGAGCGAAAAGCCTGACAGGAAATCAGTCAGTGGCTTAACATCCCAGGGTCAAAGTATCACTGTAGTTTATTCCGCCTCCCATTGTTCTGGTGAATTATAGTTCAGCTTTAGGACAGCCAGTCTATGCTTCTTGCCTGAGAGAACAGTGCCCTATGCCCAAGCCAGTCTGCTAGAAACTTTCTGTTTTTTCCTAGGACTGCTTCCAATCTTTCTGCATCCTGGATTAATTTTCCTGGATCAAACCTGGCTCTGTGTAGGTTGTCATGTGTCTGGAGTTGGACCTGGGTTTTATGGGATTGAGGCAAGGAGGGGTTTGCCATGTGCCTATTTGTTGTCCTGTCCTGTAGGTCTCTTCATAGATACCTACCACTAGGCTATGAGCGCCTTAAGGGTCCTGATTGTGTGATATTTATCCTTTAATCCAAAATGTCTAGTATAAATGAATATATTATTGAATGAATCAAGCATATATATTTCTCTATATTTTTATTCATTCTCTATAATTTTAATGTTTGATAATATTTAATTGCATTGCTTTAATATAACTAGCATAATTGACTGAATTTTCTAGGTTTTCTTTGCAAATATAATGGTCTAATGAGCATTTGTGTGTATATGTTTACTGTGTTGAACTATCTCTTTATGTAAAAGAGCCTCAGTAGCATCTGAGTCTAAAAGTTAAGTGTGGCCCATGAAAGAGAAAGTAAATTTGTTACTAGTACATCCAGGGACTTGTACTGATTGGATATTAGAAGATTTGAGGTTAGCTGTAACTCATAATAGTACTGTCTTGTAATAATATTATAAACTCTCAGAAAGTTAGCTATAAAGTTAAATCTCGGGTCAGATATGTAATAGTTGCTCGAGTTCTAAGAAAAAAGGTACCGAAGTGATACTAAATTATCTTCCTTTAACTGGAAATCCTAAGGTCTATAATTTTTCACATGAATATGAAATTAAGCTGTAAACATCTTGAAAGTAGAGACTACTAAATCTTTCACTTGGTGCCTAGCACTTAGTAAGTGTTCAATAATAATTTGTCAAATGAATATATGGGTGAAATTTAAGATGCAGCTCTTCTAAAATTATGCACATGAGTAGAAGAGAGTACTGGTGCGCCCCCCTGAACTGAAACCCATAGATACAGCTTAGAGCAGGTATTACTTCTTCCTGTAGTAGGAAGAATTCCCAGACCATATCTTAGTAATCTATAACATGAATATATTTCTGGATAATCAGGAATTGACTATTACTGTTTGTCTTACTTCAAAATTTCAAGTAGGGAAAGGCTCAACTCATTGAATGTATTTTATTATAGAAAAAAGTTGGTTCCATGATCCACAGGGAATAAGTAACTTATGGGTCAGAGCCTTTGAGATGCTTTTGAAATATTGACATCTGGTATGCTTGGACAGGAAAATTGTGATTGAAAAATATAGACAATGGGATGGGTGGTGAATAAAGTTTGAAAGGCTGCCCTTAGGCAGGGTCTTTTCCAGAGGATACATCACTCTCACCTAGAAATAGTCTTTAGTTAGTTCCTAATAAATGACTTTTCTACATTCAGAATCTTTAAATCTCATTACTCTAGAATTATATACCTGGAAAGATATTTTCTCTTTCCTCCCTCCCTTCTTCCCTCCCTCCCTTCCTTCCTTTGTTATAAGTATTTTCTGATTTTGGGTGAGTCTTGTTTAACAAAAATAATTTATTAAAGATGATTTTATTAAAAACTGCTGATAATTAATATCAGATATAATTGTAAGGATTGGCAAATGAATTTATATATTTGTGTTCACTTTATATGTTTCACTGAAATTTGGGGCCAAATATTATACCTTGAAAAACCAACTTGTTAGGTTATTATTAAAATTGTGAGTTTAATCACCTTTTTTACTAAAATGATTTAAAAGAAAAAGGTACCACAGTCCCTCTACCTGTTTCTGCTGCGTTACAACTTTCTTCCAAGGTATAAAACCTTTATAATTGTTAACTCAGTGATCTTCAAGAGGTAGGGAAGGTTTGCAGATGTAATTTTTCTCATTTCTAAAGATGAGGAAGCACAGAGTCTTTGTTGCTTACCGTCAGTTTACATATCACTTCATCATTTCATTATAATTTTTTGGCTGCGCTGAGCAGCTTGCGGGATCTCAGTTCCCCCACCAGGGATTGAACCCAGACCAGGGCAGTGAAAGTGCTGGATCCTAACCACTAGACCACCAGGGAACTCCCATTTTATTATAATTTTGAATGTCATTTTACATTTGACATATGGACACTTTTAAAAGATTGACCTATGAATGAAATACTATTAAGACTGAAGTTCAGCTTTTCTAACCTTTAGTCCTATTATTTTTCTACCCTGGGCAGTCAGGTATTATGCTACAAGATGAGAAAAATTCTATCTTTTAACATTTCTTTTCGTTTGGAGACACTAATGACATTTGGATATGGTTTAGAAGACTCTAATGCTGTATTTAAACATGTTGTTTTTTTCCCCTTTTGGAACTTTATTGTATTTCAATTTCTCAAAAGCTGATATATTTCCATCTATGATGTCAGTTTTTCTTACCTTTCGCATTGATTGTGAAATTTGTGCAACTGGGGTTCAGTTTAAAAAAAAATAATGTAACTTGAAATAGTCATCCTTATAAAAGTCTAAAATGCTGAGATATTGAATAGTTTCCAAGCAATTTCTGATTAGCAAGCTGTGATATGTAGTTAGAAGTCATTAGAGTTAAAACAATGAGTTAAAGCTGTATGTTATATATGTTAAAAGTGGGGGAGACTTTAGAAATGGTTTAGCTTAATTCCTTTTGCAGCTGAGTAAACTTAGGCTCAGAGAGGTTAAATTACTTTTCCACAGTTACACAGCCAGAAATTGGGTAAGGTTGGATTGAAATTCGGATCTGGCTTTTAGTCCGATGTTGCTTTTCAACACATGCTCTGAAATTGGCTCTATTGTCTATGGATGGCATGGCAGATGGAGCAACAGAGGTCTTCCATTTATGACCTGGAATTAGGGTATTGTTTTGAGTGTGAGTGGTGTATCTGTGTGCACACATGTGCAGTTCCTTCAAACTTAGTGTTAATAGAAGAAAGTGCTTTAATTTTTCTTACTTATGCCTTGAGTCTCAACTTGAAACTGTGTCTGACAGTCCTCCTTGTCAGTACTTACATGTTCTTATACCTCCTTGGGGTTTCACTTGTTATAGCATTTATCAAACTATATTTTAATTGCACGTATATTTGTCTTTATTCCCCACTAGACAGTAACTATCATGCCTTGTTCACAGGTGTACCTTTGATGGCGATTAGCACAATGCCTTGCTCGCACTTAGTGCTCCACAATTATTTGTTGAGGAAGTTAATGAATAAATATTTTAAAAAAAGGAAACATTATGGAGTAGGTATAGGGATTGGATATCCTACTGTAGAAAGTACAACCTCATATCTCAATTCAGTTTCCTATCATGCCTGGTCACATGTTCGCAAAATGAATATTCTTAACATTTTTAACAATATCTTCCCAGACCTACCCCCTGTCTTTTTTTCTGGACTTTGAGGCCAGAAATATGTGTTCAAATCCCAGCTCTGTGATCTTGGGCAGGTTACTTAACCTTTTTGAACTTCACTTTCCTTATCTGAAAAACAGAGACAATATCTTACCTTATAAGTAAGTACCTTACAGGACTACTGTGAGGATTAAATAACCTAACAAATGGCAAAATATATAGCATCACGTTTGTGTAGTAGTTACTGAATAAATGCTCATTTCATTCCCCTTTCCCTTTTCCTTCTTCACACTCTCCTTCCTTCCTTCCTCTCTCCTTCCTTCCTTCCTCTCTCCTTCCTTCCCTCCCTCCCTTCCTTCTTTCTCCTACTTTCCCTTTTCTGGAACCGAGAACTACAGAAAGTTAGAAGCATAGTCAAAGCTAGCTTTTTCTTACAGCAAAGGTGCTCTACCCAGTAAATTACCCTCAGCCTCAAGCTTGCCTCCAGGTCAGCCTCTGTTTTCTCACACTTCTTTTTCTCTGCCGCATTTGTATCTACAGCTGACCAGGTTTACCTTCTGTTTCCCATGTTGGCGTGCCTGAAATCAATTATTCTGCCATATTGGTCAAATGCATTCAGTAGCAAGGTAGCAGAAAAGAGAGTGGGTACGGACAGGGAAATCTGGGAGTGCCCGAGGCAGTAAAAACACCAAGAGTTTGTGCTGATTGCAGATGGTTCTTCCAGGAGCAGAGTCTTTGGAATGACATTCAGGCCTCGTTTAAAAAGAAGGGGAAGGTCACAGCTGTTTATTTTTCTTGCTCCCAACTGTTAAGGATGCTGCTTCATTATCTTCCCATCAGGTTATTTTGCAAAATATTTCTAACCAATATTAGAATTAATATTTAAACGGGCCTAGTCTGAAAAAGAAGAGCTGAGTCACATGACTGAATGAAGGAAAATGATAAAAATAAGTTAAGTTATTATCAAAACAATATCTGAAGGAAAGAGTTATCCTGACACAGGCAATGTTGTGTAGGCACAGAAAGTGAGCTATCAGGAGCAATCAGTGGTTGAATAGCTACTGGTGAGGTTCAGATTAGATAATGGATCAGCTGGCCCAGAGTCAAGAAGGTCTTCAAGAGTGGTTCAGAGTGAGACTGTATGTTATTTCTAATCTCACTAACTAGCTGAGTGACCTTGAGCCCTAGGTTGCAAAATGCTGTCTGTAAAACAGTTATCTCCTTGTAAATTGTTGCTATTGATACTCTTTCTTTGGTTTAAGGCCAAACTTTTGTTTAGGAGGGTGGTGGGAGAATTTAGGACCCCTGCTTAATCAGCTCACTTGGATTTCTCTAATGCTGAGTTTCTCAATGTAGTCACTTTTGACATTTTGGGCTGGATAATTCGTTGTTATGGAGGCTGTCCTGAGCACTGTAGGATGTTTAGCAGCATCCTGAACCCAACCCACTAAAGGATAGTAGGATTTTCTCCAGTTGTGATAGACAAAAATGTCTCCTAACATAGCCAAATGTCATCTGGAGGTACTTCCTCCCCCTTTTTGAGAACCACTGCTCTGATGAAAGAGGTGAAAAGGAGATGGTTGTCTATATACCTCTAGACTTTCCCATGGAAGTCCATGGAATTACAATGAGAGTTAAAAAAAATAAATAAAATTTATTCCAAACTGAGTTTTTGACCATTTTGTTGAATGTCTGCCAGCACTGTGCTAGGCTCTGTGGGTACATAGATAAGTAAGTCTTGATCTCTAACTTCGTGTAGCTTGCTTTCTACTAAAGGGAGGAAGTAATGCCTTACCAGTTCATTTCCATACAAAACTGTTAAGTGCAGTGATACATCTCAACTCAATATAAGGTGCAATAGGACTATACCCTCCCACCCCTCCTGCCCCCGCCCCCCCCCCCCCCCAGGGGAAAGTTGTCAGTTAAGGCTTCATTGAGAAAGTAGTAACCATATGAGACTATATTTCAAGTCATCCAACAAAATCAATCTCACTGACATCTAAACTATAAAATTTTGACACTGTATTTTCTGCCTATTGTTTCTTTTTATTTTATATGTACATCATTTTTAAGATATGATTAATGTTTTTCTAATGCAGTGTTTCCTGGAGTTTTATCCTTGGACCAGCATCATCAGCATCACCTAGGAATTTGCTAGAAATGCAAATTCTTTGGCTCTGCCTCAGACCTACTGAATCAGAAATTCTGGGGATAGGGCCCAGCAATCTGTTTTTACAAGTTTTCCACCCCTCATTAAAATCATGCTGAAGTTTGAGAACCACCACTTTAATAATTCACTGATTATTATTATTGTTATTATTTATTTGGCTGCGCCATGCGGCTTGCAAAATCTTAGTTCCCCGACCAGGGATCGAACCCGGGGCCCGGTAGTGAAAGTGCCAAGTCGTAAACACTGGCCCTCCAGGGAATTCCCCATTGATTATTTCTTAAATGTGTCGTATAAACTAACTTTTATAAATATATATAATATTTTAAACAAGCAGGATATAATCTACATACTTATATGAATTAAGCATGTACTCAGTACCTTTATACATGATCTCATTTAATCCCAATAACAGCCCTAAGAGGGAGCTTAGTATATAGTTCTCAGACCTGGGGTAGTTTCCAAATACCTGTGAAGCTTAAATGCATTTGTTCAGGTCTTGTCTCAGACCTACTGAATCAGAAATTACTGTACAGGGTTTCTAATATGTACTGCGATTGAGAAGCACTGAGGTATTTGTATATTTTACATACATGACTGGGGGTTCTGACATAGGAAGAGGCTGAACAAATATTTCATTATTTGCTCAGCAAATACATATTGACATTTAATGATTTCTGAGACTGTCTGACTTCAAGGACTGTGCTCCTAGTCATTCAGCTAAGTTCTATTTATGGGATCTATCAGAAAAAAATGCTTTTTTAAAGAGAGAGAAAGCTAATGTTTGCAAGGTGATTTACAGTTCCTTTACTAAGCATACAACTTTGCTATGTTATTATCATTGCTGTTCTACAAATTAGGAAACCAAGGCTGAGTAAGATTAAGCGATTTGCCAAAAATTACTCAGCCAGCAAGACCTAGGGCCAAGAGTGTGGATCTAGGTTTTTCGACTCTGAACGTTAACTTTTCTCATGATTACTTAACTGTATATTTATGAATAGAATTAGAATATGGAAGCTAGTTATGTGACATTGTAGGATTAATTACCTTACTGATAATTAAATTTACTTAGAAATTGTAAAAAAAACAAAGCTAACATAGTATCTATGGTTGGATCTCATTTTCCTAAAGCTTAAAGAAAGTGTCAATGAATTATCCATCTTCTAAATATGAGGACTCTAGCTTTTCTAATTAATAGATATACCGATAGTGTACTAATTCATTCCTAATTCAGAATACATTTACCAATTTTACTATGATACGGGTTTTATATCCTAGTGTAATCTGGTACCTGGACTAGTTTGCTAGCGTGGCAACTGAAGCAGATAGATTTATTTAGACCAGGAAGAATGCAATTAGGATAATATTGCTGCTCTTGCTGTCATAACCCTTTTAATTACCTTTGCTTATGCCCTTTCCACCTAGGCTGGACCACAGGTGAAGCTCAATAAAAGAACAGTTTCATTCTAAAGGAACAGAGCCATTAGGGTGAGGGCCTTAGGCTCTTTATTTTGGATTTCTCCTTTGGGGTAGTTGGATGGCAATACAGAAAGACAAATTCTCATTAAAAGAGCTTTATTCAAGGGGCTTCCCTGGTGGCGCAGTGGTTGAGAGTCCGCCTGCTGATGCAGGGGACGCGGGTTCGTGCCCCAGTCCGGGAAGATCCCACATGCCGTGGAGCGGCTGGGCCCGTAAGCCATGGCTGCTGAGCCTGCGCGTCCAGAGCCTGTGCTCCGCAACGGGAGAGGCCACAACAGTGAGAGGCCCGCATACCTCAAAAAAAAAAAAAAAAAAAAAAAAAAGAGCTTTATTCAAAAGTCACCTTACATCTGTAACAACATATGGAATGGAAGATGTCCTGTTGTCTTAAAATCTGAGACCTCAAAGCTTAGGACATTAGGTGACAATTACTTCTACACTTCAAAGAGAGGTGCTAGACTCAGCCCCACAGGAATTGCTGAAAGTTGGTCAGATCACCAGTACTGTCCTCTGCCTCTGGTCTATTTAGGGGAGGTGAGATTCGATTAAGATTCTTTGAAAGGAATTCATAGGGGTAGAAAGCAATGTGGCATTTCTTTGTCTTCTTTTACAGGGAAGGAAGAGAGATGCTTCCCTCACCCTTAACTCAATTGTTGGGGAGCCCACAGGTACTGCTTATAAAAGTTAGAGTTGTCTATGAAATGGTGAATTTGCATCTCAGCCACGGACCAGTTGCTTTTGCAAAATGTCAGAATCTAGCAGACCTTTCTCAGGCCTCTCCGGAAGCAGAGTGTGAGCATTTTCTTGAGAGAACCTAATGTGTGGACCCCCATAATTTGGAGCAAAGTGTGATAAGAGCCCGTCTCCTCTGCTCCCCTGGGGAAGACAAAAAAGAAGAAGCTAAGCGGAGCTGCCCCTGACAGCAGGGCAGGGAGGAATGGGTCAGCGGTTTGTGAAGCTGCACTTCCATTGTAATTCCTGGGAACCACGTGGACCCTATGAAAAAGGGCTGTGCCTACTAGAGCCTGAGAGCCAGTACTGAGGATTACACCGGGTTGGTTGAAGCGTTTACTGTCTGTTGCAGGAAACACGTAGGTCATAGGACCTTGCTGAAGGGCTCCCCCAGATCCACAGATACGTCTTGTGAGGTCCAATATTTGGAAGCCCACCATGCAGAGTGCATTTAATAGTCAAATGAGAATTATAAAGAAGACTTCCTTTTCTTTTTTTTTCTTTGCGGTACGCGGGCCTACTCACTGTTGTGGCCCCTCCCGTTGCGGAGCACAGGCTCCGGACGCGCAGGCTCAGCGGCCATGGCTCACGGACCCAGCCGCTCCACGGCATGTGGGATCTTCCCGGACCGGGGCACGAACCCGCGTCCTCTGTATCTGCAGGCGGACTCTCAACCACTGCGCCACCAGGGAAGACCAAGACTTCCGTTTTTTGATACCTGCCATTTCCCAGGATCCAGAAATGCGAAGGGCAAATATGGGGGTGGGGAGGGAAGAAAGGAGCATAAAAGAACAAAGCAGAGCCCTCCTCCATATCTTGCTATTGCTTCTCCTCTTCCCACACACCAGGAGTCATTCCTGAACTGGCGGGAGGGGAAAAGCTCTAAATCGAATGTAAGATTAATGCTTTGATTTAGACGAGACTGAACGTTTTAATACCTGATGGCAAAACTGTTTTGAGAAGAAATCTGAAAGAGATGCTGTCAATGATGGAGGAGGGGAGACCTGACAGAATTTTTAATGAAGTGATAGGAGAAAAATGAAACTCTTTCCTGATTGTCACTGAGTCCAGTTCAAGCAATAATGAATAATAAAGGTTCCAGTTTCTTTAACAGATAAATTGTGAGGAAAAGAAAAAGATGGAAGCAGATTCTGCTTTCTGAATTATAAACGATTTAGAATACTGTATAGGAATGCTTTTTTATATAAACGAGGCTAAATTAGATCATTTTTATGATACCTTCAAACTTTAAAAATCTATACCTTTTGGGGGGGGTTCTGTGCCTTTTTAGTAAGCTGTGGCCAAGGATAATTTGTCAGCTCTCATTATGCTTTTGTACATAACTGGGGCTCAAGTATTATTTTTGGACTACTGTCTAAATTTCCCGCACCACCATATCCATATATATCATTTTTATGAGTTTATGATAGGAGAGTTTTCATTATAATTCTGAAATTACGTTCTTCACTGCTGACAGTGCAGCTTTTAAATCGTTGGTCCTAATAGTGGTATTAACTAGCTGGCATTTTTATTATTTTATGCCAGTAGATCAAGCCTTTTGAATGTAGGCCAGTTCAGTTAGCTAGCTCCATCATTTCTTTAAAGCCAAGATACAATGTGGAACAATTTTAACAGGTAGACTCCATGATCAGTTTTTAGACAATGAGCTTTAGTTTTTTATAAAGCTTGATTATATATTGTAATATAAGTGCTAGATCTTCCACCATTTCTATTTATTTATTTATAAAAATTTTAATTTTATATTGGAGTATAGTCGATTTACAATGTTGTATTAGTTTCAGGTGTACAGCAAAGTGATTTCTCCCGCCATTTAAAAAAAAGCCTTTCTCTGCTAAGGCTAATGGTCCTTGACTCTCTTTAGGTAATGAAAGGATTATATCACTGGAGTCATTATGTGTTGAATTTGGCTGTTTTCATCAGCCTTCAGGGGCTGACCTGTATGGGATTTTTTTAAGATTTAAAAAAAAAAATTAATTAATTAATTAATTTATTTATTTTTGGCTGTGTTGGGTCTTCGTTGCTGCACGCGGGCTTTCTCTAGTTGCGGCGAGCGGGGGCTACTCTTTGTTGTGGTGCGCGGGCTTCTCATTGCGGTGGCTCTTCTTGTTGTGGAGCGCGGGCTCTAGGCGTGCGGGCTTCAGTAGTTGTGGCACACGGGCTCAGTAGTTGTGGCTCGCGGGCTCTAGAACGCAGGCTCAGTAGTTATGGCGCACGGGCTTAGTTGCTCCGCGGCACGTGAGATCTTCCCGGACCAGGGCTTGAACCTGTGTCGCCTGCATCAGCAGGCGGATTCTCAACCACTGTGCCACCAGGGAAGCCCCTGGCCTGTATGGGTTTTAAATGGGCAAAATTGAATAATGCCATTTGTTTAAAAAACTTTCATTGCCTTAGGCTATTTCTAACTTTTTGACAAGTACTTGGGCATGATGGACATCATGGATAGTAGGTATCTAAGAAAGATTCTTTCCTCTCCACAGGCACTAATCCTATCGTGAAGGTTTTGATTTAAAAAAATTCTTTGTGCAATGTTCTAAATGTGCTGGTCCTAACTCATTATTCTCTCTAGGTCCTACAAACCCTTTAGCAGAACTAACTTTAGTTAGTGTCATGGCCCTTTCTGATTATAAGCCTGGTTATCTAGTGCTTAGTCTATTTCCTCTCCATGAACAAAGGACTATGCACCGTGTGGTTGAGACAACATAAGAAAACACAAATATTTGCATATGGCCCTCAAATCACAAGTTTTAGAGCTAATCATAAGAGAAGCTCACCTTTTCTGTTTTAGAGGGTGGCAATTCACTATTCGGGATGCTGCAAATTTTGCTTCTTACTGCCGAGGCTCATAGATCCTACAACTGTCCGTAAATGTTCTTCAAAGCTTAACTTAGGATTTCACCTTTTTGTTTTATTTTTTGCTTCTTATAATGTTAGTGTTGTAGCTGGGACATAGATTTGCATCTTTTGACCCTAGAAATGTTGTCTTTTTACTTCATGCTATAGATGGGTTTTTTTTATTTGTTTGTTTGTTTTGGGAAGTGTCTGAATAAGAGACTCCCTGTTTTTAATGTTTTACTGATAGATGCTTACATAATATGAGTACAACCATAGAGACATGCTCAAAAGATTGTTTTCAATGTTCAACAAATAAAAATTTGTTTTGTTTAAAAAATTTTTTTTTAATATTTATTTTTATTCTAAAGTTCAATGGCAATATAAGAAAAAGTAAAGATTTGGGGAAATATATTCCACCTGGCTATGTTCGGCAGTAGAGTATTGTTTATCTACTGTTTTTTTAATTGAAGTATAATTGATTTGCATGGTTTTAGGTGTACAGCAAAGTGATTCAGTTATATGTGTGCATATATAATTATATTACATATGTATACATATTCTTTTTCAGATTCTTTTACATTATAGTTCAACCAATAAAGATAGACATGCAAAAATATACATGCTGTACTCACCCCTTACAGGGTGAAATATTAAAACATATTGTACAGGGGGCTTCCCTAGTGGTGCATTGGTTAAGAATCCGCCTGCCAATGCAGGGCACACGGGTTCGAGCCCTGGTCTCGGAAGATCCCACATGCCGTGGAGCAACTGGGCCCGTGCGCCACAACTACTGAGCCTGCGCTCTAGAGCCTGCATGCCACAACTACTGAAGCCCGTGCACCTACAACCTGTGCTCCTCAACAAGAGAAGCCACCCCAATGAGAAGCCCAGGCACTGCAACAAAGAGTAGCCCCTGCTCACCACAACTAGAGAAAGCCCGCTAGCAGCAATGAAGACCCAAAGCAGCCAAAAATAGATGAATAAAAAAAGCATATTGTACAAAAGCTTGAGCTGAGATCTTAAAAGCTAGCCTTTTGAGTAATCTCCCTGAATTCCTCCCTTTTTTCCCCTTCTTGATTGGCAGATTGAGATAGGTTGACTACTCTTTTTTTTTTTTTTTAGTGTAGGTAATTGAATTTTGGCTTCTCAAAATTTTCTTTCTTTGTTAAAGGAAAGTCTATAGAGTCAATTCAGATTTTTTTCTCATATATTCTGCCTTCTCCAAACGCTATCTACTGAGAAACTATTTTTATCTTGTCATTTCAAAAGCATTTCTAGGTCTTAACCCGCTATTTATGACTCTTGACAAGAAGTGTCATTAGTAGGAAACACATCTCTTAAATGCGTTGGGTCAGTGAAAAAAGGGTATCTATTTAGAATTCATGATGAAGAGGAATATATTAGTGTAGGGAAGTGAGTGAAGGAGATTCTTTTAAAAGTTTTGTTTAGGGACCTAGAATTTATTCTTATCCTATAGCCTCTGACTTAAATTTGTGTATTCTGGCCAAATCCAGCTGATTATTCGAGGCATTTTCCTGTATTCTGATTTGTCTTCAGTAGTCATCTAAATGTTTAACACTTTCCTGATTACAACCAACCCTTTTTCCTGGTGAATTAATGGTCATAATTCAGAGTCCGTTTCATTTCCTGACTGAAACCCCTGCCTTCAGGAAATTTAACTGGGTGTTTTAATTCTTTGGTTTATAAGGAACATTTGAAGCCCAAAGATCCCAGTTTTTAATCAATACTACTATTATCGATTAGAATATTTATAATAATATGTACCATTTTAATTCATATGATAGGTTTTGTATGCTAATATTTTTATATTTTAAATGCTGAAATTTGGCAACATAGATGATTTTTTTTTTCTTGGAAACCTAAAGTACTGTACAAAAACGTGTGGCACAATATACCTACATTATTGGTTAGGTAGAAGAATGAGGCATTTGGTAAATAAAATATTTGTGTTAATTGAAGATTATTACATATACATTGTAAATTAATAACTGATTTAGCAAAGATTATAATACAATAAGATGCCTACAACTCTAAAACTATGCAAAACAATCAAGGCTTTCTAACAGTAAGTCAGAATAATTACTATGAACATTTGCTATCATTGTGCCATAGATAATAGAGAAGTGCTAATTAAGAAGAGCCCTACTTGTGTTGGATTCCAGAGAGCCACCTGAGTACTGCTCATTTTTTTGACTTATGATCCTATTATGTATGGAATTTAAAAAGAGGTAAAGAGAATGGTAGAGGAAACTCATGGTATGCTAGATTTTTTTCTTTGCCATTTGAGTAATTTATTAGATTGAGTAAAATTGTTTTAATTAATTGTTTAAACTCATTTAGCTTTATAACCTTTAAGAAATCATAGAAAATGAATAGATAAATATATATAAATTATATATCACTAGGAATTTTATAATTCTCCTCACTTAAAATGCACTTAGGGAAAATGTATTTAGGGACTCTTTAAAGAGTATAAAAATATGTATTTAAAGGCTACTGAAAACTAGTTTTTAACAGATCATCCTTGTAGAGAATGTCTTTGGAGCTTTATGATCATGAGTTTTTAATGTTAGATTTACTGCATATTGAAGACAAAACAAAAGCAAAAAATTAAGAAACTGTGAACTATTTTGAAGCTAATAAGATCTATGATCAAAGACTGAGAAGACTTAAAAAACTAGAAGTGACTACATAGGCTAATACCCTGAGTAAACAATAGCTAACACTTATTGTACACTTAGTATGTGTCAGACACATTTTAAAATGTTTTATATTTACTAAAATGTTTTATATTTATTGAATTCAATTACTTAATAAATATTTATTGTGTACCTAGTCAGTGACAGGTATTAGTTTAGGCTCTGTGGGATATATAACTGGACAATAAACAGAAAAAGCTCTGCCCTCAGGCAATTTATATTCTAGTGGGAGAAGACCCATGATAATCAAAATTAATGAGTAAAACATAGTGTGTTTTATGGTGGTAAGTTTTATGATGAAAAATAAAGGAGCAAAGGAAGGAAGGGTGTGTGAGTGAATGTGGGGTTCTTTAATTTCAAAATGGTTAGTCAGGGAAGTCCTCATTAAGACTGACATTCGAGCAAAGACCTGAAGTAGGTGCTAAAGACATCTGGACATCTAGAAGAAGAAAGGCCCAGAAAGGGGCAACATGTGCAAAGGCCCTGAGGTGGGAGCAACTGCACACATTCATTCTAGGTGCGACAGAGAAGCCCATGCGGCAGGAACCAGCAAGTGAGGAGGAGAGTAGCAGGAGAAGATGAGGTCAAGGAGGTGATGAGGGACCTGATCATGTAGGCCTGGGCTTTTATTCTGAGGCAATGCAAAGCCAATGAAGGGTTTGAGCAGAGAAGTGACACAATCTGACTTACATTCTAACAGGATTCTTTGAACTGCTCTTCTGAGAATAGACTGGGGTGGGGGTTGGGGGCAAGGATTGGAAGAGGAGATCAATCAGGAAGCTATTGGAATAGTCCAAGCAGAGACTGTGGTTCTTGGAGCAGGGTTGTGGAGTGGTGGAGCGTAGTGAGAAGTGGTTGCATTCTGTTTGTGTTTGGAACGTATGGCCAATAGGTAGAGGAAGAGTAGAATCAATTATGACTCAAGGCTTTTGCCCTGGGCAATGGAAAGAGGAAATTACGATGGAGATGTGAAGACCGTGAAAAGAATAGGTTTGGAAGGGGAAGATCAGCAATTTGGTTTTAGGCATTTTGAATTTGAGATGCTTGTTAGGTAGCAGAGATGAATCCTCGCTACAACTCGCTGAGGTAGTTACTATTATTGCCCCTGTTGTGCAGACAAAGTATGAGTATAGAAAGGTTAATTTCTCTTTATTCACTCAGGAAGTAACAGAGGCAAGATTCAAACCCAGGCACTCTGACACCACAGCTCCTGATTTTAGACACTGAGGGGTCTACATCTAAGGAATTTAGAAATGAGCATGGTCATATTGAGTTACATAGAATTATAACATGGAAAAGTGCTACCAACCGTAAGATCTAGGACACCTGGCAGCTTAGGTTAAAATGGCTCTTTTAAAAGGACCATATATAAAAATTTAAGTGGTTAGCACTATGTCCATGTCCATCTCTATCTCTGTGTCTATTTCTCTCTCTCTTCACCTTTATCCTAGAGATCTACTTCTCCATACCTGCCTGGATGGAGTGGGAAAGAGTTTTCCATACTACATAACTCTATGTAGCTGTGGAAACAGTTCCTATTATGATCACTACAAATTTCTGGCACTGTTAATCTCAAGCGCTCCAGTATCTTAGGTTCAAAGCAGCTCTTGTGCTTCCTGATTACTTCCTGAATGTTGAACCAGCATCCTTGTTTCCTAGGAGTCCATAGGTTATGGCATTGTTCAGGGTTAGTATATCTTTACAGTTCCATTTGGCTCAATGTACTTATAATTTAACTTACCACATGGCAGCTGTTTAGGTGTTCTTTGTCAATTAATCTCCACATATAAGCACAGCCCAGATAACTTGTGTTGCATTGTACAGTGTATAACTTAGCAAAACAAATTATTGCAATTTAAATATACACTCTCTATATTAGGTAGGATAGCATTAATGTGGACTCCTTTATATAGTTCAGCCAAACAACTGTGGAGTTAAAAAAATTATTTTTTAAAGAATTACTTATGATCAGAGCTAAGTTTCCTACTAGTTCATAGCAAATGTTTTGTATCTTGGCATGACATCCCTAGAGATATGTATTTGTAAATGAATGGCTGACATACCATTAACTATTCAGCAATACATTCACCAAATCAATACAAATGTAGTGCACTGTCAATAATATGATTCATTTGTCAGTTGGTGGTTGGTCCCATCAGAGTAAGTACGATATTATAAAAGCTAAATTTTTTCCTTCCTATATTGTATGCTGTGTTGCTGCATGATTAAACGAAATTGTTAAAGTCTGAACTCATTATATTTCATACTTACAAATAATAATACATGTGGCTGGAAGCAATTAGTGAAAGAATATAATTTGTTGAGGGAATTTAATCTTAGGGTGCATTGAAACAATGAATGACTTGGAGTTAAGAAGCTTGATTATTCAAAATGTGGAGGATGTAGAAATTAAGTAGTTTTAGGAAAAGAAAATGATTTTTGGATTTCTACTTGTGTAAACTTTAATAAGCATTTTAATGTGTTATAAGTGTTCTTTAGAAAATAGGAGTGATAATACCCCTCTTCCCTGGACTATGCTTTTTGGAGAACCTGTCCCTAAGACTTCCTCATTCTTCATTGTCCTTGTTTATGACTCTGAAGGAATGTGTAGATCTACCATTCACTTAAAGACCCAACAGGCTCTCTTGTGTTGACTCCTATTAGTTCTTCAGCATGTGGCATATAACTATTCATAAATGCATAATCAAATTTTTTCCTTTAGTGTCTTTCATTGTTTAAATAATTTTCATGCATTACTTATTCCTCCAATATGGGCTTACGGCTTCTGCTAATGACTGAACCTAGGAGAGAACAGAGCCACATCTAGGAGGGATGTGCTTTGTAAGGTAAATAGCATTGCACTGATCTTGAAGGGTGCAGGTGTTGGATTATGGGGTGCTTACTGTAGGAGTGAAGCTCCAATAGAGGTGGGTCACTGAAGGTTACTTGCTCCACAGTTTTGCCTAAGAGCCAGATCTGCTTCTGCTCTTACATTATTAAGCAATTTGCTTTATCAGCACTGCTGGGTTACAGTTTAGTACCAGGAATATTTATTATTTTAAATAGTTCATCAAGATTTATCTGTTATTTAAAACTGCAAAAATTTCAGCTGACACAGAAGAAGAAAAGGTCTCAAGTTTAGTGACAGATAATAATTTACTATTAGGGTATTCTTGCTTAAGTCAGATAGACTGAAGCCAAGTAGCACTATTTAGATCATTTACTAAACAATATCAATGTATATTTTCTGGGCAGGCTTCCTTGAGATTAGATTGCTGCAATGTAGTCTATGTGGAAAAACTTTTGAAAATGCAACTTAGAAAATGAGAGAGGCCTGATAAACCGCAGGGAGAACATTGTTTTTGTCCTCTAGTTCCACAGTTTACTCCTAGGTGCAATTCAAGGTGTTGCCTTTGATGTATTCTGCTTTCTTGGCATGTTCTCTTTTTCCAAATGTTTCTCATGAAGCTTATTCAGCTGAGACTGAAATGAGTTGAGACTTTTGCTGACAGACTCTAGCCATATTTGCTGATGAACTGGGTGTACCAGTGCATGGGGTGCATAATTATATTTACCATAAATATTAGAACTAGGTAGAAGATGCAAGCCCTATATTTGAACCTCAGTATGGTGAAAACATTGTACATATTTCTCAAAGCAGCAAACACTCTCATAGGAAGAGGAAGGAAACATTTTTTCTGGCTTCATTACTTGAATTATACTCCATTTAATTCTTGTACTTATTTACATGATATTTATTAGAGCAGCTTCTATTTGTTTCATAAAATAAACCTACATCATTTTTGGTGGCAGCAGGGCCTATTTGGGGTGGAGTCACTTCACTTATGTATGGTCACTGCCAGCTTTAGGAGTCAATCACACTCAGCAACATTTAAACACATTCATTTCACATTACCTGTGATGGGGACACGCTAAGGAATATTTTCATTTATCCATGCATTGATGAACATTAAATTTTATTGAAATAATAAATTCATTGGTTAAAAAAGTCTAGCAATACAGAACAATTTATAATAAAAGCTACAATATCTTAGAGGTACAGCAGTAACTAATAGAAGAATCAAAACAGAAACTGTTAAAGGTTGGCCACCTCTGGGGGTAGGAAAGGGTGTGGCTGGATGTTGTGCCTATATATACACATACCACTACACCTTGATTTATTTAATTTTTAAAAGTTTAATTTTCTTCTTGATATGTTCGATTAGGACTGAATTTATTTGCACCACTGTTCATGTTCCCATTCCCCTTTATCTACATATAATAAATTATATCAGTATAGTCTGCCCTCTGTATCCACAGGTTCCAAATCTGCAGATTCAGAGTGCAGACTGTACTACACCATTGTCCATAAGGGACTTGAGTATCCGTGGATGTTGGTATCCAGGGGGTCCTGGAGCCAATCCCCTGTGGATACCGAGGGACAACTGTAGTCTGTTTCCATACAGATTACCTTTGGTACTTGAAAAACATAATTAAATCTTCATTTCTTATTCCATTAACCATGGACAGTACTCTTAACTACCCACTTTGTAAGATGAACACATTATAACTCTAATTCTTTCTTCCATTTCTTTTCATCTTCTACTTCCCAATCTTCCAAGTCAATAAAACAACATTTCCATTAATATTTACTGCAAAGCCATATATAGTGTGTTGGTATTACACTTCCTTGTCTATGGATCTAATGTTAGGACTTCTCTGTCGCTCAGTAGAGAATGTACCTAGCATCAAATTGCAATGGATTATCTATTTAAACATCCCACCAATAGACTTTATCATATCCTTCCCTCTTTCAGAGTTCTCAATCCATTCAGTCACCCTGCCTTCTTTTCCTCCTGGGGACCTCCCTCCTGGGGCACTGCATCCCCTGAGTCCAGTCTGTAGTGGCTCCTCTCTAGGGCCTTTCCAAAGCTGTCCTCCTGAGACTTAACTTTCACTCTCTTGAACAGCACTCTCTGTTTTTTGGATCTTATGTTCTTTTCTAGCTTACATCCTCAAGTTAACTTCCTAAGGAAGGATGCACAGGAGGAAAACATCTTGTAAACCAGAAACGTCTTTATTCTACTTTCATGCTTAATTGCCCCATTCATTTAGCTGGAAATCAGAATCCATGGTTGAAAATCATTTGCTTTCAGAACTTTGAAGGTATTGCTTCATTGTTTTCTAGCACTTTGTTTTGTGGATGAAAAAAAATCTGATGTCAGACTAATATTATTTGTTGATTTCCTGTTTTTTACTCTGGAATTTTTTAGGACCTTTTCTTTATCCTTTGTGTTTCAATCAAACAATTTATATATGTATGTATTTACTTTAGCTCTAAGATATTTTCTTATATTATTTCTTTGATAACCTTCTCCCTTCTATGTACTGTCTCCCTTTTTCTCCAAAATTTATTAATGGGTATTGAATATTCTGGATTTAATCCTCTTTTTTTCTTTATTCCATATTTTCTGTTTCTTTGTCCTACTGTTCTATGTCCTGGGAGATTTCCCTGGTTTTATCTTCTAATACTTCTCTTGAATTATATTATTCATCTAAAGCACTTTCTTATTTACTTTTTAAAATAATATCTTCTTCCTGTTTATGTTTTCTGGAATCTGAGAATAATATTTTGACGTTTTAAAAAGTTCTCTTAAATCCCCTGGATTATCATTTCTTCTCGTGGGGTCATTTTTTCCTGCTAGTTCATATTTCTCTTTCTTCTTCTTCTTTTTTTTTTTTTTTTTGCGGTACGCGGGCCTCTCACTGTTGTGGCCTCTCGCGTTGCGGAGCACAGGCTCCGGACGTGTAGGCTCAGCGGCCATGGCTCACGGGCGAGCGGCATGTGGGATCTTCCCGGACCGGGGCGCGAACCCGTGTCCCCTGCATCGGCAGGTGGACTCTCAACCACTGCGCCACCAGGGAAGCCCTATCTTTCTCATTTAACATTACAGGCTTTACTCAAATGTCTGGTGATTTTGGTGGACTGTTTATATGGAAGAATGAAACTGACTGGGGGCTCTGGGTACATGAGATGTTTTTCTGACAGGCATCCTCTGCTTTTTGGTTCGTGGCTGGGGTACCAGCCATTAAGCTTGGGAATCCCTAACGACCAGGCCAAGGAAGGCTTTAATCAGCCCTCTAACACTTAGACTTAATGCCTTACTTCTTAGTATGATCAGAGAAGATAGCTCAGATCTTTGTGCTGGGTTACCTGCCTGACCTCGGGCAGTCTTACTTCCTGGGATGTGGGAGGGGCTTATACAGCTTGACCCTTCTCTAAACCAAGGATCAGTAAATGTTTTCTGTAAAGGGGCGATAGTAATATCTAGGATTTGTGGGCCACATACAGTTTCTGTCTTTTTATTTTATTTTTTAATTTTTATTTATTATTTTTTTTTTTGTGGTACGCGGGCCTCTCACTGTTGTGGCTTCTTCCGTTGCGGAGCACAGGCTCCGGACGCGCAGGCCCAGCGGCCATGGCTTACGGGCCTAGCCGCCTCGCGGCATGTGGGATCTTCCCGGACCGGGGCACGAACCCATGTCCCCTGCATCGGCAAGCGAACTCTCAACCACTGCGCCACCAGGGAAGCGCAGTTGCTGTCTCTTTAAAACAATGCTTTAAAATGTAAAAACCATCCTTAGCTAACTGGCTGTAAAAAATAGGTGGTGGCCTGCAGTTTGCCAACTCTTGCAAAACAGACCTGCTGTTAATCCCTGTTTTCCGCCCTATGTTTCACTCTCGGTTTCTGAGTCTCAATCCTGTCTGGGACTGGGATTTTATAAAGCAGTTTGAGTTCCCCTGCATCCCGCGCCCTCCCACCCCCCTCCTGATTTTCAGCCTTTCTCCCTTTGTATTCTGGGCTGTTTCTTTCTCCTCTGATTTCTTGGTCAGTAGCCTTCCATCTACTTTCTGTCTTCCAAGAATCTGTTGCAAATTCATGTCCACTAATGGCTCCCTCCCTGTTGTGTTTTGCTATTGTGGTAGATGCAGTTGGTACCTATATCCTCTTATCACCTCCAGTTTTCCAGTACCCATCCCATCTTTCAGCTGCCAGCACCTGCAACTCTTGGCGTGAGGGGGCCGTCTGGCTGTAGGAGCTTGCTCTGCCTGCCCGTGCAGGCCGGCTAGAAGAGCCAGGGTATGTCCCCTCCCACCAGCCCTCAACCAATGGCTTTCAGGAATTGGTGGGTAAATACCCCAGCTTCCTTGCTCCTCTGTTGGAGTATCTCTGAGGTGTGAGTTCTCCACAGGCTCCAGAGCTGCTGAGCAGGATTGAGCCCCAGGTGCTTACAGTATCTTGTTTGATAATGAACCCTTTATTGGCTCTCCCTTGTTCCGTGACTCACGTGACTCACGCTCTTCCTCCTCTACTGAAGTTTCCTGGATTCCTTCTCACATAAATTGGTTGAATTCGAATGCTTATCAAGAGCCTGCTGCTGAGGAACCAAAATGGAGATAATCATGGGTTAGTTTTTTTCCCCTTTATTATAATTTTAATTAAATCTCAGGTAGAGGAAACATAACTTTGAGTACTTTTATTATACTGAATCTGAATCTGATTAATCAATATTATATTGAGTATTTACCATGGGCCAGGCATTATCTGTGGGGGCTAGACTCATGAATTAGCCTTGAATTCTAACCTGCAAGGAGTTTGTGTTCTACAGGGTAGCTAATCCATGCAGTAGAATGTTTGAAGGGTTCTTTTTTTAAAAAAATTAATTATTAATTAATTTTTGGCTGCGTTGGGTCTTCGTTGCTGTGTGTGGGCTTTCTCTAGTTGCGGAGAGCAGGGGCTACTCTTCGTTGCGGTGCGTGGGCTCCTCTTTGTGGTGGCTTCTCTTGTTGCTGAGCACGGGCTCTAGGTGTGCAGGCTTCAGTAGTTGTGGCACGTGGGCTCAGTAGCTATGGCTTGTGGGCTCTAGAGCGCAGGCTCAGTAGTTGTGGCACACGGGCTTTATTGCTCCGTGGCATGTGGGATCTTCCCGGACCAGGGATTGAACCCGTGTCCCCTGCATTGGCAGGCAGATTCTTTACCACTATGCCACCAGGGAAGTCCCTGAAGTGTTCTTAAGAGAGGCTGAGATGTACGTGTCGTGGGGCTTAGCAGGCATGAGAAGTTATTTGCAGATGGGTGATCAGGGATGGCTTCAGGAAGGGAGTGAGATGAGAGCTGGGTAAAGGAGAAATCAATTTGAAAATAGAATGATGGGGCTGGGCATTCCTAGCGGAGAAAACGGAATGAACACAAACGCTCCTCAAGAGGCATGTGAGGAGGACTGGTTGACTCGAGAGAAGCCTTCTATTCCTGAGAGAGGACAAAATGATGTAAAACAAGCATGAGTACATATAAAAACACAGATGTGTGTGTGTGTGTGTGTGTGTGTTCATTAACTCAAACTGTAAGGAGACGTTCACGTGAATATTGATGGAGGTTGCTGATAATTGGTTTATATAATTAGGAGTTTGGATTTGATGTGGGAAACAAACGGGAGCCATCAGATTCCTCTGAATCCTGAAGGGAAATTAAAAACTTATTTAAGGGAGAATGTTGTGACTTAGGATGTTTTATTTTTGTGAGGGATAGATGGAACGGAGATGAGGCAGAAGCTGTTCCAGGTGAGTGTGATTTTTCAGTCTGCATTATTGTAGGAGACTGTGGGACTAGGAGTCTAAGGGCTAATTTGAGAAATATGGAGGAAAAAGCTGAACTGCTAAAGGAGGAAAAAGCAGATAGAAGTATGGAGAAGGGGGAAGCAAGGAAAAATTCTAAGAAAGAGGTCAAACTCTTAGGAATCTCTCAAAGTAGGAAAGATACTAGACAGAGTAAAAAAGAGAAAGGCCTGCATCTGGACCAGTTAGAATTGAGAGGGTGAGCTAGATAGGTTATTGGGAAGAACTCTGCTTTATCATCTACTTATCCTGTCACTATTTCTGATCATTTGTGTCCTTCAGAAGAGTTGGTGAGGAACTGTGTAAACCTATTGAAGGTTAAACTTTGGGTTCATTTTGAAAAAAAAAAAAAAAAAAAATTTTTTTTTTTTTTTGGTTCTAGTCCTTAAAGAGGTTTCAATGGGAATAATTAAAAAAATAGAAAGTAATACACCCTTCATTGATAATAAAGTCTTGAGCTAAAGTGAGACTCTTAGAGCTTTCAAATTGTACATTAGAATTTCTATTTAAACTGATTTACTGCTGTAGCCACAACAGTTGATCTGCTGACTTCCATGTGAAGGCTCCCTGTATGGAGAAAAAGTACAAAACAAAATTTAATGCTTTCCCACAATGTCAATTTCTTAGGTACCAAGCCACAAATCAGCATTATTAGTGGGGAAGGACACCCTGTGTCTAGCTACCTGTATTTAACTATATGCTGAAAAGACTGTGCTCATTACTGCAACTGTAAGGTAGCTGTAGCCACACGTTAATAAGTTATGAGCTACTATCTCAGAGAAGTTACTCTACCGATAGTAAGTAGCCTATATTCTATTTTTCTTCTCCCTTGGATATCTGTATGGAATAAAATTAATTCAGAAAACAACAATCTTCGAGAAGTGGGAAAGCTTAAATTACCTCATAACTGGCCTTCGCCTCCCTTCCCCACCCTTATTAAACAGCATTTATTGATAGAATTATTCTAGCATGTTAGTTGGTCTTTCAGACCCTAAATCTTAAGCCTTTTTTTTTTTTTTAAATTTCACACATCCCTTCAAGGTCACCTCCCACTGTCTTTTCTGTTAGCAACTGCTATAAATGTTATCACACTCTTCTAGTTTTCTACATTTTTACCTATTACTCATTTACCCTGAAGATTCTTTTCCTTTCTTTTGCCATCCAACAATATGGAAGCAGGCTACTCTATAGGAATTCTGCTCTCTTAGGATTTTGGAGCAAACAGTTCCTCAAAAGCCCCCAGGTATCTTAAGAACACCTTTTTTCGGATCTCACCCATTCTTTTTAAAAAATACATCATTGCTTATAATCTACAATAATATAATTAGAATATTGCTGCTTGGTTACTGTCAGATATTTCTGCTTAGCAAATTATATGAAAAGTTCTAATGCCAGGACAGGGGGTACATCTTCTGGGGGGAACTTCTGAGGTTATTATTTATGGGGTAGAGCTGCACTTAAGAAGGTAGCGCATTTTCCTTCCACATCTAGCTGTGGAAAAAAGTGCAGCATCCTGAAGAAACCAGGGATACCTGAATACCTGCAGAAATTATATGACTTTGTCTAAATTTATCCACTTCCAAGATCATATAATCATTAGGCTTAGGAGCCTGAAAGAGACCGTAGAGATTGAGTAACCACCTTTGCATCCATTCAACATTCCCATCCAGTACTTGACCAGTGAAAATATGAGGTAGAAATGGAGAAACTTAACATAGTAGCTAAAAGTGTGGGCTGTGGAGTCAGACATTGAAATCTAGACTTTGCACTTAAAATTATGAATTGTAATCCAATTTTGGACAGGTTAATTAACTTCTTTTGCTTTACTCTTCTCAACAGTAAACTAGGGATATTAATACCTACACCATGGAATCACTGCGATTAAGTTATGTCCTGGACTATCTTAAATATTAAATAAATGTAAGCTGTTGTTATTTGTTACTTTCAGAATATGTAAGGACCATTTCTTTAAGTTTGTGCTAAAATCTTTTATTGACTCTAGTCAAAGAAATGCACTGTCTGTCCAGCTTTTTGAATGAAATCTTTTCTGTTGTATTCTGCATTGTATCAAACTAAATTAGTAACATAGTTTACACATCATTCACATGTATACACATGTTTAAGTTATTTAAAACATCTAGCTACATTTTCAGGAAGGTTTTAATAAAAAGGTTGTTAGAGATCATAAAAATATTTACCTTTTAGCAGGATGGTTTATTTTCATGCTGATGTTGGAGCTTTGGGACAGTGCTATTTTGCATGACTGTTAAAAATTACAATAAGAAAGACAACACATATTCTGCTTTAACTGTAGCTGGAATTGACTTTTTTTAAAAAAAATAGACTCAGTCTCAGACCTTTGAAAAATAAAGGCATTTTTATTGCTAATTTGATTCTATCAAAATGACTTCTGAATCTTATAGAAGAATTTTAGTTGTTACAAGTAGACTTGAGGTGACAATCCCATGTATTTTTATCATAATAGAACAGTACTGGGATAAACTTCTGCCCCTTTTAATTTTTTATGAATTGGTACTCTAATTATCGGGCACTGAGTCTCAATAACTTCTGGTGCTGTGGCATTCTGTTTTCTCCCAGTTCACACAGGCTTCAAACACTGATTTCAGAAGTGCCTCATTACTGCATAATGTGCCTGGTTCATTGTCATGAACAGATAGCCTGAAGCAGAATGTATACTATTTAAAGACAGCAAAGTTTTTTTCTTTTCAGTTTTTTTTTTTTACATTTGAATAATACATTAGTGTGAAAAATAGTACCTTCAATATTAAGTTTTGGAAGCCAAATTGAATTGCACAAAATTTCAAAAGTTTGTGTCTCAAATGTTACTTTACTACTTATAAAACTCTATCTATACCAGGTAGGGAAAGCATCTCATATTTACTTAAGTAGCTTTCCAGTACCAGGCACTTCAGATACATTGTATCTGTAGTTGTAATTCTAGTAATTGTTCCTAGAGGTAGGAATTATTACCCTCATTTTATAGAGGAGGAAACTGAGAGTCAAAGAAGCAAAATGATTTGCAAAACTAATAAGTGCAAAGCAAGGACTTAGAATCTGGACCTCACACTAAAGATTGTCTGCCTTTCCACTCTACTGCCTGGAGCCAAGAAAGGAATGTGTGTAGTGAAGTATGGAAATGAATAGCGCCATCTGGAAGAGCAGTTCTGCCAAGTTCTAATATGAAAAGTGCTGGACCTCATTATAGCAAACATTAACGTAAAGTTGAATCCCTTTACTGAATGATCCCACTCTTACAAAACACTCTGAAATACATTTTAGTTCTGAGTTCCCATCCATGAGGGTACAGCATTGGCCATAATTGCTGCTGCTGTAACTTTGTACATTAATGGCAATTTTGTGAGGCTAGGTGAATTTTCCTATTTAGTTAGAGCTTGATTGTTCTCTCTAGACTTCCCTTAATTTCCTGCTGAGATCTTATTAAACATTTTGAGGATGAGCTAATCAGTGTTTTGCATCCTTTTAATAATGTGAATGCTTTTTCTTCAGCATAATTTAATGTGAGACTATTCAGATGGAAATAGATCGAAAGACTCCCTCACCAGTCATGGTCTCTGAAAATGGGCTCGCTTAGTGATGCTGATGGGTAGGCAACCTCATTAAGGTTTAATATGAGGTAGAAACTTCAGATAAACGTTTGTAAATGGACAACAATTTATAAATAACTTTTAGTCATTTATTCTTTCATTCTCAAAATTAATGGTTCCAGGTCACTTGTACATACTGAAATTCCTTCTGGGGGTATTATGAGAGGAAGGTGATCCATTCACACATCTTCATAGCCAAATTGATAAGTTTTTGATGCTTATGCTTTAATGCCTATTGATTGATGCTCAAAAATCAAATTTGCTCTTCCCTCACCCTAGTGGATCACTTCAGCATAAAATTAGAATGCTTAATTTGAAACAAATTCTCCCAAAAGGAGAAACAGCTCTAATTTTCCTGTAGATGCTATCAGTACTGCTTCTTTGGGTTTAGTGTTAGATTACATTAGTTCCTGGGTCAAGATAGTTCATTGGCATATTATAACTTTTAACAAGAAGCCAGAGTATATTTGGTAGTATGCTGTTGTATGAGGTGAAAATATGTTTTGATGACTTTGATGGCAAGAATCTTTTAATATAGTTTCACATCATTTAAGTATGTAGAGACATGGGAAATAAACCAGTCTTTTTTTTTTTTTCTTTCTGTATGCTACAGGGTACAGATTTTAAATTTTAGCAGCATAATTCAGATTTTTGCCTTATGTACTGTATTACTAATCTGAATATTTTCCAATCAAACTTTTTGAAGAAACTTCTTGTGATTTGGTTTTAAGCAGAGTTGGAAACGATAAGCTGCTTGTGTAATTTTCAGACACCTTTATGAAAACTGAAACAGTCAAATGCTTCCATATCTAATGTAATGGAACAGTTGTGTTATTTTCAGTTATTATATGGTTTAGGATGGTGAGCTCACACAAATATAACCATTTCTCTTAATTTGATACCAAGACCATGACCCTGGCTTGTCTTATGGAGAATGAAAGCATATTTTAAGTTATTTGTATATATATATATATATATATATATATATATATATGTATGTATATATATGATTTATCTTACGGTATTCGTTCAACTAATCCTTTTGGCTATCATTTATTATATAAAAATAATTTTTTCCAAATACCATTAAAGAACATATCTGAATGGGATGATAAGATAGAAAATTTCAAGATTTTGGAGTTCAGAGTAGGTACAATAGATAAACTACTTTTACAGAATGGTTTCTGAATAAGGCCCTTTCTTATTCAGGTGTGCCATTAAAATACACATGAGTATTTAAAAAATACTCACTTACACTTATCGTCATCTTATACTTTTCTTCAGTGTTAGTGACTTGGTAAGGAAACTGGTCTTAAACTGTTAACCTCAGCAATTGCTTAACTTAGTTTTACGTCTCCCAGAAAAACTATCCCTGAGATTTTACTGTGAAGCTCTACTTACATCCAAAATCCTTTTATTTTCCCACCAAAGCAGGGATTCTTTTATTTGCATACTTTTTTCTCCCAGTTGTACTGAGGTATAATTGACGTACATCGCTGTATAAGTTTAAGGTGTACAGCATAATGATTTTACTTACGTACACTGTGAAATGATGACCACAGTTCTACTGAATATCCAACATCTCATAGAGATCCAAAAAGAAGGAAAAGAAAAAGAAATTTTTCCTTGATGAGAACTCTTAGGATTTACTCTTAACAACTTTCATATATAACATACAACAGTGTTAATTACATTATTTTTTTAAATAAATTTATTTATTTATTTTTGGCTATGTTGGGGTCTTTGTTGCTGTGCATAGGCTTTCTCTAGTTGGAACAAGCGGGGGCTACTCTTCGTGTGGTGCATGGGCTTCTCATTGAGGTGGCTTCTCTTCTTGCGCAGCATGGGCTCTAGGCGTGTGAGCTTCAGGAGCTGAGGCTCGCAGGCTCTAGAGCGCAGGCTCAGTAGTTGTGGCTCACGGGCGTAGTTGCTCTGCAGCATGTGGGATCTTCCTGGACCAGGGCTTGAACCCGTGTCCCCTGCATTGGCAGGCGGATTCTTAACCACTGCATCACCAGAGAAGCCTATTAATTACGTTATTGACTGTATTCCCTACACTGTACATTTCATCCCCCTGACTTACTTATTTGTAACTGGAAGTTTATACCCTTAATTTCCCTCATCTATTTCACTCATTCTCCTACCTTCTGCCCCTCTGGCAATCACCTGTTCGTTCTCTGTATCTATGACTGTTTCTGTTTTGTTATATTTATTTTTTGTTTTTTAGATTCTACACATGAATGAAATCATATGGTATTTGTCTTTCTCTGTCTGACTTATTTCACTTAACATAATACCTCTAGGTCCATCCACATTGTCGTAAATGGCAAGATTTCATTCTTTTTAATGGCTGTGTAATGTTCGTGTGTGTGTGTATGTGTGTGTACCTGCCACATCTTCTTTATCTATTTATCCATCGATGAGCACTTAGATTGCTTCCATATCTTGCTATTGTGAATAATGATATTTTCATACTTTTATGAAATGGTCTTGTATAAAACTATCTTATGTTAAACTATACTATCTTAATGATATTAATATATGTGTAACCTATATTTAAAATTCCATAGAATCTAATTATTGTCTGTCAAAGAGAAAAAAAAAACATGTAGAAGTTTCAGTAGTTGAAAGTAACTCTAAACAATCTCAAAGCAGACACAATTTTTGAAATATAATATACAAATATATCTGGATAAACTTCACATGTTTTCCTGTGAGCTGTTTCTTGAGTTGTTTCACATATTGAGGCTTACTGTGGTGTCATGATAGCTAGAAGAAATCGTAGGAGCAAAAAATCTTAGCTAAGAAAAGTGGGTGATGTCACTCATTTGATAGAGAAAGAGATTGTGGGAGGATATAGATTCTGAGCTGGCTGAAGGTAAAGATTAAGGGAAATTTCATAAGGATGAGAAAAATAAAAGTTATAGTATTATCTTAGCAATTACTTTCAAATACTGTCATAAAATAATAAAGAAAATTATGTGAAAATGGTGATATAATTTTTGGAATTATTTCTAAAAAAGATGTTTGGGGTGATGATGGAGGTGGGGCAAAGGAGAAAGAAAACAATAATAAAAAATGGGAAATATTAGAACCTAACATGGCTATCTACTAGGAGAGTATTTATCAAAATTTTATTGAAAGATCCTAAAGTTGTATTTGTTATAATGAAAAATATTACATTAACATGGCTCTTGATAAGATGTAACCTGTATCTCCAAATAAAATTTTTGCATTTCCCTTATTCCAGTGCAAATCAGATTATAGCCATCACTTCATGGTAGATTATAAAAATAATCAATAAATTAAAAATAACCATAATATGACAGTAAATGATAACCTCAAACATTTTTGATCACTGTGTTTGTTGAAAATGTCAGATCTTATTCTGCCTACAGTAGATCAGGGAACCTCAGGAAATTGGAGGGATTTCGTGATATAAAATAGTTAAAATTTAAAACATTTGATTTTCTGTTCTTAATTTTATTCAGCCAAGGATTATAAGACTCTCTCAATGCCTCCTAAGTGACAAATTCATTAAATATTTATTGATCATTTATAATATTGGAATATTAAGCCCTGCAGTATTGGATGTTATGGGTGCTGGAGATATGTAGTGAAAAATACCAAGGTTAGTGTTCTCATAGCATCCACATTCCCTGGGAGAAGAAGGACAATAAAAAGAAATGACAAATGCATGTAAAGTATACCAATTTGCATTAACTACTATCAGGAAATATTAAGAACGGTAAGAGTAATTTTTTTTAGGGTAAGAGTAATTTTTTTTAGGGTAAGAATAATTTGAACAAATTACCCTAGCCTAGCTTCATTGAAATAAAATATTTCTATTCTTGTCCTTTCTATTGTCAAGGAATTTGCTAGTAATAAACTCTGATAGTACAGTGAGACGCCATGACTAATTACACATAATTGGTTTCTTCACTTTTTCACATATTACAGAGAGCAGATTATGATTCCAGTAAATTTGGATCATGCATAGAAAAGATTTCAGGTAAAAGTGATCCACGGAAATAGACACTGACATCTTGTTTGCTGCCAGAAGCCACAAATAAATGGCTAGCAGAGTGTTGAATTAGCCCATGGACAGATGTATGGGAGTCTTGGAGCAAAATAGTTTTAATCAGGGGTGATTTTTAACCTTCTTAGAATTTTTACATTAGATGTAGCTAAATTGGATTGAGTACCTAATTTATTATGAACCTGGTTTAGGTTTTGGTCACTGAATGCATACATCTAAAACGTAACTGTTAGAAATCTCAGTAAAGTGTAAGCCCATTTGTCAGTAGAGTAGGTGATTCATAGTAGGTGATAAATAAATATTTTTTGAGGGACTAGCTTGTTCTGAGGAACTGAGCAGAAACTGAGGTTACTGCATCCCTGAAGGCTTTTGCTCAGTCTTGGGGCACAGGAAGGTAGAGGACCCAATCCACTATAGATAAAACTTTGTTGGGAAAAATATAAACCTGCCAAAATTTTAAAACTTCTTGTGAAGTATTCTTTTTCAGGATTTAATTCACATACCAGACCATTTAAAGTGTCTAGATTTTTTTTGTATATTCACAGGATGTTCAACCATCATCACAATCTAACGTTAGAACATTTTGTCCCCCATTAAAGAAACTCCAATCCCATTAGCAGTCACTCCTCATTCATCCAAACCCCTCAAATCCTAGGCAGCCACTTACTTAGTTTCTATATCTATAGATTTGCCTATCCTGGACATTTCATTCAGATTTGTTATGGCCAAATAAAATTCAATTGTTTAGAAATGTTTGCCATATTTTGTTTATCCATTCATCAGTTGATGGACATTTGAGTTTCCACTTTCTGACTGTTATGAATAATGCTTCTATAAGCATATGTGTACAAGTTTATCTGTGGAACTGTATTTTAATTTTTCTTGGGAATATACCTAGGAGTGGAATTGCTGGGTCATATGGTAACTCCGCATTTACTTTGTTAAGGAACTGTCAAACTGTTTTCCAAAATGGCTGTACCATTTTACATTCCTATCAGCGATTTATAAGGGTTCTAATTTTTCCATATTACCACCAACACTTGTTATTGTCTTCTTATTATAGCTATCCCTGTGGACTTGAAGTGGTATCTCATTATGGTTTTGATTTGCATTTCCGTGATGACTAATGATGTCAAACATCTTTTAATGTGCTTATTGGTCATATGTATATCTTATTTAGAGAAATATCTCTTCAGATCTCTTTGTCCATTTTTTAATTAGGCTATATGTCTTTTCACTGTAGAGTTGTAAAATTCTTTATATATTCTAGATACAAGTGCTTTATCAGATATATGGTTTGCAAATATTTTCTCCCATTCTGTGAGTCCAGGGATTGGCAACTTTTCTGAAGTTACATCATAAACCATCATGAATAATTTCATTATATTTGAGAGGATGTTTTATGGTAAAGGGATAAATGTTCATGAAACTACTGTGATTTTAAGGACCCTGATCAAGCCACTCAGAAGTATGGATGGAAATGCAATGAGGTACTATTTTTTAGAAAGACTAGGAAGATTTCCTTCCTCTTCTTCCCACCCACCACTTAAACTCATAAAGAGTTTTTTGGTTTTTAAAGAATGAGAACTTCTCTGTAAGGGTGTGAGGGTGAGGTTTAACACTGGCCCTGGATATGCCATTCAATCATTTATGTGTCATAAATTACTTCATTTAGTTTTCATAAGATCCCACTTGAAATCCCACCAACTCTTCCAATTCCTCACTCCTGTGAGTGTTTCCTCTACCATTTCCCTGCTGTTTCAGAAACCTGATTCTTCCAAAGAACCCTTTCCCATGGAGCCTGCTCATTCTCTCGTGCTCTGTGTATCACAGATCCCCCAAATCTCATGTGAGTTGCATGCTATCTGGAAATCATCCCTATCCCTTCTCTTTACTGTAATTCACTGACATCTTGGCCACTCTCTCACGTCCATCAAGGCTTTAGTATCTTTCCCCTCAAACTTGAGGCTTATTATTATTTATTATTATACACTAGTTATTATTATTCTAGGTGTCTTCATCCGTGTATTGACTGCTCATTTCTTCTTTACTACATCCAATAATTCCCTACTGTCCACTAGATCAGATTCAGACTTCTCAAAATAGTACTCAGTGCCTCTAACTTAATTGTCCAACATTTTCATACCCAGTGCTTGATGCTAACTGACCATGAAAGCCAGAGATGTCCTTTTTGTGACCCAGCCAACTCCTACAACCTGTGTGTGTTTCTAGCTCTGTGCTTTTGCCTGTGTGATTCCTAGTATTTAGACTCTGCTTTTCTTCTTCATATTCTGTCCGTCATTTAAAACCCTATTTCAGTTCTGCTTTCTTTTCCCTGACTGCTCATCATGATTTCCTATTACACTTGTTTGAGCCAGACAGTGATTACTTATTAAGAACTGGTTATTTACTACAGTTTCTGTACAGTTCAATTTAACACTTTAAGAGCACTCTGATTTTTCATGGTTTTGTGCTTGTAAGACTTTTCTTATCAATTGATAATAGACTTCTTGTGAGTAAGTAAATGTCTGCACATCTACCACAGTGCCTGAAAAGTGGCACATGGTCAGTAAGCACTGGTGTTTGTACACTGACTCTCTGATACCTTTGGGAATTCTTCAGTCGCTATCATTGAGATTATCTGAGTTTTGTTTAATAATAATAACCTATTATCTTATGTTGATTTTGGGGGGAAATGTGTGACTGAGATCACTCTTCACTTTCCTTCTTCTTGGATGAGTCTGATTCCACATGAATGTGTTTTTTACACATTCATGATTAGACAGTGTTGATTTTATGACAGTGCCTCAATATGGAGGTCTCAGGGCCTACATCAAAATACTGCAAAATCATTGATGATAGGAGAAAAGTATACACAGTCCATGTCCTGTAGTTCTGTATGAAAGCTTGGGGATTCTCTGAATATGATCTTTAATTTTTTTTCTTTTTAAAAAGCAGCTAACCAACACTATTAAGGCACTATTTATATTTGAGTGTTTCCTTTTCTCTGAGTGGAACAGCAAATCAACAGTGTGCAACCTTCATGCTCATAGATGACAGAGGGCAGTGAATTGTGCTTACTTTGAATACCCACTTCTGTTGGTTTTAGTACAATGCAATATCTGTGCTAATTTCTAGGCAGCAGTCTGAAATCTGCAACAGAAAATAACTGATATGTCTGCATAAGCAACACACTTAATCTTTGGTAAAGTAATTTGAAAATTTGTGTTACATTTTATCAAGTGATAAAAATTTTAGATAGTATGTTTCTAAAACCTCTCAGGCATAAAGTCTACAGTGCTCTTGCTATTACTTGAACATCTTGCTCAACTGTCTTGCTGTTACTTCTAAAGAAGTAATAAAAATGAAAAATGTGAAGGAAACAAATCAGAATTGGAAGGGCATTTGTGGTGCCAATTATATACATTTACCATAGCACTTATCAAATTGTTATCATTAGATTTTTTTTTTTTTAGAGGGCAGAGGCTATGCTTTATTTCACTTCTTAACCTAGCACAATGCGTGTTTCATAGGTGCTCAATAGATGGCTGCTGAATTTGTATGTTTTTGGAGTGGGCTAATATATCATGAAGCTTTAATAATTTAGACTGAAAAAGTAGATTCTTAATGTTTGACTCACTGACCACAAATTATATATTAATATATTCATAAATAACAATTAATACTCATATCATATTTAATACTTGAAAAAATGCTTTTTCACAACTACTGAATTCTTGAACAAGTGAATGACACCCAGTCCAATTGACCAGGATACTTGCACATACTATGTACATAATGTGTATGGGCTTGATCTCATAGCTGGAAGTTATGAATAGAGTGTGGTTTGGATTTTAGTCGTTGTGGAAACATTTAAGCCTTATAACTGTGAACCATGTCCTTTTTCTTTCCTTGTTTTAAAATTTTATTTTCCTAGAGATGATATTCTGCCTATCTTGCCTCTTCTTCACATTCAGGTAATACTTGTCAAATGTGAAAATTGTCTTGACAGAATACCAGAGAACTTTCTAGATATGAGATATTCAGAAACCGGTGCTAAATCACAGGGTACTACAAGAGGTAAAGCTGATGACTAGATAGAAAAAATGCAAAGTTAAGCTATAGGTCACCATGTCCCACTCCTCCCTTCCACATATTCCTTCCACTTTAGGGAAAAGCAGAACACCTTTTTCCTTAATTATGCTTGCTCTCTCAAAGTATAAGAAACTAATGTGTCTCTCACCAAATACCTACATGCTTCCTGTATTCCATACTCTATCAAGTCCATGTTCCTCAGGATGTTTTTCTGAGGGGGATGAGTCTGGCTTCTTTCACTCAACATAATTATTTGGAGATTCATCTATGTTTTTGCATGTTCAATAGTTTGGTTCTTTTTCTTGTTGAAATAGTATTCTATGGTATTGATATACAAACATTTGTTTTTACCAATTGATGAGGAATTTTGAGTATTTTTAATTATTTTAATTTAATTATTTAAATTTAATTTAATTATTTTAATAATTGTTAATTATTTTGAGTATTTTTATTATAAGTATCTCTCTCCCAGAACACTTTGTTCATAAATCTAATGGAACATTTCTCATAGTATGTTAAACTAGGTTGTTTTCATACATCCTCCATTAGACTATCCTGACCCTTCAAGATAGGGGAACTATATCTTTTTCATCCTTTCTCTCCCAGCCCCTAGCATAGTGCTGTGGTTTTGAATTGATAGTCCATGTAAAAAACCCTCTTAGGTGAAGCCAAAACTTTTTCTTGATCCTGTACTGTCCCCATCATCACCACTTATTGATTCATTCAAATCAGAAACTTGAGAGATGTTTGCTTGCTTTTTTTTGAAAATCTACTTTGTTTAGGTATAATTCATACACAATAAGTCACACATTCTTGTTTTTCTAAATTTAAAAATTTTAGTACAATTTCTAAAGATTATACTGCATATCTACCTATATTGGCTATATTCCCTGTGTTGTGTAATACTTCCTTGTAGCCTATCTTACACACAGTAGTTTGTACCTCCCATTCCCTCACCCCTGTGCTGCCCCCCACCCCACCCTCACCACCGGTAACCACTAGTTTGTTCTCTGTCTGTGAGTCTGCTTCTTTCTCTTATGGTGACTAGTTTGTTGTATTTTTTAGATTCCACATATAAGTGATATCATAGAGTATTTGTCTTCCTCTGTCTGACTTTTTCATTTAGCATCGTGCCCTCCAAGTCCACCTGTATTACTGCAAATAGCAAAATTTCATTCTTTTTTATGGCAGAGTAGTACTCCATCGTGTATGTATGATATATGTGTGTGTGTGTATGTATATATATATATGTATAATGTGTGTGTATATATAAATATGTATAAATATAAATATATATATATGCATGCCACATCCTCTTTATCCATTCATCTGTTGATGGACACTTAGGTTGCTTCCTTATCTTGGTGATTGTAAATAATGCTGCTATGAACATTGGGGTGCATGTATCATTTCAAATTAGTGTTTTTGTTTTTCTCAGATATATACCAGGAGTGGAATTGCTGGGTCATGTGGTAGTTCTATTTTTAGTTTTCTGAGAAACCTCCGTACTGTTTTCCACAGTGGCTGCACCAATTTACATTCCCACCATCAGTATACGAAGGTTCCCTTTTCTCCACATCCTTGCCAGTGTTTGTTATTTGTGTTCTTTTTGATGATAGCCATTCTGACAGGTGTGAGGTGATATCACTGTGATTTTGATTTGCATTTTCCTGATGATTATCGATGTTGAGCATCTTTTCAGGGGCCTGTTGGCCATCTGCTTTCCTCTTTGGAAAAATGTTTATTCAGTTCTTCTCTTTTTTTTTTTTTTTGCCATGTGGCATGGCTTGTGGGATCTTAGTTCCCTGACCAGGGATTGAACCTGGGCCCTGGCAGTGAAAGTGCCGAGTCCTAACCACTGGACCACCAGGGAATTCCCTGCCCATATATATATATATATATATATATATATATATATATATTTTTATGTTCAGTTGTATGAACTGTTTATGTATGTTGAATATTAATCCCTTGTTGGTCGTATCATTTGCAAATATTTTCTCCCATTTAGTAGGTTGTCTTTTTGTTTTGTTTATGGTTTCCTTTGCTGTGTAAAGGCATTTGTTTAATTAGGTCCCATTTGTTTATTTTTTCCTTTTATTTCCTTTACTTTAGAAGATGGATCCATAAAATATTGCTGCAATTTATGTCAAAGAGCATTCTGCCTATGTTTTCCTCTAGGAGTTTTATGCTACAAAGCTACAGTAATCAAAACAGTATGGTACTGGCACAAAAACAGACACATAGATCAATGGACAGGATAGAGAGCCCAGGAATAAACCCACACATTTATGGTCAATTAGTCTACAATTAAGGAGGCAAGAATATACAATGGGGAAAAGACAGACTCTTCAGTAAGTGGTGTGGGAAAACTGGATAGCTATGTGTAAAAGAATGAAATTAGAACATTCTCTAGCACCATCTACAAAAATAAACTCAAAATGGATTAAAGACCTAAATGTAAGACCAGATACTATAAAACTCACACATTCTAAGTAGCTAGATCAATGACTTTGAAAAGTGTATAGAGCTGTATAAACCATCAAACCAATTAAGATATAGAACATTTTAATCTGTCACCAAAGTTCACTCTTGTACCTTGACAGTTTCAAACTGTCAGTCTCTTGCAACCCTCTGTCCCAGGCAATTACTGATCTGATTTCTATCAATATAAAGTGATTTTGTCTGACTTAAAATTTCATTTAAATTAAATTATTCAGTATGTACTCTTTTTTATTTCCAGTTTCTTTCAATTTGCATAATACCTGTAAGGTTCAACCATATTGCATTGATTTGTCCTTTCAATTGAGGGTGTTTAATCCATTTACATTTAGTATAATCATTGAAATATCTGGGTTTAAGTGTACCATCTACTTTTCTTTTTTCTATTTTGTCACCCCTACTTTTTCATCTGTTGCTCATTTGTTGACTTCTTTTAGGTTTATTGAATATTTTTTTTGCATGTGTGTTTCATTTTATTTCCTCTGTTGACTCCTTAGCTATACCCTTTATTATTATTTTTAGTGGTTGCTCTAGGGCTTACAATATATATCCTAACACAGCATAGTCTATGTAAAAGTAACACTCTACCTTTCCGTGTTTCCTACATCCTTTACAAACATCCCACTTCTCATTTCACAAATATAATAATGTTAATCAGTATTATTCCATTTACACCTTTTCTCAAATTCACTTTTTCATTTAAAATCACTCAAATAACTTTCCCTTTTTTTCTGGTACTAAGTTAACTCCTAACATGGCTTATCAAATTCATTATGTTTTGAGTCTTGTCCACATCTCTGACTTTATCTACTACTGCTTCAATTCCAGGAATACTGATTTTCTTACAATTCTTCAAATACATCTGGCTGTTTCAAACCTCTGTGTCTTATATAAATTGTTCCTGTCTGGAATACCCATTCTCTTTTGCCATTTAAAATTTTTTTCTGAGGGATTATATGTCTGTGAAACTTTTCCTGACTCCTCTCCCTCCAGGCAGAGTTAATTATTCTCTGCTCTGTTCTGCTTCTGTGCCTTCTGTATACTTGTATCAGATGCTTCTTGCACCATTTCAAATTTACTTGGCCTTACCTCTTATTTCAGCTACAACTGCATTGACCATTTCTGTGAAGATGCTGTCCATCTTCATGCAGATACAATTTGACAGTGCCCTGCCTCAGTTTAACCTCTCACTTTCCCACTCTAACCTTCATGGATTCTTTATTTGATGGTGAAATAGCATGGGGCACCCCTGGGATTTTGCCCAGCACTCAAGCATGTGCAGCACAAGAAATGATAGGGAGTTATTGCCCTGGGGGACACCCATGACCAATGAAGAGCAGAGTGATGAGTAAATGCTTCCTGCTTTCTTCCCCTGGGAGGTTATTAGGTGTCCTATAAGGCTGAGTATCCAACCATCTGTATGGGTGGCCAGTCAATTCAATAACAAATCTTTTTTTGACTTTCCTTCCTTCCCGTCTTTGCTCCATCTTCCCTAAACCTTGTTCCCTGAATCATACTTCTTTGTCTTAGGCTCTGTGTTCTGAGGAAACCAGGCTGAGAAAATACAATTATTACCTGTACAACATTGTCTTTAAATGTGTTGCTTCCTCCAGACCAGTGATTTTTCAAACCTCTTAAAGCAGTAATATATTAAGCCCCAAAATATACAGCTGGTAAAAGTAGAGCAATTCTGATTGGAATGAGAATGAAGCCAGAGGTTTTATAAAACAAAAGACAATATACTAATTAAGCTATGAACTTCATGAGAGTTAGAATATATGTCTTTTTAATCTTTGACTCCTAAGAACCTGGTATAGTGGCTGGCTCCCAGCAGGTAGTCAGTAATATTTATTAAACTGAACTAAATTTAATTGAGGGAAACTAAAGTGTATAAAATATAAATAATTTCATTTAGTCTACAGTGATTATGGATAAAAGAAGAAACAAAACAAATATAATCCTAATACTTTTTCTGGAAGCATGAGGTTTACTAGAAAAGGCAATAAAACGTTTTCTGTAAGCTCAAGTTTTTCTATTCTTGACTTTGTATATTAATTTTCAGATGGTTGTTCAGACTTCTCCTTTATGTCATCAGTAATAAATTGAAATTGAATTTTTAAAACTCCCCCACATTTTTGAAATTGTTTATTAATAAATGTGAAAGGGGTGGGAAAGTTATTATTTACAATTATTTTATGGTCATCAATGTGGAACGGGTGAGATAAAAAGCTAAAGATAACATCTAGAAAATAAATATGCCACTACAGAATCAAAGAGCCACAAATGCAAGCTCCTCTTATGTACTGTGATGATAGTCAGTATTGAAGGGTGTCGTCATTTCTTTTTCTTTTTTTTTTGTCCTAATTTCTTAAACATGACAAAAACTCCAGAGGGATAGACTTCTTGAGTTAGTTATTGTGAACAAGGTTTTCTGAGCATTCAGAGGTGGGGAAAACAATGAAAAAAAAAAAACTGGCCTGGAAATTTATACTCTTAAAAAATTTATCAGGGTATATTTTTGTATGAATAAGGTATTTTATCAATTGGTCCATCAATTCACCTACTCACTCACCCACCCATTATAATGGTGTTAAGATTGGCGTTTAAAAAAGCCTACGTGAGAATCTGTTCTTTACCATCAGTCAATGAATTTCTTTCAATCATGTTTCTTTAAATAAGAACTTTAAACTTTTATGGATAGCAAGTTAGTGGCTGATTTCCATTTTCTTTATTGTAAAAATTGGGCTTGTTTATGAGAGTTGTGAGAAAAATATAATCTTAAAATACATCTATCCAGTCATTCAACATACATGTCAATAACACATACTTTGTGCTGAGTGCTAGGATTCAGTGGTGAATATAGTTAGTAGATTTTAGAGATGGAAGGAACACCATGAGATATTATAGGATGGGCTGGTAAGGCATAGTTACTGACTAATGAGACACAGACATGGAGAAAGGTTGTGACTTGCCCAAGATCAGAGCTTTTAAATTATTCCTCAGAATATATAAGGTTATTTTTAGATATCATTTTGATTTGCATTCATCTTCTAAGCATTACTGAATGATAAACTACAAAGACAATGGTAAAACGTCATTGCACAAATGAGAAACCATTAAAAAGGATACTCTTTAGAAGAGGGTGGGTTAGGGATAGATTAGGATGGAGTGGGGGAAAAAATTTAGGATCATTTCAGTTCATCTGGAAATTTTTCAGACTTGAGTCTTTTCCCCTGTTGAGTTGCATATGGCTTAAAGAGTTGAAAAACTAATGTTTATTGAGAATCTAATATACGCTAGGCACTTTAATGTATATTAACTCATTTAATGTTCACAACGACTCTGTAAAATATTGTATTGTTAAGTCTGAATGGCTGTTTCAGCTTAGTGTTAGAGTGTGTGTGTCGTTCCTTAACGGTTGTCATTGTCCAGAGTCTGACACACAACTCTCGTGTTCAGTAACTGGACTATTATGTGGTCAACCAGAGGTTAACGGGCCCAGGCAAATTGGTCCCTTCTAACCAAACTCATAAGAGTCTGGTTATAAATCAGAGCATCAATTTACAAGTCTCTATGAGGAAATTAACTGCCAAGTAGACCAAATATTCATGTCAGCTTGTCAGAACATTTTCTTCCCTGAGGAGAAGAACGCTTGGGAAATAAAGGACAGGAGAATGCCAAGGAAGTATAAAATTAGAAGAAAGTGAGTTGAATGCTCTTAATAAGGAGAGTGTCATGCAGTTACTGGAGCCCCATGTGCCTTCTCCACTTAGGGATATATCTGCCTGGCTAAGGGATCTGAATACTATTTTTACCGAGTCAGGTCCCTCTGTCAATATTGTTTAAGATCATGGCCAGTTGTGGACTCAGCTGCAGTAAGAGAGAATAGATTGGGAGAGTCTGAGACTTTGTTCAAAACAAGCCCTCTAGTTTGGGCCAAGCATCTGCAGATGCTAGAAGAAGGAACAGAGAGGCAGTTTATGGAATAAATATAGTAATCGGGTTAGAGATTATGACACTAGTCATCTCTAACAGTGACTCAAGATTTATTATGTGTTAGAAATTGTGCTAAGAAGTTTACATCAGTTACCTAACTTAATTCGCACAGCAACCATCTCTGATAAACGCTGTTAATATTCCTATTTTATAGATGAGAAAACTGAAGTTTAGAAAACTGAAAGAAATATACTGGAAAGTGGAATCTTAACATAGGATAGTCCAAACTGGATTGGGGGCATCTCAAGGTTACTGTGTGCAAAGTTGAACTCTTCATTTCTTCTTGAAACGCATTCCTCCTCCAGGTCTGAAGGCTCTGGGTACTAGATCCCTTCTTCTCTTCCCCCCCCCCTTCCTTCCTTCTCTCTCTCCCTACTTCTATCCTTCCTTCCTTCCCTGCTTCACTCCCTCCACTCTCAGTTCCTGACATCAGAAAGTCCAGTAAATTTTACCTGCAAAATACATAGTGGATCTTTCCTCTTTTCTCCAGCTCTGCAGTCACCTCTCTAGCCCAGTTATGGACCACCTCCTGCAGCTGCTAGCCCTCCTCCCCTACAAACCAATCACTGTCCAAAGAGTGGTATTTTTCTTTACTGAGGTAAAATTCATGTAACATAAAATTAGTCATTTTAATCATTTAAAAAGTGTACAATTGAGTAGCTTTTAGTACATTCACAATGTTTTGCAACCATCACTACTGTCTAATTCTAGGACATTTTCAAAAAGAACCCCTCATCTGTTAAGCACTTTCCATTCTTCTTCCCCTGGAAACCACTAATCTACTTTCTGCCTTCATGAATTTGCCTGTTCTGGACATTTCATGTAAATGCAATCATACATTTGTGGCCTTTTGTGTCTGACTTCTTTCATGAGAAATAATGTTTTCAAGGTTCATTCATGATGGAACATGTATCAGTACTTAATTCCTTTCTATGGCTGAATAATATTTTATTATATTGATATATCACATTTTGTTTATCCATTCATCAGTTGATAGACATTTGGGTTGTTTCCACTTTTTGGCTATTATGAATAATGCTGCTGTGGACATGTTTTTGTTTTGTTTCTGATTTTTAAAATTTTTATTTATTTTTTATTGGAGTATAATTGCTTTACAGTGTTGTGTTAGTTTCTGCTGTACAGTGAAGTGAATCAGCTATATGTATACATTATCTCCTCCCTCTTGGACCTCCCCCCACCCCTCATCCCACCTATCTAGGTCATCACAGAGCACCGAGCTGAGCTTCCTGTGCTTTATAGCAGGTTCCCACTAGCTATCTATTTTACACATGGTAGTGTATATATGTCAGTCCTAATCTCCCAATTCATCCCACCCTCCCCTTCCCCCTCTGTGTTCCCATGTCCGTTCTCTATGTCTGTGTCTCTATTCCTGCCCTGGAAATAGGTTCATCTGTACCATTTTTCTAGATTCCACATATATACATTAATATGGGATATTTGTTTTTCTCTTTGTGACTTATTTCAGTCTGTATGACAGACTCTAGGTCCATCCATATCTCTACAAATGACCCAATTTTGTTCTTTTTTGTGGCTGAGTAATATTCCATTGTATATATGTACCACATCTTCTTTATCCACTCATCTGTTGTTGGACATTTAGTTTGTTTCCATGTCCTGGCACTATAAAACTCTTAGAGGAAAACATAGGAAAAACACTCTTTGACATAAACCACAGCAAGATCTTTTTTGACCCACCTCCTAGAGAAATGGAAATAAAAACAAAAATAAACAAATGGGATGTAATTAAACTTAAAAGCTTTTGCATAACAAAGGAAACCATAAACAAAACAAAAAGACAACCCTCAGTATGGGAGAAAATATTTGCAAACGAAGCAACTGACAAAGGATCAATCTCCAAAATATACAAACAGCTCATGGAGATAAATATCAAAAAAAACAAAACAAAACAACCCAACTGAAAAATGGGCCTAAGACCTAAATAGACATCTCTCCAAAGAAGACATACACATGAAAAGATGCTCAATATCACTAATTATTAGAGAAATTCAAATCAAAGCTACAATCAGGTATCATCTCACACTGGTCAGAATGGCCATCATCAAAAAATCTACAAACAACAAATGCTGGAGAGGGTGTGGAGAAAAGGGAACCCTCTTGCACTGTTGGTGGGAATGTAAACTGATACAGCCACTGTGGAGAACAGTATGGAGGTTCCTTAGAAAACTAAAAATAGAACTACCATACGACCCAGCAATCCCACACCTGGGCATATACCCTGAAAAAACTGTAATTCAAAAGGACACATGTACACCATGTTTTTGTTTTAACACCTGTTTTCAACTCACTAGTGTAATCTTTTAAAAATGAAAATCATGTGGCTTCCCTATTTAAAAGCCTTCAGTGGCTTCTCATTACAATCATGTTATAATCCAGATGCCTTCCTTTGTCCCATAAGGGTTTGCATGCTCTAGCCTCTCCTTTCTCATTTAAGCATCTTTCCTCATCCCTCAATATGTTCCAGCCACATTTGCCTCCATTTAGTTCCTCCAACTTCCCAAGCCTTTTTAAGAGTATGTACACCTGCTGTTTTCTGGCCTGAAATGCTCTTTCCATTACTTCACGTGGCTAGTTCATTTTATCCTTCAAATCTTCATCCTTAATGTTACCTTCCCTGAGAGGTTTTTCCCCGACTACATTATTCCTAATACTTTTCCCACCTTGTAAGTACATGGTTGTTTCTACTGTCTGTCACCCTCACAGGAATGTAAGTTCCTTAAGGTCAGGAATTAAAGTATACCCTTTTTATCATTACTATCTGGACCTGTGCTTAGCACAATACTTGACATGGAAGAGGTACTCCATAAGTGTTTGTTGAATAAATAAATAAATGAGAAAGATCACAGGTGTTGGATGTGAGATGCAGTAATTCAACATGTAGTTACAGAGGTATACTAACAAAAAGGAAGAGCAAGATGGTGGGGAATCTTCAGTTATGCTAACATTTGAAAATCTAGGCAGGTGAGTGGTCAACAGAGCAAGTCAGTCATTGGTTCAAGATGGGAATTTGGTCAAGGAGTCAGAGCAAAACCTCTGCATATAAATTCAGAGTTATGGAAAAAAGAGCATGGTTAATTTGATGTCAGCTCCAGAGAAGCTGGCTAAATTTTCTTAAATATCATCTTTCTAAAATGAGGATTGCGTCTAGAAACCAGGCTGGGGCTGAGATTAGAGCCATAGCTTTTGGGAGAGGAAGGACGCAAAAGATGAGGAACTAGGCAGGGACGACAAACCCAAAACTGTGTTAAAGAAACAGTAATAGACTTATGCTCTTCAGATCATCAATCTCCTTTTCACATTTTTAATTAACACTTCATCCTTATCTACTTGATGTGAGTAGATTGTGGCCAAATCACATCATGCTCCCTTGCCTCCTGGATAATGACCGCCGAGGTCCTTTCTAGCTCTGAAAATCTATGATCCTCCCTGCCACAGTTTCCAAGTTTCAAATGATATTTCACCGTACACAATTGATGTTGGCTCTTTCTTGATGATTTCATTGGTAAACAGTCTTCATGGACATAAGCAGTGTTACATGTGTCTGTGGGTCCTTGTGGGTCCTTTCAGACAGAGTGGCACTTCTAGACTTGACTGCTTGACTCAGAAAAACAGAATATTTTGGAACCCGTAGCCCTTAATCTACTGACTAGAGATAGAACTTCAGAAATAAAGAATTTGAGTAATATTTAGTAGCAAAATTGCCTAAATTATTGTTTAATATAGTGGTTGATTAATAGTAAACACATATGCTTAAAAAAATCATTAAATTTTAGAAAGTTAACATCCAAAGTATTTTTTTCACTGAAATTATTAGATCAATCCTTTCTCTGAGGATTTCATTTTGATTCTTTCTGAACACAAAATTAAACTAGTAGAATAGAATGTTACTGGTACCTAAATTACAGGATTAGACTAAATCTTTCTTATTCTTCACTGTGCAATGAAACATGATAAAAATGAGAATTAGCCTGTACAAACCAGAGATGTGTTAACAAGATTCTCAGACAAGTGTTAGACATTTTCCATGACTGATTAGGTAGCACTGTAATGAGACAGAGCTAGTCTTGGATTACAATTAGCAGTTTGAAGCAAGACTTTGAAGTTTTAAACAAATTTTATGGAGTACAAAAATGGTTAAGTGGTGCAATATGAAATGTCAGCTCTGGGTTTCTTAACATGTAACACTGAAAATGTAAAGTTAAAGAAAAATGTGATAACTTTTAAAGATAGATCTAAAAATAACTTTTGAAAAAGTCTTGAATTTGGACTTACTTATAAGGAATAAAAACACAAATCAAGGAGAAGATATTTAAGGAAAAGAATGGTTACATAAGCAAATGTAGAAGGACTAATGGAAGTAGAAAATCACCATTTTGCAACCACTATGGAAACAGAGGATTCAGAAGAATAATCGATGGATGCCAAAAGTTTGAGGAGGAATGGGATATTTATGTGTTATCAGAGTATCTCCTTAGAGATTATTTATTAATTACAAAGCGAGAAATGGTAACTTTACAGTGGGGAAACTTGACTGCCACTACTTTATTGAGTGATCAAAGTTAACATCACCAGTGATGGGATAAACTAAGATTTGATTCCTAACATGATACACTGAGAAAGTCACAACATCGTTTCTGTAGTATTCCTGCCAAAAATGCATAAGTCGAATCTAATCACGTGGAAACATCAAACAGACCCAAAAAGACATTCTTCAAAAATAACTACCTTGGTACTTTTGAAAAAGTTCAATGTCATGAAAAAAGTGTGAACTGTTTCCAGTAAAGGAGACTGACAAGACATGCCAAAAACATGTGATTTGTGATCTTTGATCTGTATCAGAGAAAAAAAATTCTGTAAAGGACATTATTGAGACAATTGGAGAAAAAGAAATAAAGACCATAAATTGGGTAAAGGTGTTATATAAATGTTATATTCCTGGATTTGATAAATGTGCTGTGGTCACATAAGAGAATAACCTTGTTCTTAGGAAATGAAGAATATCCTTGTACTTAGGGATGGAAAGGCATGATTCTGCAAATAACTCTCAAATGGTTCAGGAAGAATATTTTGTGGTGTGTGTATGTGTTTGTGTGTGTGGGTAGAAAGGAGAAATATGGGCAAGTGGTAACAGTTGGTGAATTTGGTTGAAGGGTATACAACGGTTCTTTGTTCTATTCTTCAAACTCTTCTGTAAGTTTCAAATTATTTCAACATAAAAAGTTAAAGAAAAAAGTGAGTCATTTTTAATCATCTACCTGAGGAAAGGTGTTCTTTTCTGCTTGAGTCACTGTCACTGAATAGAAAACATTTGACAGTGGCAAACTGAAAGTGTGGGCCCCATGAGGCAGAACTGATAGCAGAGTTGGTAGATGAACTTGCAGTATTATTTATCAGTATAATCCAGAAAACAAGGTCGAGTTTCTTATAACTGTCTCTGAAGATTGTTACCTTATGTGGATAATTCAGTTCATTTTATAAATATTAAAAGGGCTCCTATTATATGTCAAAAACTTTGCTAGGCACTGGGGCTACAGTGATGACTGAATCCCTTGTTCTCAGGTTATTGACAGTTGGGGAGGGGAGGACAGCTATAAAAATAAATTTAATATGAGATAGTAAAAGTAAACATAGAAAAACAGACCCAATAATTAAGATGGTATTGGAGAGGAGGGTTTGGTGTGGTTGAGGGGAATGACAGTGAGGCCCAGGAGTTTTCCATTTGGTAGGGGTGGAGGGATGGAGCAGTAGAGATTCCTGGCAAAGGGAGCAGTAAGGGCAGAGGCAGGAGATGTAAGAAAGCTTGGATTGTTTTGGGGACTATTAGCAATTTGGTATTGTTGAACTGTAACATAGCTTTCTGATTTTCAGTTTGTAATAATAAAAAATTAGTTTTTAGTTTAGTTATAGTTATGAATATTGATAAGACACTAAAATAGTATAAAATAATTAACACTAGAGAACATACAATACAAACTGATCCTTTCATAAGCTGTTCTTATTTTGTATAATGTGGCATTTTTTTAAATAACTTGGGATTCCTCCTATTTGACCTTTGTACCTTTTGCAGCTTTTGTCAAATTTAAATAATATATGGACTCTTTTTTTTAAGGAAAGATATTCCCATAATTCTCAACAAGTACATCTTCAGACGCTTAGTGGCTGGCGGATCTCAGTTTGAGAATAAAAATGCCTTTTAATTACAAATTACTAATATTTTGTTTTCAATTGGCAAAAGTGTTTTGGATTATCAAAATGAAAATAAAACACAATCATCAAACAATGAAAAATATTTACAGTCTTTGAGTCGAAAGCTTAATATTCATATGCAAGCTTTACACAAATCTGTAAATAATACATTCAGACACCCATAAGTACATGGGCAAACAACCTGATAAATAATTTACAAAAGATGAAATAAAAATGACTAGTAAGCATTTAAAATGTCCACCTTCATAATAATTTAAAAAGTAATTTATAATGAGAGACCATTTTTTACCTGTAAAATTAGTAGATATTTTTAAAAAGTATAACTTGGGTTGATGAGAATTTTTAATAATAGAAAAAAATTGCAAGCAATCTAGTTATCCAACAGTGTGGAAATAGTTAAGTAAAATATGCATTGGGGGGGCTTCCCTGGTGGCGCAGTGGTTGAGAGTCCGCCTGCAGATGCAGGGGACACGGTTCGTGCCCCGGTCTGGGAGGATCCCATGTGCCGCGGAGCGGCTGGGCCCGTGGGCCATGGCCGCTGGGCCTGCACGTCCGGAGCCTGTGCTCCGCAACGGGAGGGGCCACAACAGTGAGAGGCCCACGTACGCAAAAAAAAAAGAAAAAAAAAAAATTAAAAATATGCATTGATGTAGTATGATATTGCCTGGACATTAAAATGTTGGTTTTGAAAAATTTTAAATAGAACTGCCTATGCTTCTTATAAATTAAATGTAAGAAACAGTGAACAAAAAGTGTGATTTCCCCTTGTCAAAATTTACATAGAGGATTTTGATAAGTATACTATGGTAATAGAAGATGTTATCAGTAGGAGAAACTGGGTGAAGAGTATACAGGAACTCTCAGTACTAGTTTTGCAGCTTCTCTAAGTCTAAAATTATTTCAAAATAAAAAGTTAAAAATCATACATAGAAAAAGGACCAATAGGAAAAATAACCAAATCTTAGTAGTAATTTCTACGTGGTAAAATTAAGTAGTTTTTCCCTTTCATTTAAAAGATGCTTTTCTGTAACAAATTTTTACAAGTTATATGTTATATCATCATCATCACATACATATACAACTCCTTTCCTTAAAATTAGAACAAAAAAAAGCTAAACTTGAAAGAAATATACCACTTACCACAATCAGTTTGTTGATCAGTGTGGCAGCTAAATATAAAAACATGAATGTGAGTGCTGAAAAAGGGTCCATATGGGTGGAGGATAATACAGAGATATCACCTGTGTAGGGATGCATTTTACAGGTGGATGTGAAGTGTGAGAGTAGATAATAAAATAAGGACGGAGATAGATTTAGGAGACTGTGGCACTGAGAATTTTATAATAGTGAAGAATAGGAAGTTGTCTCAAAAGAGAGTAGATACCTGCAGTATTATATGTTAGAAGAGAATTAAGCTAATTCTCTGGGTTTCTAGGGAGCATAAATCATAGTAGATTGTGGGAGTATTCCCCAAAGGTTTTTTTTTTTTTTTTACATCTTTATTAGAGTATAATTGCTTTACAATGGTGTGTTAGTTTCTGCTTTATAACAAAGTGAATCAGTTATACATATACATGTGTTCCCATTTGTGACCACCTGGAGGGGTGGGATAGGGAGGGTGGGAGGGAGGGAGACGCAAGAGGGAAGCATAGGTTTGTTTTTAATAAGTTAAAATTATTTCCTTTAAATAACTATCTTCATACTTGTTTTTATCACAGACTCCTTTCTAAGCAGCTCAACTTTGCAGTGGTTCAGGTCTTCTGAAGAGACAGCCTCTTACCTTAATGAGTGACGAAGGTAATCATCTACTCAAATTAAGTCCTTCTTGATGTAGACTTTTGTGTAAAATATTACTTGTTCAATATTAAATAAGGACAAATAGAAAAATGAATATATACTATGGTGTCACTAGGAGCCATACCTGAAAAACTGCAGTATATTAGACACTGTGTTTCTCAGTCTTTTCCTATCTCAAGACCTCTGAGATGCATGGCATCCTCCCTTCTATGCCTGGGGGCTCCCTATAGCAGTGATTCTGGGGAAGGTGTGGAGAGCAGGGGCTATGTGGTTTGTAAAAGCACATCACCATGCATACTCAAGTCAATTCTGAAACTGCTCCCTTTCTCCTGCATTGCCCCCTCCACCTTAAGAGTTATTGCTAACAAAAAAAATAAATTAAAAAAAATATAAAATAAAAAGAGTTATTGCTAGAATCAGAATCCTTCACATTTTTCTTAAAGGATTATTATTGTCAGCACCCTTTCTCATTTTTCTCATTGGGAAGCCAGAGCTTGCTCTTCAGTAAAGCAAAATGGTATCAGAAGTTGTTCCTTCGAGAGGGACCTAGAGGCTCCACTTTAAATTCTGACCCTGATTCCTACTGTCTTCATAATTAGGTTTTAAGCCCCTGGCAGGGAAAGATCAGGTCTTATCCACCTTTTTACTTTCTTCAGTGTTAGCCTTTAACTTTCTTTTTTTAATTTTTAATTCTTTTGAATTTTATTTTTTTACACAGCAGGTTCTTATTAGTTATCTATTTTATACATATTAGTGTATACATGTCAATCCCAATCTCCCAATTCAGCACACCTCCCCCTGCATCCCTGCCGCTTTCCCCCCTTGGTGTCCATACGTTTGTTCTCTACATCTGTGTCTCTATTTCTGCCTTGCAAACCGGTTCATCTGTACCATTTTTCTAGATTCCATATATGCGTTAATAGCCTTTAACTTTCAAAAAGGTAAAGGCTTTTACATAGTAAAAACATTTACGTAGTAAATGTTTACTGAAAATGAATACTATTTTCCTTAAGGGCAAATTTTATTCCTTCATGAAGGAAACTCTATTCCTTGCTATGAAAAAAACAGTAAATGTTGCATAAGTACAAATGAAAATGGAAGATACAGAGTGTGTAGCTTAAAGCTGAGCAGCAGCTTTGATCTTTGGCTGAGTATTTTAAAAAGATTATAAGGGTTATTAAAAATAGGATCTAAAGGTCTAACAAGACTTTAGAAAGGGCCCAAGAATGTGTCTAAATCTGCATAGGCTCCTGAAGGCTGCAAGCACATTGCAGTGTTTTGATCATCACTGACAGGGACCTCTGCTCCAATGAATGTGTTACAGGGGAATCTGTGTCTAGAGCCTCTGCCCTCTGAGTGTGGATCGCAGTTGTTCCTCAAGTATGAAAACTGGGGAATGACAGATTTAAAAGACATTTTCTTTTATGCAAATATACAGTATTATTAACATTCTCATGCCTGGGGCAGATTACTTCAGTTGTTTAGGCCTGTGTGCTCCTTTGTAAAAGAGAATAACAATAATCATCTCATAGACCAAGGTAAGAATCAGATTGGCACAATGTCTGAGGAGTAGTATGGATATGATGAATAAACAGTGGTTTTTATTTTATTCACAAATTGAAATTCAGAAGTATGTTACAAATGTTTAAGTATATTTGAAATAGACTTACTGGGGTCATATCATACCTCAGCTCCATTGTAGTTTAGATTGGCTTATGTGAACAGAGAGCAGGGCATTGCTACCATGTCTAACAATGCTTTAAGGGAAGACAGTTTCTCAAAACCACATAACTGGCATGCTTCTAGAGTTGTGGAACCATGATGCACTCATAGGTTGAGTGGTACCCAGCTCTTTTGCCTGTTGCTCATTTGATATTTATCTCCTTTCCTGAATATTGGCTATTAGATAACCTAGACGAGATATCACAACTTTCACCATCAGGAAAAAACCATTTCTTTCATAGGTAATATCTACTTTTAAAACTTCTACTAATGGATGCTTCACTTGGCCTTCATTTAAGGTCAAGTAGCTTGCAGGCTTCTGACTTTAAATTAATGAATGACTTTCTCTTTGCCATATTTATTTATTTATTTTTTTTTTTGCGGTACGCGGGTCTCTCACTGATGCGGCCCCTCCCGCTGCGGAGCACAGGCTCCGGATGCGCAGGCTCAGCGGCCATGGCTCACGGGCCCATCCGCTCCGCGGCATGTGGGATCTTCCCGGACTGGGGCATGAGCCTGTGTCCCCTGCATCGGCAGGCGGCCTCCCAACCACTGCACCACCAGGGAAGCCCCTCTTTGCCATTTTTAAGTTAGACTCCTTGGGCATGAGTCATTACTCAACTCACTTTGTAAAGACACTTTTCATTTTTTTTAAAAAAATTATTAATTTATTATTTTTGCCTGCATTGGGTCTTCGTTGCTGCGCGTGGGCTTTCTCTAGTTGTGGCGAGCGGGGGCTACTCTTCATTGTGGTGCACGGGCTTCTCAATGTAGTGGCTTCTCTTGTTGAGGAGCATGGGCTTTAGGCACATGGGCTTCCGTAGTTGTGGCACGTGGGCTCTAGAGTGCAGGCTCAGTAGTTGTGGCATACGGGCTTAGTTGCTCCGCGGCATGTGGGATCTTCCCAGACCAGGGCTCGAACCGGTATCCACTGCATTGGCAGGCAGATTCTTAACCACTGCGCCACCAGGGAAGTCCACTTTTCATTTTGTAATCAATTTTTTTTGCAAGTTTTACATGTGCAATAGATGAAGAACTATGATGATTAGAAAAATCATAGAAAAGAGTATATAGATCTTGGCAAAAACTTGCCCATCTGTAGGACAACACTTGTATACTTGTTAGAGTAGAACACAGAAGCTGCAGCGTCACCAGTGCTACCACTATCAATAGAAAATATTCAGTAAACATAAACTTACCTGTGAAGTGCTAGGTGTCATAATAAGAGAATCACATTGAGAACAGTGACCAGGAATTACTTATACAGAATTGACAGATGGACAGAATAAAAACAGTAAGCAAATATCTATGTATGGTCACTGTGGTTTTCATCACATATAAGTTACAACCTAAATTTTGGCATGCGGATAAGGTTGATTTTGTGACTGAAATAGCAATTAGAAATAAAGTTTAGGACTTTCATGTCTTGTCAAACTGATGCATATAATAGTAATGTGAACAGGAGCTCTTGAGTTTGTCAGGGGTTAAGGCATTTCAGTTTTGGCAGCCGCCAGTGCAGGACATCAGGACAGTGGCAGGGAGAGTGATGGCTGTTATTCTTTGGAGTGCCTTCTTCAAGGCTGACCTAGACTCTGGTTGGGCCTGGTGCTAGTGCCTGAGGCAAGATAATGGCTAGTGCTACTTTTCAGAACGTGCCATTGGCTCCCATGACTGTGGGAGGGGTCAGAGAGGGGAACACCAGTATTTTTATGCATGTAGCTCCAGGGCAATGTATGGCTTCAGGGACAAGAAAGAGGAATACCAGTGCTAGAGAGATAACCAAGATGAGACTTGGGGAAATGATTGAGCACCAAAAATTGCCTCAGAGATGAATAATAAACTTAATCTGAAACTTGTAAATTTTGTTTCCAAGTGCACATGTGAGCAACAAAGCCAGTAAACATTTAAATGGGATTTTCAAGCTGACAGTTTATCTACACTTTAGACTTTAGCTTAAATGGGAGTGCTGCAAGTCACTTCTTACTAATTTCTGCAATTGAAAGGGAGTCTTTATAGTAATTCTTTTTTTAAAAAAATTAATTAATTAATTTATTTTTGGCTGTGTTGGGTCTTCGTTTCTGTGCGAGGGCTTTCTCTAGTTGCAGCAAGTGGGGGCCTCTCTTCATTGCAGTGCGCGGGCCCCTCACTGTCGCGGCCTCTCTCGTTGCGGGGCACAGGCTCCAGACGCGCAGGCTCAGTAGTTGTGGCCCACGGGCCCAGTTGCTCCGCGGCATGTGGGATACCCCCAGACCAGGGCTTGAACCCGTGTCCCCTGCATCGGCAGGCAGACTCCCAACCACTGCGCCACCAGGGAAGCCCTATAGTAATTCTTAAAGCCACTGAAGATTTATTTGTATTAACATCTTAATTTTGCTAAATGCCAGTAAAGGCTATGCCTTATATTCAGTTTTCTGTTAGGCAATTGCCTGAAAGAAAAATGTGTCATTGTAAAATTTAAGAAATATGTCATAACTAGTATTTCCAGAAGCCAAGAAACTATTTCTATATCTATACCTACATCCATATCTGTATTGTCCAATGGTTATACTCTCAAACATACTGATATTATAGAAAATAGAAATTGATATGTTTAGAGTTCATAAGATTAAAAATCATATAAAAATTAAGCACACACCTATACTTAAAAAAAAAAGACTGTAAGAAATGAAGGTAAAGGCAATAATACTTCTCTTACGTCGTAAGAGAAACATCGTTGATCAAGACCCATCTGTTCAGTCTTGGATTTTCTATTCTACTCTTGTGGCACATATAACAACACTAAAATATTACAAAGAAGATTAGTATAGCCCCTGTGCAAAGATGATTTACACATTTGTAAAGTTGCCATATTTTTGCATAGTTAATGATTTCTTTCTTTGGGTTCTCATGGCACATTGTATATACATTAGCTGTCATCTTACTGTATTATAATTATTTGTTTACTTCTCTGTCCCTTAAGAGAATTACTAAAAAATGAAATTATTCTTTGTATCCATAGTGGCTTGCACATTGCCTGGCTTCTAAAAAGCACCCAGAAAATGTTTAATGAATGAATAAATGCTTTATAGTCTATGAGTAAGAAACCTGCAGCAACTCTTTGTATATATCCTGCTAACCCAGAAATTGATTCTGAAACAGTTAATCCTTTTCTTACCTTCTCACCTTGTCTTATGGATGACAGAATTTCTATTTTAGTGTGATGCCCACATGGCCACCTCCTGTTGATAACTAGTGGGCACAACTCAGTTTGATGATGGACAGATGGACAAGCCTGCTGTTGTTCTTGGCCGTAAGACTGTTCCTGCATATTCTCTTATTTGCATCAAACATGCCTTCCTTCCCCTCTTTTTTTGCCAGACTGTACATATTTGCTTCTTACACTGTCTTGCAGTATTAAAGGCTATAAGCAGGCTTTGGAAGACAGATAAGCAGAATTATTTTGAGAGATGCATGGTATCTAACACAAAAGAAAAGGACTTGATGGAAAAAAGGCCATAAAATATTGCTATTATTCAACTGAAGAGGTGTTGGTTTTTTCTCTTTTCTACCATAGTGGGATTGAAATAAAGCTGCAATATATTTCTGGTAAAAGAGATCCAGATTATGGTATCAATTATAATTCATTCAAATTTTATGTATAATCACATACGTAAATAGTAGTTGTTTCAAATTAGCAATAATAAACTAGAGTTGCATAGATAAGACATTGGCATGTTAATTATTTAAACAACATGCAACATTCAAAATATTTTAACACATATTTTCTTTACTAGAAAAAAGGAAAGGGGGGAAGGAAATGAATATTTATTTAGTTTCCATCATGGGTCAGGCATTTTTGTGCTTTTTCCTATATTTTTCATGTAATCCTCAGAACTACATTGTAAAATAAATTTTATTGTGATTATTTTATAAAAGAGAAAACTTGAGCTTAAAGGCAATAAGTAATTTGCTCATGGTCACAGATCTAGGAAGTAACAAAACTGATTCCAAATCGAGTCCTTCCAACTCTTGAATGTATTCTCTACCTACTATGTTTGATTAGCTGGCATACAGTCAGTTTTTAAGGAATTTGGGTTTTTATTATAAATAATAGTGTTTTAAAGGATTTTCCATAATTGTGAACGGTGTCTTGAATGCCAACTAATGTTTCTGCTACATGAGATGGGATTCTTTTTTTAAAATTAATTAATTAATTATTTTGGCTGCATTGGGTCTTGGTTGCTGCACGCGGGCTTTCTCTAGTTGCAGCGAGTGGGGGCTACTCTTCGTTGTGGTGCATGGGCTTCTCATTGCGGTGGCTTCTCTTGTGGAGCACAGTCTCTAGGTGTGCGGGCTTCAGTAGTTGTGGCACGCAGGGTCAGTAGTTTGGCTCGCGGGCTCTAGAGCTCAGGCTCGGTAGTTGTGGTGCGTGGGCTTAGTTGCTCAGTGGCATGTGGGATCTTCCCGGACCAGGGCTCGAACCCATGTACCCTGCACTGGCAGGTGGATTCTTAACCAGTGCGCCACCAGGGAAGTCTGACATGGGATTCTTGTCCCCTTTTCCAGATGAGTAAGTGGGTTGATTGAAAAATGATTCAATAATGTGGTACAGGAAAAGTGATCTCTGAATTTTTTGAATGACTAGGCTGGAAGCAGAGTGCTCAGTGTTTCACAAACATTCTTAAGGAACTACTGGTCCATTGTTAGATGTCAGGATTTGCCTTGGCTGTCCTTTTTGCCTAACGGGTCTGTGCTGGGCTACAATGATGGGGTCTGACCTCAGCTCTTGGTTTCATTCCCATTTTTGACCTGATTCATGGAGCACCAGTGTCTTGACTGATAAAGGGGGTTGAGGGAAGAATCACTCCAGCCTTCTGGGGCTCTCTTATCAAGCATCAATTTGTGGCTAGATTTTTTTTCTGAGGCCCCTTGAGATTGTTCCTGTGTATATCCAGACCGTAGGAGAGCCCTTGAACTGATTGCATTTTTTTTGTGGATCAGGGGCCATGCAGATCCTGAACTTCCTCTGGCTGTTTTAGCACTACTGCTACTCCCTCCCCCCACTTTGGCATGGTAGCAGAGGGCTTACTAAAGACAAGAGATTCTGTGTGTTTGCTACTTTCCTCATCCTACCCTCAAACGAGTTAGGCTCACCTTCTCCGTGTGAAAGGACAGGTTATAGGACCAACTGCTGGTGCCTTGTAACCAAGTAACATAGCTAAATGGGATTAACTCTATGAAGTAACAGACCTGCCAGCTGTCATCCTGGTTTCCTTTAGTAATGCAGACAGTGCCAGAGGCAATTTCTAACTGTGTTAATGATGATTACCTGCCCCCATCTCCAACAAACAGCCTTCAATTATAGTATGTCTAAAAATGAGAGTTAATCAAGACAGAATGATCAATTGGCTAGGTAAAATTTAACAAGTGAGTTTCATTCCAACTGAGTTACAAAGGTGATTGTAATGTTTGGAAACTGTCTTTTAGAGAGAGGCTCTGGAAAAATTATAATTCTGAAATGCTGGCATAATTTCCGTGGTGAGGAAATGGTCATTATGTTAAAATAGATGTTTATGTCTCTCTCCCTTATCTCTTTTTCATATTTCTTTAAATATATGTGTTTTCCTATAATGTAAATTTAATGATTAAACTATATTTAAACTAATGCTTTGCCATTAATGAGAGAAAGGTCACCTTTAAAAAGTTGATTCAGTAGTGTAAGTTATTTCAGGACTGGAGTTGAGCCCAGTTCCTGTTAATGAAGACTATTTCCCTTTTCTTTTTCTAGGACAGTGGAATTAAAATAATCAGTTCTGTCTCTTTCCAGTCATGATGCATTCTAGGCTTAGGTAAATAAACCCAACTGAAAAATAACAGACTAGCCAGCCCTGTCTGTCACCCGGCTTGAAGCTGTCATTTTTCGTTTCAACGTTATATTCATGAGCATTAATATGAAAAGCCTCTGTCAAACGTTTGCTTCGTGTGTTTTGATTGCTTTAGAATGGAAATTTAAATACTGAATTTCAGAAATGAATTAGGAGGGGCGTGGAGAGAGAGCCCTGCACAAAGTCAGGCAGCTGGTTCCGGTCTTGTTCTGCTACCATGTATGTGCCTGGATAAATCACTTTAAATTTCTCAGCATGCTTCCTTTGCTTTTAGAACCAAGGTGGTTCGACTAGGTTGGAATGGCACATAGATGTCCGCTTGTCTGCCAGCTCTGATCAGTTGGTCATGCCTGCCTGGGGGGCTGCACTGGGGATGAGGGTGAGCCTTTTCCAGGTGACAGAAACACTGGGAACGAGAGAGCCACTTATTTGCCAATACCTAAACTCAGCTATCAGTACTTCTTGGGTCATTTTCTGCTTCTATTATGACTTTCATGATTTTTTTTTTGGCAGAGCCACATGCCTTGTGGGGTCTTAGTTCCCTAACTAAGGATTGAACACGCGCTCTCAGAACTGAAAGCACGGAGTCCTAACCACTGGACCGCCAGGGAATTCCCATGACTTTCATGATTTATTTTTAATTTTTAACCACAAGAAATGTTCTCTCTATCCTTGAAGGTAATTTGAAAATTTAAGAGCAAGGAGACACAGTCTTTGAGATCATCAAGTCAAAACTAGGCTGATGTGTATAAAAATGCTTTGTAAAATGTCGAGCACTATTTTAGATATTTGAGGACAACATGGCTAACTAATGGTAAGCTTTCCCATTGTTTTTTTTTGGGACCCCCTTCCTCCCTAATTTTTGTGAAATGCTTGCTAGGGAAATGATGCAGGTTTTTAAAAGTAAATTTCTTAGAAGTTATTCCACTGACATTAAATTAAGAAAATTAAGTGTTAAGTTGTACCATATAGGCCGTAAACAGTGTAGATATTCCAAGAACTAGAGAGCTAGAGTCATCAGGGGATATTGAAAGAAGAGGTAGAACTTGAACAAGGCCTAAAATGGACAGACGTTAGAAGGGCATTTTTAAGTATGGGAGAGAATTTGGATAAAGCATGGAATAAGAGCAAAGCACAATTTGGGACAATAAACAGGAAGTATAAACAGTTAGGTTTCAATAAGGAAAAATTTGAATTGCTAATATTAATATTGATAGTTAACATTTATTCATTCCTCTTCCCACCAGTATTTTTTGAGTCTTTCCAATGTGTCAGACCCTGTTCTAGATACTGGGGGTGTAGCTTTTAGTAAAATAGACAGAAATCATTGATTTTTAGAGCTTACATCCTAGTGGGAGAAGACAGATAATAAACAAAGCAATACGTGAAATATGTAATATGTTAGAGTAATAACTACAAAGGAGAAAAATAAACCAGGGGAGGAGACAATGGAATGGTGGGGGTGAACTGCAGTTTTGGATACAGTGGCCAGGGAAATACTCAATAGGTGGGTAATGAATACCACATTTTAGACACTCTGCTAAGTGAGTTATAGATACGAAATCATTTAATTTTCGTAGCAACTTTATGAGAGTAGGTGCTATTATTATTCTCATTTTATAGATGAGGACCTGAAACACAGGCAACCAAAGTCATCAAGAGTACACAGCAATTAACTGTAAGAGCTGGGATTTAAATCCAGGAAGTCTAGTTCCAGAGCTTATAATTTTAGTCTGCAAATCTGGATAACAAAAGTCTTTGAAAAGGCTGTCAGAGGTCACAGTATTGATAGCATTTTAGAGCTAGAGGGAAATTTACTTATTTTCTAATCCAGTGGTTTTCAAAATGTATTAGAGCCACCTGCAGAGCTGGTTAAAACATAGATTTCTGGATCCTGTCCCCAGTTTTTTGATCCAGTAGGTCTGGGGTGAGGTCTGGGAATTTGCACTCTAACAGGTTTCCAGGTGATGCTGGTGTTGATGGTTTGGGCAGCATTTGGGAATCACTGGTTAGTCTAGTGGTTGGCAAACTTGGCTGCACATTAGAATCACCTGGGGAGCTTGTAAGACCAGCCCATGCCTTAATGCAGGAGGTACTGAGTACACATAATTGGTCTGGGCTGAGACTCTGGTGGTATTAGTGACTACAGTGAACACAGGGGATTAAATACCACTGGTCTAGCTTAACCTTCATTTCACAGATGAGAAAACTGAGGTCTGAAGAAATACCTGTTACCTTCTTGTTTTGGCTCCTAGCATTCTGCACATTGTTTCTTGCTCACCCACTCGGTTCTTGATTGTATAAGGTCAGGGGCTCTGTTAATCTATTTGCCACACAGTAAAAGTTCAATAAACCTCTGTTGTTGAGTTACGAATGTAGCTGGGAATAGGGAACCACTGAAAGTTTCTGACCAGCAAAGTGACATAAGGAAAGCAATATTTTAGGAGGATTCATTATTAGAAAGGGTAGGATAAAGAAATTAGAGCTGTGATGATCTTCCTTTTGCAATGTTCCTGTAGAGCCTTGCTACTGAAAATGTGACAGACCACCAGCAGCAGTAGTATCACCTGGAGCTATGTTAGACATGCAATTCTCAGGCCCCACGTCAGACCTACTGAATTAGAACCTACATTTTACAATATCCTCAGTGATTTGTATGCACATGGAAGTTTACGAAACACTGCCTAAAACATCATATGACCAATACCTGGGCTTATAGGGTAGCCCTAGAGGAGATTGAGAAGCACCAGCAAACATAAATGGCTGAGCAGGTCAGCTTTTCCTTAAGGCTCTTCCTTGATATCTTTCTTTCCTCCTCCAGGATCTTTATAGGTATTCAGTGGTCAGAAGGGTTTGGCAAATACCAGGTTAAACAAAGTTAACATGTTTCTTTATGACCAGACTTTTTATCTTTCAATATACTAATGCACTTACTGAATCTCTAAGATAAAAGTCGAAGCAGCTACACAGTACAGTTTTTATTGATCATGGAAGTTAGTCTGGGAGACATCTTCACATATTACTATTTTGTGGAGCACATCTTGGTAAAGATGTAATAGGCCCTTTGTGATTATTAAGGTTCCAGACTTGAAAGATATTCTAGCCCCTGGTCATCTTAGACTTCCTACATTTAATATCCGTTACTTATCTGTCCAAGTGCCCAGCCTTTCCATCACTGGTTCAGGTATATGACTTTACTTCTGACTTAACTTTCATTGGCTGAGCCCTATTTGGAAAGAATCATAGGATAGGTCTGTGGGTTCTGTCAGTGCTGGTCTGGGAAAAACATTCAAGAGTTAGTTGCTGGTTATGGTGTCTCATGAAAATGAGGAGGAGATACTGGAAAATGTTAGGGTCAGTGGTAATGTACCAAAGTTTAGATTGTGGTAGGAATAAAATCAGGAGGTATGACTGAGAGCAATTACTGAGCGTATTGAGAAAAAACATGGAAGTTTGATTGACTATTATGAGACACAACATCTGTCAGCAAATTTATAGCCAAAAATAAAAAGCGAATGAACAGATACATTGGGGAACTAGGGTAGGGTGGTCCAAAATGGCTTTTCTGCAGTTTATTTCCATTGATGGCCTTTTTGAAAAATCATGGCCCATTTTAACCTTGACAGGTTGATTTATCCCATATTCTATGACTCAGAACATATTTGATTTTAAATTATGTTCTCCAATAAATTACCAATATTTTGGATATAATTCATATTACTGACATAAAGATTTTACTTTATTTTTGGCAGCAGAATACCTACTCTACTCTTAGCCCTAAGAGGAATGAAAATACTTTCTCAATAATACCCTTACTTTGGGCAGTAAGCACATCACTTTTAATTTTTATCTTTTCTGTTAATAAACCAAGGGAAAGTATTTTTGATTTAGACCTGTCCCTCAAATGCTCAACTTTATTTTTTATCCCCTTTCCTGACACTTAAAAAAAGTCATTTCTTGAAAAATCAAGGGAGTACTGTTCTTTCTATTTATGGCATCAATAAAACTTTTCTTAGGAATTTTTCTCTTGAAAAATGAAATATTACTTTAATGGGTAAACTTGGATACATAAACGTTTCAAACCTGATTCAATTTGTTTCACTTTACTGAATTCTTAATTAACAGAATTCTTGTACTTTCAGGAGAAAATTTGAAGAGAAGGGAAAATAAATTAAAAATCAAGAATGTATTGAATTAAATAGTCTTTGATTTCAGAAACTTCTGGAGGGGATTAGTGAAGTTTAAACCCACTTTTCTCCATCTCTAACATCTACAGTTCTCACAACAGTATGACTAGAATGATGATCCAGAGATCATATAAGCTGCTAAGTCAACCCAAAGAAATTCAATTTTTCTTATTTTACTAGATAAGGCAGAAAAGAAGACTGATTCTTTACACAATATATAGAGGATGACAGTCTCTAGAAGGAGTGCTAAGATGCTTGTTGTGTCCTATTGTCAGGCTAAAACTGGTGGGAGATGCAGTTTAGTAGGCAACCCTGACTCTTCAGTGGAGGGTGGGCATGGGAGATTGTTGTAGCTGAGTGACTACCTCTGAACAGGCAAAGAGGACTAGGTGGGTGCTATGAGCATCAGTTGCTGAATTTTGCACAGCGCGGGTAGCTTGTGCCAACTCTACACCCTACGGTCATAGGGAAGGGATAATAGAGGCAGGAATTGTCCCACACGCCAAAGGTAAATTACTAATGAGCCTTACGTACATGCTACGGGTTGCCACTATTCTAGAAAGATTTTCAACAAGGATTGAAACTGGAAATTCAAATTAGGCCTTGGGTTACTAGACAGTACCATCAGCTAAATATTTGTACAACATCCAACCAATAAAGTTTTTATCAGACATCATCGGGTGCCAGGTTCTGTGCTGGCTGCTGGATTACCAGGGCAAAAAAGGTAAACGTTGTCATTGCCATTGTATTGCTTGCCAACTAGAATGGGATGCACATAAGTAAACAAAATAGTATAACATAGTATATTATGTGCTATGATAGGAGAAATACAGTGAACCGTGGTAACATACAGAAGACGGGTGCTTAACTTTTAGTTAATGAGTCAGGTAAGAAAGGCATCTACAGGAAGGATGAATAAGCATTGAACGGACTGAGAGGAGCTGGGGCAGGAAAGAGAATTCTGGGCAAGGGCACAAAAAGCATATACAAATGGCTGGAGAAAGAGGATAAAGAATGTTCTGTTTAGAACATGCAGATCTTGGGAAGAAGGAGAAGTGGCTAGAAATGAGGCTAGAAAAGTAAACACAGTCTAGACGGGGGTTTTGTAAACTTTTAGGTTTATTCTAGATGAAAGGGAGAGCCATTGAAAAGTTTTCTAGCAGAGAAATGATTAAGTATGTGTTTTAAGATGACGACTCTGGCAGCATTCTGGAGACTGGGGTGGGGGGAGATAGCACTGGAGACAGTGAGACCAGTGGGGACACTGTTGCAGAAGTTTACGTAAGAGAAGATGGTAGCCTGTATTTGACAAATGATTTCATTCTTAATGGCTGGTATTTTTGTATCTGGCACACTAGACATTAAAGTGATTTACTCTTACAAGATTCAAGTTTTTATGTCATTCTTTAACTTAATATTGCCCATTCTTACTTCCTCTCTCTTGTATCTTTGTAAATGATTATGTTTTTGTTGCTTCCTGAATATTCTCTTGCCAATGTCTTTTTTGCTTTTGACACATATCTCTTTTCCACCTTTTGTCATTGTAGTTTCTTTTTCAAACTGGAGTAAGGAAAATTAATGTTGAGAGAGAAATAATTATGATTCTAGTGAATAGGTCTCGGTTGTCACAATTATGGAGAAGCTGAGGTTTCCTGGAAAGGACTAGTAGAAAAAAATTCAGTGGTTCTCAGCATTGGAAGGAAAGAAGAAACTTTAAAGACAGACAGTGCTTGTAGAGGAAAGGCTTGCTGTACAGCAATCAATATACTAGGATTAGGAAAGACCAACATGGATCAACCCCAAAGTGGAAAAAGTAATTAAGGGCACAAAAGGCACATAATACATGTAAAGTTCAAAGGAGAAGCTGCAAAATTACACAGTGGAGTTCAGAGTTTAAAAATGACAGAAAGAGCAAAAGCAGAAAATGACACAAGCATTTCATGTAAGACTAAAAGTGCTGAGATATTACAGTGATAGTACATGGGACACAAAAGGTCAGCGAACAGCCTGGAAAGGTGTCTAATGGATGGAAAGGGTAATCCATTGATTGAGGGGGCCTTGTAGACATTGATTTAAAAAAAAGTGGAATTAAATGAATTCTTTGCCTCAGTGCTCTTAAAAAGCACAATCTTGCTAAAAAGAGAAATCAATTTAAAATGAAAGAAATAAAATTGTTCCTTAGAAATGTTACCAATCAATAGGTGGTAAAGAAATTGAGAAATTTCAGTTCTCAAATAGAACTTGATATGCTTTCTTCCAGGATTAGTGATGTCAAAAGCCAATACTTCATTCTTAGGTTTAGAAAACCTTTTAAAAATGTATTATGTCACTTTTGTGTATTTTGGTCCCAAGTCACTCAATGTAGGCCATTTTTATTTTTTATATTTTTTTACATCTTTATTGGAGTATAATTGCTTTACAATATTTTGTTACTTTCTGCTGTATAACAAAGTGAATCAGGTATGTGCATACGTATATCCCCATATCCCCTCCCTCTTGAGTCTCCCTCCCACCCTCCCTATCCCACCCCTCTAGGTGGTCACAAAGCACAGAGCTGATCTCCCAGTGCTATGCTAGCTGATCTCCCTGTGCTCTGCGGCTGCTTCCCACTAGCTATCTCTTTTACATTTGGTAGTATATATATGTCAATGCTATTCTCTCACTTCATCCCAGCTTACACTTCCCCCTCCCCCTGTCCTCAAGTCCATTCTCTACGTCTACGTCTTTATTCCTGTCCTGCCCCTAAGTTCTTCAGAACCATTTTTTTTTTTTTTAGATTCCATATATATGTGTTAGCATACGGTATTTATTTTTCTCTTTCTGACTTACTTCACTCTGTATGACAGACTCTAGGTCCATCCACCTCACTACAAATAACTCAATTTCATTTCTTTTTATGGCTGAGTAATATTCCATTGTATATATGTGCCACGTCTTCTTTATCCATTCATCTGTTGATGGACACTTAGGTTGCTTCCATGTCCTGGCTATTGTAAATAGTGCTGCAGTGAACATTGTGGTACATGACTCTTTTTGAATATGGTTGTCTCAGGTGTCTCAGGGTATATGCCCAGTAGTGGGATTGCTGGGTCATATGGTAGTTTTATTTTTAGTTTTTTAAGGACCCTCCATACTGTTCTCCATAGTGGCTGTATCAATTTACATTCCCACCAATAGAGCAAGAGGGTTCCCTTTTCTCCACACCCTCTCCAGCATTTGTTGTTTGTAGATTTTTTGATGAGGGCCATTCTGACCCGTGTGAGGTGATACCTCATTGTAGTTTTGATTTGCATTTCTCTAATGATTAATGATGTTGCTCATCCTTTCATGTGTTTCTTGACAATTTTCTTTGGAGAAATGTCTATTTAGGTCTTCTGCCCATTTTTGGATTAGGTTGTTTGTTCTTTTGATGTTGAGCTGCATGAGCTGCTTGTAAATTTTGGAGATTAATCCTTTGTCAGTTGCTTCATTTGCAACTATTTTCTCCCATTCCGAGGGTTATCTTTTCATCTTGTTTATGATTTCCTTTGCTGTGCAAAAGTTTTAAGTTTCATTAGGTCCCATTTGTTTATTTTTGGTTTTATTTCCATTTCTCTAGGAGGTGGATCAAAAAGAATCTTGCTGTGATTTATGTCATAGAGTGTTCTGCCTATGTTTTCCTCTAAGAGTTTTATAGTGTCTGGCCTTACATTTAGTTCTTTAATCCATTTTAAGTTTATTTTTGCGTATGGTGTTAGGGAGGGTTCTAATTTCATTCTTTTACATGTAGCTGTCCAGGTTTCCCAGCACTACTTATTGAAGGGGCTGTCTTTTCTCCATTGTATATTCCTGCCTCCTTTATCAAAGATAAGATGACCATATGTGCATGGGTTTATCTCTGGGCTTTCTATCCTGTTCCATTGAGCTATATTTCTGTTTTGGGGTCAGTACCATACTGTCTTGATTACTGTAGCTTTGTAGTATAATCTGAAGTCAGGGAGCCTGATTCCTCCAGCTCCGTTTTTCTTTCTCAAGATTGCTTTAGCTATTCAGGGTCATTTGTGTTTCCATACAAATTGTGAAATTTTTTTGTTCTACTTCTGTGAAAAATGCCATTGGTAGTTTGATAGGGATTGCATTGAATCTTAGATTGCTTTGGGGAGTAGAGTCATTTTCACAATGTTGGTTCTTCCAATCCAAAAACATGTTGTATATCTCCATCTGTTTGTATTATCTTTAATTTCTTTCATCAGTGTCTTACGGTTTTCTGCATACAGGTCTTTTGTCTCTTTAGGTAGGTTTATTCCTAGGTATTTTATTTTTTTGTTGCAGTGGTAAATGGGAGTGTTTCCTTAATTTCTCTTTGAGATTTTTCATCTTTAGATTATAGGAATGCAGGAGATTTCTGTGCATTAATTTTGTATCCTGCTACTTTACCAAATTCATTGACTAGCTCTAGTAGTTGTCTGGTAGCATCTTTAGGATTCTCTATGTATAGTATCATGTCATCTGCAAACAGTGACAGCTTTACTTCTTCTTTTCCAATTTGGATTCCTTTTATTTCTTTTTCTTCTCTGATTGCTGTGGCTAAAACTTTCATGTTGAATAATAGTGGTGAGAGTGGGCAACTTTGTCTTGTTCCCGATCTTAATGGAAATGCTTTCAGTTTTTCACCATTGAGAATGATGTTGGTTGTGGGTTTGTCATACATGGCCTTTATTATGTTGAGGTAAGTTCCCTCTATGCCTATTTTCTGCAGGGTTTTTATCATAAATGGGTGTTGAATTTTGTCAAAAGCTTTCTTTGCATCTATTGAGATGATCATATGGTTTTTCTCCTTCAATTTGTTAATATGGTGTGTCACGTTGAGTGATTTGTGTATATTGAAGAAATCTTGCATTCCTGGGACAAACCCCAGTTGACCATAGTGTATGATCCTTTTAATGTGCTGTTGGATTCTGTTTGGTAGTATTTTTTGAGGATTTTTGCATCTGTGTTCATCAGTGATATTGTCCTGTGGTTTTCTTTCTCTATGACGTCTTTGTCTGGTTTTGGTATCGGGGTAACAGTGGCCTGATAGAATGAGTTTGGGAGTGTTCCTCCCTCTGCTGTATTTTGGAAGAGTTTGAGAAGGATAGGTGTTAGCTCTTCACTAAATGTTTGAGAGAATTCTCCTGTGAAGTCATCTGGTCCTGGGCTTTTGTTGTTGGAAGATTTTAAATCACATTTTCAATTTCAGTGCTTGTGATTGGTTTGTTTATATTTTCTATTTCTTTCTGGTTCTGTCTCAGGTTAGCTATTCTAAGAATTTGTCCATTTCCTCCAGGTTGTCCATTTTATTGACATATAGTTGCTTGTAGCAAGATCTCATGATCCTTTGTATTTCTGTAGTGTCAGTTGTTACTTCTCCTTTTCATTTCTAATTCTGTTGATTTGCGTCTTCTCCCTTTTTTTCTTGCTGAGTCTGGCTAATGGTTTATCAATTTTGTTTATCTTCTCAAAGAACCAGCTTTTACTTTTATTGATCTTTGCTATTGTTTCCTTCATTTCTTTTTCTTTCTTCCTTTTTTTTTTTTTTAAAGAAGATGTTGGAGGTAGAAGTTTATTAATTAATTAATTTATTTTTGCTGTGTTGTGTCTTCGTTGCTGTGTGAGGGCTTTCTCTAGTTGTGGCAAGCGGGGGCCACTCTTCATCGCGGTGCGCGGGCCTCTCACTGTCGCGGCCTCTCTTGTTGCGGAGCACAGGTTCCAGACGCGCAGGCTTAGTAGTTGTGGCTCAGGGGCCTAGTTGCTCCGCGGCATGTGGGATCCTCCCAGACCAGGGCTCGAACCCGTGTCCCCTGCATTAGCAGGCAGATTCTCAACCACTTCGCCACCAGGGAAGCCCATGTTTTTATTTATTTCTTATCTGATCTTTATGATTTCTTTCCTTCTGCTAACTTTGAGTTTTTTTGTCCTTCTTTCTCTAATTGCTTTAGGTGTAAGTTTAGGTTGTTTATTTGAGATTTTTCTTCTTGAGGTAGGATTGTATTGCTGTAAAATTCCCTCTTAGAACTGCTTGTGCTGCAACCCATAGATTTTGGGTCTTTGTGTTTTCATTGTCATTTGTTTCTAGGCATTTGTTTATTTCTTCTTTGATTTCTTCAGTGATCTCTTGGTTATTTTGTAGTGTATTGTTTAGCCTCCATGTGTTTGTATTTTTTACAGTTTTTTTTTTCCTGTAATTGATATCTAGTGTTATAGTGTTGTGGTCAGAAAAGATGCTTGATACATTTTCAGTTTTCTTAAATTTACCAGGGCTTGATTTGTGACCCAAGATATGGTCTATCCTGGAGAATGTTCCATGAGCACTTGAGAGTAAGTGTATTCTGTTGGTTTTGGATGGAATGTCCTATAAATATAAATTAAGTCCATCTTGTTTAATGTGTCATTTAAAGCTTGTGTTTCCTTATTTATTTTCTGTCTGGATAATCTGTCTCTTAGTCTAAGTGGGGTGTTAAAGTCCCCTACTATTATTGTGTCACTGTTGATTTCCCCTTTTATGGCTGTTAGCATTTGTCTTATGTACTGAGGTGCTCCTATGTTGGGTGCATAACTATTTATAATTGTTATGTTTTCTTCTTGGATTGATCCCTTGATCATCATGTAGTGTCCCTCCTTATCTCTTGTACCAGTCTTTATTTTAAAGTCTGTTTTGTCTGATATGAGAATTGCTAGTCCAGCTTTCTTTTGATTTCCATTTGCCTGGAATATCTTTTGCCATCTCCTCACTTTCAGTCTGTATGTGTCCCTAGGTCTGAAGTGGGTCTCTTGTAGACAGCATATGTATGGGTCTTGTTTTTATACCCATTCAGCCAGTCTGTGTCTTTTGGTTGGAGCATTTAATCCATTTACATTTAAGGTAATTATCAATATGTATGTTCCTATTACCATTTTCTTAATTGTTTTGGGTTTGTTTTTGGAGGTCTTTTCCTTCTATTGTGTTTCTTGCGTAGAGAATTTCCTTTAGCATTTGTTGTAAAGTTGTTTTGGTGGTCCTGAATTCGCTTAGCTTTTTCTTGTCTGTAATGCTTTTAATTTCTCTGTCAAATCTGAATGGGATTCTTGTTGGGTAGAGTATATTTTTATTTAGTTTTAAATTTTTATTTCCTTTTTTTTTTTTTTTTTACCATCTTAACCATTTATTTCAGTAGTGTTAAGTATTTTTACATTGCTGTGCAAGCTCCAGAACTGTGCTTATCTTGTAAAACCCTGTCTCTTTACGCATTAAAGAATATGTCCCCATGTCTCCCTTCCCCCAGCTTATTTTTTTATTGTTAAAAATTCATTATTTATTTATTTATGGATGCATTGGGTCTTTGTTGCTGCGAGTAGACTTTCTCTAGTTGCGGTGATCAGGGGCTGTTGTTCATTGCAGTGCACATGCTTCTCTTTGCAGTGGATTCTCTTGTTGTGGAGCACGGGCTCTAGGCACATGGGCTTCAGTAGTTGTGGCACACAGGCTCAGTAGTTGCAGCTCGCAGGCTCTTGAGTGCAGCCTCGGTGGTTGTGGTGCACGAGCTTAGTTGCTCCACGATATGTGGGATCCTCCTGGACCAGGGCTCGAACCCATGTCCCTTGCATTGGCAGGGGGATTCTTAAACACTGCACCACCAGGCAAGTCCCTATAGGCCATTTTTAATGCTTTCTTGCCTTTCTGTCTATGTTTTAGAGTATGACACATACCCTTATCCGGTGATGCAAAGGAAAACATCAAGAGCCTGTGTAGAAGTCCCAGTAAAGAAACTTCCCAACCTAATAAACTTTTGTATGTTTGTTTGTTTTTGTCGTTTTTTGTTTTTTGAGGAAATATGCTTTTTGTTCTGTAGTCATTTGGAAGAATGGGTTTTTCTCAGTGTGGAAGTCCTTGTCCTAATTGGTTTGGGTGCCTGTAACAAAAATACCATCTACTTGAGGAACAAACATTTATTTCTCACAGTTCTGGAGGCTGGGAAGTCCGAGATTTGACAGCATACTGTTTCCTGCCTTCTTGTAGATATCTGCCTTCTATTTGTAAGAGAGAGAGGAAGAGAGAGGGAGAGAGAAGTAGAGAGAGAGAAGCTGAGACTAATCTCATCATGTGGCTTCCACTTTTAATCTCATTGCCTCTCAAAGTCTCCATCTCCAAATATCATCACATTGGGGATTAGAGTTTCCCCATGAATTTTGGGGGACACAACATATGGTCCATAAGATCTTTAGTGATACAGATTTTCCAAAATGACAGCAGTTGCTCTTTCTTAATTGCATAATAAAGACAGGATTGGAAGGATGGGTATGCTTGATGCAAAAACAGTGTTTTCCTGTTACCCTCTCAGAAAGGATTCAGAAACAATTGCATATGAAAGTGTTTTCTAAGTCAGAAACAACTGAATATTGGCAAGTTCATATAGTTCAACCTAATATACATAGATGAGGGACCACTAGATTAAAATTGGTATCATTTTTCTACATTTGTTCAATTTTCTCATTTTGCCAAGCCTGTTTCTCCACTGTAATTAGAAATTAACCCCAAAACAGACAAATGATAAAAGATTTTCCTTGTGCATATTGTCAAGGACAGAAAAACAAAGGGCGCGTCAGGCACCTTGAGTGCATAATGGTAATTATCACTAGGAGAACAAAGTTGGCTGTGAGTCTGGGAGCAGCTGCAAGGAAACAAGGGCAAGTCTGGGCCTGAGAAATGGTACCCTGAGACTCCGCTTAAAGGGACCAGATGGGGTTCCCCAGTTCCTTATATTTTCCTGAGAATAATTAACCATGGGAGGTGGCATAGGTTAGTTGTTAAGAGCTTGGCCTCGAGAATCAGATAAGCACTCAGTGTGGGTCCTGCCCCAGTAAGGAAGTGAGTTGATGTTTGATCTATGCTCTATTCCCATTATGCTTGGGGAGACAAGGACCACAAAAGATGGAGGAGGTAGAGAAGGTAGTAGTCCCTGAGAGTGGACCAGAGGACAATTGAAATACATCACAGGAACTGAGAGAATCAATGGAAGTGGGCAACGAAGAGCTGGTCTGAAGCAATGTGGAGGATTCTAAACCCTCAGGAGGCTCTTGTGGGTTCTCCAATTCCATGTAACTTGTTATTATATCTGGTCCTGGTGCATTGTCTTTACAGTGATCAATCTGGGTTTACTAATTATGCTACTTTAAATGTAATTATGTTACTTCAAATATAATTATATTACTTCAAATATAACCTGTTTTTTCCTTCACTTTATATTTAAATATTTTTCAAATATAGAGAAATGTTGAAAGAATATAAACACTTTATACTCATTACCTTGATTCAACAGTTGTTCATATTTTGCCATAGTTGATATAAGTATGTATACTTTTTCTGAATGCCTTGAAAATAAGTTGTAGATATCATGATATTCACCATAAATACCTTAAAATTTCTTTAATTAAAATTTTTTGAGGGACTTCCCTGGTGGTGTAGTGGTTAAGAATCGCCTGCCAAAGCAGGGAACATGGGTTCAAGCCCTGGTCTGGGAAGATCCCACATGCTGCGGAGCAACTGAGCCTGTGCGCCACAACTACTGAGCCTGAGCTCTATAGCCTGCAAGTCACAACTACTGAAGCCCGCACACGTAGAGCCAGGGCTCCATAAGAAGAGAAGCCACTGCAATGAGAAGGCTGTGCACCGCAGCGAAGAGTATCCCCCGCTCACCACAACTAGAAAGGGCCCACGCGCAGCCGCGAGGACCCAACGCAGCCAAAAATAAATAAATAAATTTATTTAAAAAAACCCTTATGTCATTCCTATAGCAACTATGATGTAAAACAGAAATATTAGAAAAGAAGTTTAATTGAGGTAACATTGGTTTATAACATTATATAAGTTCTATGTGTAAAACATTTTATTTCTACTTCTGTATACACTATGGTGTGCTCACCACCTAAATTTAGGTTTCCATCCTAAGTTTCCATCCCTCCCCTCATCATACAGTTGATCCCCTTTACCAATTTTGTCCTTCCCCGCCCCTTCCCCTCTGTATCAGTCACTGTAAATATTTTATATAACCACAATACCATCATCACATCTAAGACAATTAAATATCCTAATAACTTTTCCTAACTGGGACTTAACTGTATTTCTCCCTAAAGAAGTGGATACATTCATAATTTTAAAAATTACTATAGCAATTTTGAATATAGAGAAAAACATAAACATCAGCTGTAATCTTAATAGCCAGGAAACTAATGTTAAAAATTTAGTATGTTTCTTTCCATTCATCTTTTAAAGCCTATAGGATATATATTACAAAGTTTGATACAAAAAATTTTACATCCAGCCTTTTACAGTTAATATATCATTATCACTTTACTATGTTAAATGTTTAAAATATTTTTGTTGACTATGTACCATTTCATAAGGATCTGGTGTACTTTATTTCCCTATTCCCTTATAACTGGGGGACCATGCATTCTGGTTTGTCCAGGGCAGTCCTTTTGTATGACTGTTGTCCTGACAGAATTATTAAAACACCCCCCTTTACTCCCAGAGTTATCCCAGTTTGGAAGGAAACTATATAGTTACCTTTCCTGTAAACACCCTACCAACAATTGACCATTTGCCATTTTTAATTTTCTAATCTATTTACTCTTACATAAATTTTTGGGTGCATTTCCTATTATATCATGAAGGTATATTCCTAAAAGTAAAGTGACTAGATCAAAGAGTATGAACATTTTTAAGGTTTTGTCTGCATATTGCCCTGCTTGTATTTCTGTTAAATAGGCAAAATACTGTACTGTTAAAGTGTACTCACAAAATTTATCTGCTTTCAGCTCTGAAAATTTTATACCCTTGAGGAGGGTTTCTCAATACCTGCACAATTAACATTTTGGCCCAGATAATCCTTTTTGTAGAGGGCCATAGTATGCGCATTGTAGTATGATTTAGCAGCACCCCTGGCCTTTACCTCCTATTTGTCAGTAGCATCCCTACCCCAGTCATAACAATCAACATTGTCTCCAGATATTGCCAAATGGCCCCTGGGGACAAAATAGCCCTCAGTTGAGAATCACTGGCTCAGGAAAATGTATAGGAATAATAACAGGAACATCTTCCTTATCTAGCTTATTTGTCTCATTTTTTTGTCTCCTTTGTTTTTGATAAAAGAAATGCTGATTTAGCATACTGGAAATGGTAGAAGTTACTTGTTCAAGATTACATGACCCAAAGTGGCCAAGTAGGAATTTGAACCCAGGTCTGCCTGTCTTCAAAGTCTTATCCATGAGTCCTGCTGCCTAAAGGGCTCATGTAAGTATTGCTGTCATGCACTCACCATCGCTGAACAGCAAACAATAGGAAAAGAAATATTTTCACTCCAGTGAATTTCTGGCAATCATTTGGGATCTGTTTGATTGTTACCAAGGTAGTTCGTACTTATTTTTATCATCTGTACATGGGATTGGCTGTGTGAATAGAAGGTGCCCAATAGGTACTAGTTTCCACTTACACTTGCATAGGGTTTTCATAACCATCTGCTAATGAGTCTGCAGGACTTAAAGGGGAAACCAAATGAAAGGGGACTGATTACCTCTTCCTCTTTTGGCCTTTAAAAGCTGTTCTCTCTGCTTTCCCTCAATGTTGATGACTTGTACTTGGAAGAAGGGAACAGGAGACAAACAGACTCCAGGTCATTGACAGATGAAGGAAGTACAGTTTTAAGTCCCGGAAAGAAATGTTGATCCTTCTTTTTATCTTCTGTCTTCAAAGCCGTTCAGAATAAGAAAGCCATTTTCAATCTCTGAAAGTAAAACCCTGCATATGTAGTTTAGTTCCAGATTGTTTGGGCACAGGTTCTAAGACATAAATGTAGGGACTGGCGAGCGGAGAGAGGATCAGACTGGAGAGACCATTTTGGGTACATTTTTGTGGTAAAGTCAGTCCACCAGTACTGTCAATGAATGCCTGAGTGATGATGGGGTGGTAGGATGAATTTGGTGGGTATCCTAACATTGGAGGAGGGTGTTTGGCTTAAGTTTAGCAGCTAAGCTCAATTTAGAACTTTAAATACGGTAATCTCAGGAAGCATGGCTGGCCTAAAACTAGTTTTATCTAGGTTTTTCTCAATCTAAATAGTGGACATTGCTGATTGTGGAGGCTCTTGAAAGGAAAAGCAGAGAGGCACTCTGACAGAATCACCTTTCCCCTAGAAGATACTAGGCCAGGAGAGAAAAAAGAGACCTGGATCTGAAATACAGGGAGTTCTCTTTTATTCTTGAATTATTCTTAACTTCAAAATATGCCACTTTATGTTTTGTAGTATTCTGTGGTTTTTAAAATGTTTTCACAAATGTTAGATCTCTGACCACCTTAAGAGGCAAGTCAGGCAAACACCCACATTTCAGAAGAAGAAATGAAACATGGAGAAGTTGTATTTTTTTCCAGCTTTATAGAGTTAGGAGTGACAGAATATCCTTGATGCCTGTACATCAGTGTCGTCTGTAGTCTACACCAACGCTTATGTAGTTCCAGAGGTTACACAGTTTCTCTGTTCTTAGACTTTTTGTTGTTTTGTTGGAATTTTAAACGAGCCCATCTCTGAATAGTATTTAAAATAATGATTATTATGTGGTTGCCTTCCCCCAAATTCAACACAAGACTTCAGAGTATGCCCACTGTGTTCTCTGAAATTTGACTGCTACCCCTACTCTCTTTTTTTTAATGTTTTCCTCTTTTTTGTCCTTGTGTAAGGCTGAGCAGAGTTTATTGCTGTATATGTATCACATTTTGAGTTTATGGTAGCTTTTCTGTTAATGGGTTGGATATTATTTTGTTTCAACCCCTGTGACCCTGTGTCAGGACAACTCGGCTCCGGGATATATTGCTGAGTCGTAATTTAAAAACCCTTAACTCTTCTCCCTGTCAAGCAAACTTGAACATATAACAGTGTTGTCTTAAATAGGACAGAATTAGGATTTATTTTTTGGTAAATGATGGATATTTGAAAAACAGTATCTGCTTAAAATAGCTCTCTCTCTGTCTCTTCTCTCCTGTCTTTAGATTCTTACTCACAATGTGTTAAAGCATAATATAAGGTGGTAGAACTATCTTCCCCACTTTATCATGGTGCTATTTTCACTTATACCTTTCAACTACTTCATTTTATGAGTCTTTTTGACCCAAATTATTTTCTGTCCTGAACAGCTTTCTTATAGCTGATCGTTGCCAGTTGAAATTCTCAGTATTTTCTCTTCTTTTCTCTCCATCCTTGCCTCCTTTTTCTCACTCTCCCTTTCTGTTATTTTCTATCATTCATCCACCCACTGATCAATTCATCCATTCATCCATCCATTTCTATCTCTTAGTAATAGGAAGCTTATATTTAGCATGCATAGTAGCCAAAGCTGTACAATTTCAGAATTTAAAGTTCGAAAGTAGGGCTTCCCTGGTGGCGCAGTGGTTGAGAGTCTGCCTGCCGATGCAGGGGACACGGGTTCGTGCCCCGGTCCAGGAAGATCCCATATGCCGCGGAGCGGCTAGGCCTGTGAGCCATGGCCGCTGAGCCTGCGCATCCGGAGCCTGATGCTCTGCAACGGGAGAGGCTACAGCAGTGAGAGGCCCACGTAAAGCAAAAAAAAAAAAAAAAAAAAAAGTTCGAAAATATTCTTAAATTGAGTAAGTTTAAAGTGAATTTGGAATTGATCTGCCCACTCCATTTTTGAGAGTGTTTTATAATATTATTATGTTTTAAGTATGATTATATAGCCAAGTGCTCATAATTTATGGACTTTGTGTGGCATCAAAAACTAAGAAGTCTTAAAAAAAACACTAAGAAGTCTTTGCTTAAGAGATTGAAATTTAAAGTCAATTCAGGGTATAGATAAAAATGGCTTTCTGTGTCTATCCAGGTATATTTCAGTAATTGATCTTTATGATTTCAGCGGCTGTGCTGTTTCAGTATCTCCCCCCTCAACTTCTCCCCCCCAAGGATGGAGCCAGCCCTGCTAGCATTATAACCCTCAATCTTTGGCACTTTCATCAACTGCCTCAAGATTATCTCACATTCTAGTCTCTGAAGGAAAATGACAGGTGGCCAGAGAATTTTCTTTTAGCAATTCAGTCTGACTTCCTAAGAGAAAACTCTACTTCCCCATTTCCATCTTACAAAAGGCATCATGGAATTTAGATAACTCAGAGCTGAGTGACTGGTGAGTTACTGCATGATAAAGATATATTATTTAGGAGATGATGGTCAGAGACATGTAAACTAGATGAAGAAGGAAGAAATAATGGCTTCAGTCTCTATTTTTTGTGGAATAGTGCATATTTTCCAATATATAGTAGGTTTTCCTGTGTTTTAATATTGAGAATTTTGTGTTTGTGTTGGGGGGAGGGTACAAATAATAATGTAGTAAATCCAGGAAGATTTCGACTTAAGGTAACCTAGCTTATGAGCCAAGAAATGTGTCTTATGTGGGTGGTCTCACACTTTGTGCTAAATTTGTCTTTATTGTCTTTGTTGAAATGTTATGAGAAAAGAAAAAAAAATTAGGGATATATATAACCAGAGCTACAACCCTGAAGGCTTGTTTGTGGGTTCAAATTTTTTTAAAAAGCTTGTAATGAAATAATTTTTACTAATATTTAAAATATCTTAAACAGCTTTATTGAGATATACTTTAAATTTAATATAATTCTCTTTATATTGTACAGTTCAGTGGTTTTTAGCATATTTGTGATGTTGTGTGACCATCACTATAATCTAATTTTAGAACATTTTTACCATGCCAACAAGGAATCTCTTTAGCATTCACTCCCTGACCCCCAGCCCTAGACAACCATTAATCTGTCTTTTCTATTGACTTGCTATTTTGGACATCTCATATAAATGGAACCATACAATATGTGCTCTTTGGAGATTGACCTTTACTAATAACCTTTTGTGATTATACAAGAAAATTGTTTTAGAATTACTTAACATAGAATTTTTTAAAGAAGAATATTAAAACCACTTCTAGCAAATCACTCTTAAGAAAACAACTTTAAATCGTGTTTTATCTGTTTTTTCCCAGTCTTTTTCTATTTATTTGTTATTTCATTGATTAATCTGCTTAGCAAATTAATTTATTGAGTATGTAACATGGATCATTCACAGTGCTGGGCATTGGACATACTGAGGTACACAAACGAGCAGCTTAAGAGTTGATGAATAAGTAATAACCATTGTAATAAGTGTTACAAATGAGTACAGACTGCCTGTAATGTACAATGCAGATCTAACTTAATTTTTCTAAAGAAGTTATTTAATATATGCCTATATATGTGTATTTTATCTTATTTATTATTTAATATATATATAATTTATAATTTATCTTTATTGGAGTATAATTGCTTTACAGTGGTGTGTTAGTTTCTGCTTTATAACAAAGTGAATCAGTTATATATATACATATATCCCCATAGCTCTTCCCTCCTGCATCTCCCTCTCTCCCACCTCCCTATCCCACCCCTCTAGGGGGTCACAAAGCACCAAGCTGATCTCCCTGTGCTATGTGGCTGCTTCCCACTAGCTATCTATTTTACGTTTGGTAGTGTATATATGTCCATGCCACTCTCTCACTTTGTCCCAGCTTACCCTTCCCCCTCCCCATGTCCACAAGTCCATTCTCCAGTAGGTCTGTGTCTTTATTCCCATCTTACCCCTAGGTTCTTCATGACCTTTTTTTTTTTTCAGATTCCATATGTATGTGTTAGCATACGGTATTTGTTTTTCTCTTTCTGACTTATTTCACTCTGTATGGCAGACTCGAGGTCCATCTACCTCACTACAAATAACTCAATTTGGTTTCTTTTTATGGCGGAGTAATACTCCATTGTATATATGTGCCACGTCTTCTTTATCAATTCATCTGTTGATGGACACTTAGGTTGCTTCCATGTCCTGGCTATTGGAAATAGAGCTGCAGTAAACACTTTGGTACATGACTTTTTTTGAATTATGGTTTTCTCAGGGTATATGCCCAGTAGTGGGACTTCTGGGTCATATTGTAGTTCTATTTTTAGTTTAGTTTTTTTTTTTTTTTTTTGCGGTATGCAGGCCTCTCACTGTTGTGGCCTCTCCCGTTGCGGAGCACAGGCTCCGGACGTGCAGGCTCAGTGGCCATGGCTCACGGGCCCAGCCGCTCCGCGACATGTGGGATCTTCCCAGACCGGGGCACGAACTCGTGTCCCCTGCATCAGCAGGCGGACTCTCATCCACTGTGCCGCCAGGGAAGCCCTATTTTTAGTTTTTTAAGGAACATCCATACTGTTCTCCATAGTGGCTGTATTAATTTACATTCCCACCAACAGTGCAAGAGGGTTCCCTTTTCTCCTCAACCCTCTCCAGCATTTATTATTTGTAGATTTTTTGATGATGGCCATTCTGACCGGTGTGAGGTGATATCTCATTGTAGTTCTGATTTGCATTTCTCTAATGATTAATGATGTTGAGCATCCTTTCATGTGTTTGTTGGCAACCTGTATATTTTCTTTGGATAAATGTCTATTTAGGTCTTCTGCTCATTTTTGGATTGGGTTGTTTGTTTTTTTGATATTGAGATGCATGAGCTGCTTGTATATTTTGGAGATTAATCCTTTGTCTGTTGCCTCATTTGCAAATGTTTTCTCCCATTCTGATGGTTGTTTTTTCGTCTTGTTTATGGTTTCCTTTGCTGTGCAAAAGCTTTTAAGTTTCATTAGGTCCCATTTGTTTATTTCTGTTTTTATTTCCCTTTCTCTAGGAGGTGGGTCAAAAAGATCTTGCTGTGATTTATGTCATAGAATGTTCTGCCTATGTTTTCCTCTAAGAGTTTTATAATGTCTGGCCTTACATTTAGGTCTTTAATCCATTTTGAATTTATTTTTGTGTATGGTGTTAGGGAGGGTTCTAATTTCATTCTTTTACATGTAGCTGTCCAGTTTTCTCAGCACCACTTATTGAAGAGGCTGCCTTTTCTCCATTGTATATTCTTGCCTCCTTTATCAAAGATAAGGTGACCATATGTGCGTGGGTTTATCTCTGGGCTTTCTATCCTGTTCCATTGATCTATATTTCTGTTTCTGTGCCAGTACTGTACTGTCTTGATTACTGTAGCTTTGTATTGTAGTCTGAAGTCAGGGAGCCTGATTCCTCCAGCTCCGTTTTTCTTTCTCAAGATTGCTTTGGCTATTCTGGGTCTTTTGTGTTTCCATACAAATTGTGAAATTTTTTTGTTCTACTTCTGTGAAAAATGCCATTGGTAGTTTGATAGGGATTGCATTGAATCTGTAGATTGCTTTGGGTAGTGGAATCATTTTCACAATGTTGATTCTTCCAATCCAAGAACATGGTATATCTCTCCATCTATTTGTATCTTCTTTAATTTCTTTCATCAGTGTCTTATAATTTTCTGCATACATGTCTGTTGTCTCCTTAGGTAGGTTTATTCCTAGGTATTTTATTCTTTTTGTTGCAATGGCAAATGGGAGTGTTTTCTTAATTTCACTTTCAGATTTTTCATCATTAGTGTATAGGAATGCAAGAGATTTCTGTGCATTAATTTTGTATCCTGCTACTTTACCAAATTCATTGATTATCTCTAGTAGTTTTCTGGTAGCATCTTTAGGATTCTCTATGTATAGTGTCATGTCATCTGTAAACAGTGACAGCTTTACTTCTTCTTTTCCAATTTGTATTCATTTTATTTCTCTTTCTTCTCTCACTGCTGTGGCTAAAACTTCCATGTTGAATACAAGTGGTGAGAGTGGGCAACCTTGTCTTGTTCCTGATCTTAGTGGAAATGCTTTCAGTTTTTCACCATTGAGGACAATGTTGGCTGTGGGTTTGTCATATATGGCCTTTATTATGTTGAGGAAAGTTCCCTCTATGCCTACTTTCTGGAGGGTTTTTATCATAAATGGGTGTTGAATTTTGTCAAAAGCTTTTTCTGCATCTATTGAGATGATCATATGGTTTTTCTCCTTCAATTTGTTAATATGGTATATCACATTGATTGATTTGCGTATATTGAAGAATCCTTGCATTCCTCGAATAAGCCCCACTTGATCATAGTGTATGATCCTTTTAATGTGCTGTTTGATTCTGTTTGCTAGTATTTTATTGAGGATTTTTGCATTTGTGTTCATCAGTGATATTGGCCTGTAGTTTTCTTTCTTTGTGACATCTTTGTCTGCTTTTGGTATCAGGGTGATGGTGGCCTCGTAGAATGAGTTTGGGAATGTTCCTCCATCTACTATATTTTGGAAGAGCTTGAGAAGTATAGGTGTTAGCTCTTCTCTAAATGTTTGATAGAATTCGCCTGTGAAGCCATCTGGTCCTGGGCTTTTGTTTGTTGGAAGATTATATAAGTATTTTAAATAATTGGAATCATATGACACACAAAGTTTAGTATCTTTTTTTCTTAAAAATTTGTAATGAATAATTGCCTATTTCTTTAAATATTCTTTGAGAATGCTATTTTCAATGACTTTGTAATATTCTACTGGATGGGTATATCAAATTTATTGGAAATTTGAACATTGCCTGGAATTTAAACTCACAGTGCCATTCATCTGAGGTTTAAAGTGACAAAAACTTATGTGTGAAAGCATATGAATTTATAAATAAGACCTAGTTAATTCCTTTTAATGTATGTCTGCCCTGTACCTTTTGCTTCAAGATCCTTCTGGATTCAGGACTTAGGATTTATGGCTCCTGGACATAAAAAGGTGGTTACAGCACCTTTTGCTTTAATAGACACTCTCACTGTCACTGCTTTAAGATATTTGGGAAATCGCAGAGAAATCCAATGTAAGAGGTGGCAAAAAAAACTGCTGAGCTTTCATGGGCTCCTCTGGACTCCAAGTTGAGAGTTCTTTCTGGACTTAGTTTAGGTACTAGGGTGATTGTTGGGAAGTTAGGGGCAGGAAAAGATTTTGTTGAAAATCAACTTTTAAAAGAAATGGTGACTCTACAATCATTGATGTTTGGGAAGTACTCTCTTTTTTATTTATGAATTTATTTGCTTTCTATTTTTCCTTTTGGTTTCTCCTCATTTTAATCTGTTTCTGTGTGCTCCCATCTTGTTTATTTAGTTTATTTATTTATTTTTGGCTGTGTTGGGTCTTTGTTATTGTGCATGGGCTTTCTGTAGTTGTGGCAAGTGGGGGCTATACTCTTGGTTACAGTGTGCGGGCTTCTCATTGTGGTGGCTTCTCTTGTTGTGGAGCATGGGCTCTAGGCATGTGGACTTCAGTAGTTGTAGCACGCAGGCTCAGTAGTTGTGGTGCACGGACTTAGTTGTTCCGCGGCACATGGGATCTTCCTGGACCAGGGCTCGAACCTGTGTCCCCTACATTGGCAGGCGGATTCTTGATCAGTGCGCCACCAGGGAAGTCCCTCCCACCTTGTTTAAATGTGCCCTCTATTTATCTCTGTTTCTTTCCTGTGCAGGTCAGACATATTGTCAGCTACTACTCTGGGGTCAAAGTCATCCATAAATCCTCTTCTGTTGGTCTCTTGCTTTTCTCCCACCCTTGCGTGTTGCCATTTTCTTCCCCACTTTTGTGTTCCATTTTGTTTTCTTGGGCTGTTAGCTCTACTTCTATTCTTTCTTGGGGGGTTATAAGGTCCTTTTTTCATTTAGTGGTATAACGTCTCTTCATTCTGTTATGCTTTGGTATCTGTGATGCTTCTCTCTCTCTCTCTGTATTAATATGTGTTTCACTTTGGCTCTGTTCATTTCTGTTCCTGAATTTCTTCAGTAGCTTCTCACACATCCTATGTAGACTCATCGAGGGTAGGGAAATTGGAAGGAAAGGGAAAGGACAGCTGCTGTAGTCACTGATGGAACAGCAGCTCCTAATGTAGATTTACTTAGAAACGGGACTAACTGAAAAATGGAATTTCCCTAACATGCTGCTCCTATTAAGAAGTTTCCTGGCTTAAGTCCAGAGATTCATTGTTTTTAAAGAAGACCTCTAAAAATAGGCTGGTCCTCCAAGTATGATTATTTATAGAGCCACACCCGATTCTCCCCATGAGCACAACTGACTGTTTTAGCGGCTTGTAATAGGGGAGATATTCTAAGAGGCAGCTGCCTAGAGTCACTTTGAAATAGGTTTTAAAAATTTCACACACAGGATGTGCTTCAGTACTCCATATGACAGAAATGGTTGTTTAAGAGCTCTTACCCCAGGGCTTCCCTGGTGGTGCAGTGGTTGAGAGTCCACCTGCCAATGCAGGGGACACGGGTTCGTGCCCCGGTCTGGGAAGATCCCACATGCCGCGGAGCGGCTGGGCCTGTGAGCCTTGGCCACTGAGCCTGTGCTTCCGGAGCCTGTGCTCCGCAGCGTGAGAGGCCACAACATTGAGAGGTCTGCGTACTGCAAAAAAAAAAAAAAAAAAAAAAAAAAAGAGCTCTTACCCCAGCTGGCAAGAAAAGAGGGTCAAAGAGTCAATTTGACAAAACTTATTGTAGGGCTGCTATGTGCCCTATACTGAGCTGGATGCTGGGAAGTTATAGATGCTGGGAAGTTATATGCTGGATGCTGGGAAGTTGTATATTACCTACCATGGTCATAGTCTACCCTGCTCATAGTCTAACAAGGAACTTGCTTTCATCCATCAGTTCATTCATTTATTTATGCAACATGAATGAACAAACTCTTAGACCTTGAACTCAAGTAGTTCACAGCCAAAGTGTTGCTTACTGTTCTTGGGAAGTCATGTTTTAGAAAAGGAGTTAGGGAACTAACATTTTACATACAGAAAGAATGGTATGTAAAACCATTTCATACCATGGTATGTAAGATTTCAGTTTGATAAATTTTAGATTTCAAATTGATACAAAATTTCTGAAATAACCAAGAGCTTTTCATAGTGGCCCTAATATAATTGGAAAGTTGGAATGGATGATTTCTAAGGCTGTTTTCAATTATTAAAAAAGATTGTTTTCTGATTTTATTCATGTCTATTTTATCAATTGCTCTCCATCCATAAGAGTCATATACCTGAAAGACATTTATCTAACTCACAGAGATAAAATTTTAGTTTCTGTAGCCAAACATCACATTTTATTTTCATTTATAACAGGTGCCCCCGGATAGTACTGGACATATGGTCTGGGTTTGTCCTAATAGATCAGTGTAATTTTTTGACCCTGAGTAATTACATCAAAATAACTTACCTTTAGTCATAATTGGATATTTAAATCAGAAGTCTGTCATTACCCTTGCATAGTCTGAAATAAACTGCTTCGTTGGTGCAATCAGTATGTTTTCTGGTGATGTGTAAATGTTTGAAAATACTAATTACCTAATTAAGCACCAAAAAATAACCCTGTTCCAAATCAAATTTATGTTGGTAAAGGAGAGAGATTAAAATGATTATCTCAGATTAAAGGGGAAGGAGTTTGAAAAGAAAAGAAGCTCCTTCATTCAGTGTCTGTGTCTCATTTTTTACTTGGACACCAGTCAGCATTGCCTTCACAGGCAGAGTATCTGAGTATTCACGTGATGGCTATGCTGACTTACCTGGAAATATAATGCATTTGTGCAATTGCTGTCACCCCAGAATCTTTGAGTACCAGACGGAAGTTGGCTGAAAGGCAAGTGTGGAAAAATGTGGACCAGATTTGAATAGTTCCCAGGTTAGACTAAAAGAAGTATAGAGCTATCATCAAATTTTAGCCAGTGATATTTGGGTCTAGTAAATGTAGCAGAAGAGACAGTAAACAAGAGCCATCCAGGATAAATAGATTTTTTTTATGTTAATAGTGATAAGGTATAATTTAAATAGGAAATGATAGTCTAGTGGTCCCTTCTATGGTATTGATTTAAAAATTAGAGCAGATTCAGTATGCTCATCATACAATAAAGAGAAGAGGCAATAAGAAAAGTATAATTTTCCCTTCAAAGGCTCTCATTTAAAATAAGCTTTAAATTTACTATTGCACTATTATGTTTCTTTTATAAACTCAGCATATTTTATTTTAAGCTTCTATGTTATGGAGTGGTTTATGTCATCTATTATCTAGTAAAAATAAAGTTCTGGACAAAGATGCACTGTACAACATCCTTAGACTATGAGCTCTATGAGTAAAATATCTAACAATAATTTGAATTTGAGAAGCCAAATGATTGGATTCTGATAAACACTATTCCTCTATGAAAATCAGATATATTGGCAATTGCATTTGGGAAATATGTTATGCCAGTTCATCTAATTCAGGCATCAAGATGAGTTTTGCATCAAAACGATAAATATTGGCCACCTACATAGTTGCAATATAGAACTGCCTTCTGTTTAATGTTTACTGCGTAGTTCAGATCTGAGCCTCTCTCTAATAGCACCTGACTTGGAGCCAGAAGATCTAGGTTCCAATTCTGGCTTCATTGTTCACTGACCCTGTGACATAGAGCAAGATGAAACTCAGGCTCAAGGTTCTCCTATGTGAAATGAGCCTAACAATATCACCGTACCAAATTGATGTTTGTGGTGAGGATCAAATAGCATTAGATAAGAGAATGGAAAAAAAAAGCTCTGAATACTGTAATCACCCCAAGTAGGTTAATAATAAATATAAGGTAGCAATGTTGTCAAATGCATTTTAATAGAAAAATTTCTTTATTTTTCCAACAACACAAAGTGAAATTATTGGCAAGTACATGTGGCAAACATAAATATGGAATATGAGCTTGTAGGCGTTCATTTTCTTCCTTACCTACTTTGCTTAGGGAGCCTTACCTCAGTCTTGCTCAGGAGCATCTTAGCTGAAGGCTTTCTCCTCCCTCCTACCCCATTACAATGGGTAATTATGTGCCACCTCCCTTATATGATCTAATGCTTGCTAGCATTCCTCTATGTAGCTCATGTCACCCTTTGTAATGGTTACTTGTGTGCATATTTGATTGTCTCTCCCGTTAAGTTCTGAACTCCATGAGGGTAGGCTCTTGTTTGTTTTGCTTACATACCTGATCACCAGCACAACATGTGGCACCAAATCATCACTGAATGATTGATCGTTAGGTAAAAGTTTCAGCTGTTAATATGTTTATCTAAATCAATTTGAGTCACTAACCAAAAATTGGGTTCAGGACTGCTCAAAAACTCCACACTGTAATCCGCAGAGATGAAGGAATAGTCAGTCATTCTACTTGAACTCGGATTAATTATGTTTGCTATAAACGCAGGTGCAAATTGCCGCCTTTGGGGCCCTAGGTTCAAAGTAAATTCAATTCTTTTAATATTACATGAAAAGGATTTCTGGTTTTAGTACTGTTTACTGCAGTCAGTCGTCTCGGATGTTGCAAACCTTCTGGTTGTAAATACATTTTGAGTCAATTTTTCATTATTCATTTATAAAATAATTCCTTAAAGTAAGATTATATTTTCAGAGAGAAATCCATATCTTAAGGCTTTTACTTTTTTTACTTGAGCTGTGCTTATTTACCTGAGCACATTCTCAGATTTATTGAGGCCAAACCATCATAGCACATCAACAAGATTGCACAGGACCCAGAGGCTTATGAGTTCCTGTCACAGCTCTGCACATAACTTCTCTGTGGCCTTGTGCCAGTCAGTAAGCACTTATGGACTTTAATGTCCCAGTCATGTAATTGGGATTATAATGTGTGTTTCTTCCCCACCTCACTTGAATTGTGAGAGGATTAATGAAGAGACTGACTTGACCCTACCAGTGAGAAAGAAATAAATCACTTGCTTTTTAAGAAGTTCATTAACTGTTTGAGGCTAGTAGCTATTTAGTGCTTGGAAAAGATAATTTACTAAATGATCCCAGGTTAGCCTCAAAGATGTAATGCACCTCCCCAAAGTGAGAAATTGTTCACTTCTTGCTGGCAAGAGCAGGCATTCAACCTTGTATATCACTTTGCAGGAGTAGGTTTCATACACGTGCATATCAGTCACATCGCTCTGTTAATACCTTGTAAAAAATAATGCTGGTGAGACTGTATTGAGAATATATTCAAATGGATTTTACAGTTAATATTTGTTCAAATGAGAAACACTGTGCTGTACTTGATATTTATGTTATTTTGCATCCTAATTATTTTGGGGGAAAAATGTTCAAGCAAGTTCTAGAAACACATTTGCTTTTATCATAGCAGTGTTTCTGTAGTCATGTCCCCCCACAAGCTTTGTGTCTTTTTTAAATTAACTGATATAGCTACCACGTAAATGTCTGTAAAACGTGTTTTGTTTTGTTTTGCGGTACGCGGGCCTCTCACAGTTGTTGTGGCCTCTCCCGTTGCGGAGCACAGTCTCCGGACGCACAGGCTCAGCGGCCATGGCTCACGGGCCCAGCCACTCCGCAGCACGTGGGATCTTCCCGGACCGGGGCACGAACCTGTGTCCCCTGCATCGGCAGGCGGACTCTCAACCACTGCGCCACCAGGGAAGCCCTGTAAAACATGTTTTATGATAAAAAAAGAAGTCCCCATACCTGAAAAGTTTAGAAAAAACTGTCCAGTAACAAGTCTGACTATATTTAGAGAACAAATCTGGGTATTTTAGCATTTCTGTTCCTGACTATAACAAGATCTAAGATACCATTTTGGATTTTCCCCATTGTTTCTACCACTTCTGTCTCACTGACTAATTTTCTGATCTCTGTTGTTGATCAGAATTGGGTTCAGAAATCATGTACCTTTATTCTTCCTTCTAACTTATCAAAGAGGGGCTCTTATCATGCACACCAAGAATTTATGAGATGTACTGATTTTATCAAATAGGCTTCTTTGAGATGCCTAGCTATTTGAAGTCTCCCATAATTACATATCTTGAGACAGTATATGTGAATGTGTTTAGCACAGTGTCTAGTAGCTACACAGTAGATGTTCAGTAAATCTAAGTCTTTTTGCCTTTAAAATGGCTGCATCAGAAATGTGACATTTACATCCTTCAATTGGCCAAAGGGCCTGTGGTATATGCCCTGAATGGTCTCAGGTCTCTTTCTTTTTTCTTTTATACTCTTCCAAGTTTTCTACCAATCACACTGTTCTTTCTCCAACCTGGGCTTCTTTTCATTGAACTAATACATTTTCATCACTGAAATCTAGTTGCAAAGTTATACTATCAAGTTTGGGAAATACATTACAGTCGCCCCTAGGTATTCATGGGGGACTGGTTCCAAGACCCCTGCAGATACCAAAATCTGCAGATGCTCAAATCTCTTTAATACAATGCTATAGTATTTGCATATAATCTATGCACATCCTCCCATATACTTTAGAACATCTCTAGATTATTTATAATACCGAATAAAAAATAAATGCTATGTAAATGTAAATGCTATGTGCTGGAGTATGGCAAATTCAAATTTTGTTTTTTGGAACTTTCTGGGATTTTTTTGGAATAATTTTGATCTGTAGTTGGTTGAATCTGTGTGAGCAGAACCTGTGGATACAAAGGGCCAACTGCACTTTCTTTGCTTAGAACACCCCTGCTCTTTCTGCTCTTTTGGACTCTGTTTAAGAGTCACCTACTCTAGCAAGCTTTCCCTACCCTCTGGTTTGAGTTAGATGTCCCTCATCTCTTATTTCATAGAAATCCATATGTATCTCTATTGGTATTTAAAATACGATAATTGTTAGTCCACTAAGCTGCCTCACCCACTAGATTGTAGGTCGCAGCCACTGAGCTTCTCAGGCACTGTATTTCATCTCCGTATGTACATAATCAGCATTCAATAAATATTTACTGATCCGATAAATAAAATTGTATTTATTTCCTTGTGTTAGTATCTCAAATTTATTAGCCATTATGCTTTGGAGTGTAGATATCTCAGATCATAACTCTTATTTCTGCCTCTCCTTTACAAGTGGGTTTCTCATGTAAATTATTGAGCATCTCCTCCATTGTGAGTTTTCTTCCAATGTCATTTATGTCCTCCAAAGTAACCATTCTATTTTTATAGTTTTAACTGAGCATTTTCACCACACCACTTTCATTTCCCATTTAAAGACTTTCTGATCAAAGCTGTAAATTTCTGAGCAAACATATTGAGTCTTCCATTTCTTGCAAGATGAGTGTTTTGTCCCAACTAATTTTCATCATTTTGATCTTTTTTTAAACTTTTCATTTTATATTGCAGTATAGTTGATTAATAATGTTGTTAATTTCAGGTGTGCAGCAAAGTGATTCAGTTATACATATACATGTATCTATTCTTTTTCAAATTCTTTTCCCATTTAGGTTGTTACATAATATTGAGCAGAGTTCTCTGTGCCACACAGTAGGTCCTTGTTGGTTATCCATTTTTTTTTAATCCATTTGAAATATAGCAGTGTGTACATGTCAATCCCAAACTCCCTAACTTTCCCTCTCCCCCTCCCCCACCCTTCCCCCCTGGTAACCATAAGTTCATTCTCTAAGTCTGTGAGTCTGTTTTGTAAATGAGTTCATTCGTATCAATTTTTTTAGATTTCGCATATAAGCAATATCATACGACATTTCTCTTTCTCTGTCTGACTTACTTCTCAGTATGACAATCTCTAGGTCCATCCATGTTGCTGCAAATGGCATCATTTTATTCCTTCTAATGGCTGAGTAATATTGCATTGTATATAAGTACCACATCTTCTTTATCCATTCCTCTGTCAACGTTTTGATATCTTAAACAATCTTAGAAGTCCAAATCACATTCTGTATTCTCATAACCATCCATTGCTTCTACTCTCTTCTCTTCCCCAAATCAAACTTTTCAGTTTGAGTTAAAAATACATCCCTGGTTCCCAAAGTCTCAAGTTTCCTCTTGGCATAGATACTTTCTAGATTTCTCTACAGTGTTTTTCATCTCACTGTGAAACACCAGGAGTGAGACATGTTTGTTGTTGTGTCCCAGAAAAATCAACAGCTTCTGAGTGTTTGTGTCAGTCGATCCAAGTCACTTCCATACCCCATACCAAATACTACCCCACCACTCCCTCCAGCCCCCAGCTTTGTCATTGACATTATGGCATATATTTCCTTCTAATTCTTCAAGGATGATTTAGTTAGGCTTCGTCAAAGGATCCAGAAAAACCCACTGTGGGTCCAAATCTCAAAGGTGTGGCATAGCTTAAGTGCTTTAGCATTTTTTCCCCTTCTTGCCTAATTCTTTTTATATTTTTAATGTATTCCGTTTTTTTAAAAAAATATTTATTTACTTGGCTGTGTCGGGTCTATGTGGCGGCACGCGGGCTTTTTGTTGCGGCACGCGGGCCTCTTTCTAGTTGTGGTGTGCAGGTTTTCTCTTCTGTAGTTGTGGCGCGGGTTCCAGAGCTCGTGGAATCTGTAGTTTGCCGCATATGGGCTCTCTAGTTGAGGCGCGCAAGCTCAGTAGCTGTGACGTGTGGGCTTAGTTGCCCCGCGGCATGTGGGATTCTAGTTCCTCGGCCAGGGATCAAACTCGCATCCCCTGCATTGGGAGGCGGATTCTTTACCAGTGGAGAACCAGGGAAGTCCCTAATTCTTTTTATTAACCCCTCTCTCAACAATGATTATGATTCTCAGAATACTTTATTTCCTTCCTATTTGTAGTCTTTTCTGTATCTGAAGAAGAAAGTAATCATTTTCTCTGACAAGCTGGGTGATATGGGGGTAATTTTCTATAGAAAATTTATGTGTATTTCTATATGAGGCAGGGAAGATAATGCTTTAGCACTAACATAGAACCTTTATAACCAGTTTCCACATTGATTTTACAGGTACTGATTTCAAATTAGTTTACAGTATTGATATACTTTACTTTGTGCCCTATATAGAAGACTTTGTGGGGGGTTTTTTGTTTGTTTTGTGTTTGTTTTTTGTCTTTTAGTCAAAACAAAAGGAAAACATATACTTCTGTGGTTTCTACATTTTATTTATAAAACTTTGGAAATCTTATAGATATGCAGTTAGGATAGTGATTGCAAAACCAATTTTCAGTGTTCCTATGTTCTGTGCTATTTATTTTATTTATTTTTAAAAATTTTTATTGGAGTATAGTTGATTTACAGTATTGTGTTAGTTTCTGCTGTACAGCAAAGTGAATCAGTTTCACATATAAAAATATCCACTCTTTTTTAGATTCTTTTCCCATATAGGCCATTACAGTATATTGAGCATTCCCTGTGCTAAACAGTTGGTCCTTATTAGTTATCTATTTTATACATCATAGTGTGTATATATCAATCCCAATCTCCCAATTATCCCTCCCCCCTTACCCCCTGGTAACCATAAGTTTCTTTTCTACATGTGTAACTCTATCTCTGTTTTTGTAGGTAAGTTCATTTGTACCCTTTTAAAAAATTATTTTATTTTATTTTTTTAAGATTTTTTTGATTTGGACCATTTTCATAGTCTTTATTAAATTTGTTACAACACTGCTTCTGTTTCACGTCTTGGATTTATTTTGGCCATGAGGCATGTGGGATCCTAGCTCCCCAACCAGGGATCGAACCTGTACCCCATGCACCGGAAGGTGAAGTCCCAACCACTGGAGCACCAGGGAAGTCCCTGTACCCTTTTTTGAGATTCCATATATAAGCGATATCGTATGATATTTGTCTTCTCTGCCTGACTTACTTCACTCAGTTTGACGATCTCTAGGTCCATCCATGTTGCTGCACATGGCATTATTTTGTTCTTTTTTATGACTGAGTAATATTCCATGGTATATATGTACCACATCTTCTTTATCCATTCCTCTGTTGATGGACATTTAGGTTGCTTCCATGTCCTGGCTCTTGTAAATGGTGCTACAGTGAACATTGGGGTGCATGTATCTTTTCGAATTATGGTTTTCTCAGAGTATATGCCCAGGTGTGGGATTGCTGAGTCATATGGTAGCTCTATTTTTAGTTTTTTAAGGAACCTCCATACTGTTCTCCATAGTGGCTGTATCAATTTACATTCCCACCAACAGTGTAGGAGGGTTCCCTGTTCTCCACACCCTCTCCAGCATTTATTGTTTGTAGATTTTTTGATGATGGCCATTCTGACCTGTATGAGGTGATACCTCATTGTAGTTTTGATTTGCATTTCTCTAATAATTAGTGATGTTGGGCATCTTTTCATGTGCTTTTTAGCCATCTTTTTTCACATCTGCAGCCTAGTCATGTGGACATATTAGAGATCCTTTTGCGCTCTTAACTTTGGTGACTGAGGGTGCTGCTCGTGGTGGATTAGCCTGGCAGAACAATATTGTTGGAGTAGTTCTATGGCCATTCATGTAGACAGTCTTTCTCTTTTACTTCAACCTAAATATTATGGCAGGCCAATTGTTGTGTCAACATGTGAGAACTTGTTTTTACAAATGAAGTTTCAACAGAGCATTTATTACTTCAGAGGTTTATAAGGTTAATACATTTTTGAAAAGAATGTGATTCAAGTATGATATTTTGACAAATATAAATTATTAATATATATTAACATTATTAAGGAGAAGAATTAATTGACATTACTTGAGAGGAGATATTGAGAAAGGGTTGAGCTGTCCATATGTTTTTGTAACTATTCCTGTAGCTGTGAGTGTTGTGGGAATCAAACATAGTGGCAGTGATACCTTTTGTTCACATCACACTTCTAACTTTAACATAGTACTTTCATCTCATTTAATTCTTAGAATAACCATGTAAGATAGGCAAGAAGAGTATAAGCCAGATAAGAATGTTAGGGCTCAGGAGAGGTTGAGTGATTTGAGGACCAGCCAAGCCAAGACTGGAGCTCTCCTCCTGAGCTCCCAGTGTCAGGCTTGTTCCATCACAGTGCTCGGACTTGTTCAAAGAATATGCTAAAGTGCCATTTGAGCCAGTTTTGAAATAGTAATTCTTTCCAAGTCAGTATACAGGCCAAAACAAATTAAATTTCTGTTTTAAAAAGTAGGGATCTTAGCATTTATCTTTATCATCTTCATGCACTAATATTAACTGAGGTTTCACAGGGTGGTTGGCGCTGTAATTGACTAATTTCATGTGAGTTCAGGCTTCCCATAAGGCAATGATAAAGCAAAATGTTGCTGGCTAAAAACATTCTGTCAGATACACAGGTAAAAATATTTTTCTTTCCTTTTATCAGTGTTGTTTAATGTTATTAAGCTAAATTTTTACCTCCCTCTGAAGCCAAGCAAAACATAGCAGATGCAGAGGTACCACTGATTTTTGAAAAAAGCTCTGTACTCAGAGAAGCTCCAGGGGTGTATGTGTGTGTGTGTGTGTGTGTGTGTGTGTGTGTGTGTGTGTCTGTGGGTGTAATAATGGCATTTGTCCATTTACTGGTGCATCAAAATTGCTGCCTTTCCTCTGCTGCTTTTGTTAATACAAACTATTGTTGGCACTTCACTGGGTACCATGTGCTGATTTTCACCCTTGCTTTTAGGACTTGAATCTATCTTATGCATTGCTTCATCACAAAGAACTTTAGTAATTTTATTCTCATTGTATCTGAATGATCAACTTTGTATGTATGACTTGGGCTTGTTATATCCATTTTTAGCACATGTGTGCCTAGAGAAAAAGCAGGTTTTAAAAAAGAGAACAATGGAAGTTAATTATTTTGCTGTATAATGCTGTTCCGTTAAGCATTTGGCTTTGGCATTATTCATTGGCATCTGTCATTTCTCTATGCCTGAGGCTTTTAACTCAGATAACAATTCATCAGAGAAGCACAATTATTCAACAGGAATCCTCTGTGTAAGAACCTGAAGTGTAAACTATTTCAGCTATCATTTTTGGGGGTGATGTGGCAGCTTACTGATCACTATCAGTACCACCATAATGTCTCCTTGGCTCATGAAATTCATGACTAGAAGGTTTTCCTTCTTGTAGGTATTACTTGATCATGTTCTTTTCATTATAATGAGAAAATGGATGTGAAAGTGCTTTGAACTTTATTGAATGCTTAGCAAACATTAAAGTATCATTATTATCATCAGTTATGCCTACCAGAATGCTCACCTTAATAATGTGAGATTAGCTTGAAAAGGGAGCAAGATCTGGTATCTTTAGTTTTGTGCAAGTTGAGGGAATGTAGGAATAAAATCTCAGCTGACAAAGAAATATCTGATCCATTATCTGTTTTGTTACTGCCTTACAGGCTTTCAGTGCTTGGCAAAGAAGGATGAGATTGAGGCGGGGCAGAGGAATAGAGAGATAAGAGGGAAATAATTTCTCAAGAGACTTTCACTAAGATGTGGTGGGAAGACTGGCTCTTTGTCTCTCCCTCACCCTATTAATTTGTACTTGTGTTTTTTAGTTTTCATTAGAGTCAGTGATTGACGGTTTTCACTAAAATTAAGTTTTCTTGAGAGTTACCTTATACAGCAATACAATTTTCTAAGATTTCCTTAATACCCTGAAATTACTATAGGATAAGGAGAGAGAATCAATTTGGCACTTTACTTAATGTCTAACTTTGCCCAAAGCATGCTGTATGTGCTATAACGTTGTTATAACAACCCTATGAAGTAGAGTAGGTTTTCTCCATTTTATATACGAGAACAAGGAGGGTCCAAGATGATAAATCTATATGTTCAAGGCTATACAACTAGTAAATGGTAGAGCTGGAATTCAAGACTAGGTTTCTCAGAACCCTGTACCAGGGCTTTTAACCTTGTACCCAGCGTACTGACTTTAAAATGACATGCTTATGCATTTGATATTTTCAAGGTTCTTTCACGAAGGTAATTTTCTCTGACTTTACCAAGAATTGTGGTGATGAGCAGAAATGATTTGCTTCATTTTTACAAATGAGCTTCAGAGTGTTTTATCAGTTAAGGTATCTGCTGTAACACAAAGTCTAAAAATGTGCGATGTTCTAATATGGTACAAGTTTATTTCTCTTCCATATAAAGTAAAACCCCCCCCAAAACCCTCATGTTTATAATTGGTGGAGTTGGCTGTTTTCCAAGCAGCAACTCAGACACCTAGTTGCCATCCATTTGGTGGAGCCTTCATCTTACACATATGGTTTACAAGATTATACTGGTAGAAAGAATATGAAGAGGGAGAAAGTGATGGCAAAGATCATGTCTCTTCCAGTTCTAGGGAGAGCTAGCTACCAAATGACCCTACTTAATTGCAAGAGGGACTGGGAAGTGTAGTCTCTGGCTGGGCAGAGCTGAAGGTTCAATGGGCACATGACTGATCTTGTGAGTTTTTGCAGGTGATAGTTTTACCAAATGTTTTGCCACTGTGTACCAGGATCCTCCATCTTTCTAGTCTCTGACATTAATTCCTTATTATCCACTGCCTGGCCACAAAGCCAATCCCATATATTTTAGGTTTTTCTTACAGTAGTACCCCATTTTAAGGAATGATTTTTTTTTTATATTGATTGCAACAGACTAACTGCTGTACCAAATAAACCTTAGAATTGTCATGGTTTACCACAGTAGAAGTTTATTTCTTGCTCACATCGTAGCAATGTGGGTCCACAATGATATATTTGTGTGTTGGGGGTAGGAGAAATCAGGGTTAGGGGAACTATGATCTATACAGTTTTTTGCACATCTTGACATCCACTTTGTCACCTTTAACAGGTGGCTTCCAAGATCACATGGGCATTGACATCTTGATAGTGAATGGGAGTGTTTTATGGGTGGGTCTAGTAGTGGTGTCTATCACTTCTGCTCACATTCCATTAGTCAGAACTAGGTCATATGACCACACCTAACTGCAAGGGAGGCTGGAAAGTATTGTATAGCTATGTGCTTAGGAAGAAGGGGCAATGGTTTGGTGAATAGCTAGCTATTCTGTTCCATAAGGAATAATGATTTTCTAAGCAGATTTACATTGGCCACATCTATACATTTGACAAGGACTGAGTATGTTTACATGAATTAAAAAATATTCCTGCCATTATGTAAGCAGAAAGAGAGGTGGAACAGCAAAAAGCTACCTAGCTGCAGCTGAAAGCTCCTGTTTCGCATTTGAGTTTATAAAATATACTGACAAATATGCAAAACACTAGGCAAACCTGCTTTGATTATATTTGCTGATAGTAAAAATTTGACTTTCAATGTACTGCATACAATTTTGTCATTTGAGAGAGGAAGTATATTTGTAGACCTATGAGTGAGTTCTCTCATCTTGAAAATAATCCATATTGGTAACTAGATTAAATTCATTTTATGGAAAATTTATATACCTGATGATTTAAAGAGTGTGATTTTGATAATATGTACTTTCTATCATAAGCATGTCTGACTTTAATTGCTTTGTATAGCAAAACATAGACTGATTACATAGCTTTCATTGTATTATTAAAATAAAATATTATAAATAAAATATTTTTGAAGACTAAAGTAAAAATAACTGTATTGGCATGCAAATGTTAGCATCAAACCTGAAAATTGCTATTATTTTAAGGAAAACAGATTTAAAATGAATGAATAGAATAGAATGAATGCTGTATTTTCTTATGCCTATCTTAAAAATACAACATAAGGTTCAAATTTATAAAGAGGAAATTATGAATAAATTAACTGAAACAACATCAGATTTTAGGAATATGGTGCTGCTATTCCAGTGGTTTTATTATGAGAATTTATTGTTGGTTTCTTGGCTTAGACGTGTGGAAAAGGGAAGGTTCACACTGAGCATGTGCAATGTACATGGTTGATTATATCTGACCAGTTGAAAACATGGGCCAAAAATTAGGTTTTAAGAAATATTTGTTGAATGTATAGATGGCATATTTTTGGGTTATTTGGTTCAGCATATTGTCAGAAATAGAAATCTTAATTTATACATAATCATGATTTTTTTTTCTAACAGTTTAAAAGTTTAGATTGTATTCTTTTTTTTTTTTGCGGTACGTGGGCCTCTCACTGCTGTGGCCTCTCCCGTTGCGGAGCACAGGCTCCGGACGCACAGGCTCAGCAGCCGTGGCTCACGGGCCCAGCCACTCTGCGGCATGTGGGATCATCCCAGACTGGGGCACGAACCCGTGTCCCCTGCATCGGCAGGCGGACTCTCAACCACTGTGCCACCAGGGAAGCCCTGGATTGTATTCTTATCCAACCTCCCAAACATGACAAGAACCTTACCTGCTTTACATACCCATTAACATCCTTCTTCTCATGCTTCTCTCTTGTTTTTATTGTCCAGAATTTTAGTTTTTCATTTTTTAAGCATATAAAATAAGTTACTTTTTTGGTAGTCATTAATTAAATATAGTAATAGCCAAAAAAATAAATTTCTGTGGTTATGATTGTTTCTTGTGAACCCCACCTTTCCTCTGGGTTTACTTTTCTTCTAGATAAAGTATATTCTCAAATAATTATTTTACTTATGGATGGTTTGCTTTATAGTCTGTTAGTCATTATCTATCTGAAAATGTCAGTATTTTATCTTTATTCATAGATGGCAGTTTAGCTTGGTATAAATTTTTGGATTAAAAACTGTTTCCCTCAGGATTTTGAAGATGCTATTACATTGTTTTTTTTTTTTGGTCTCTCTTGTGACTGATGATTCTGTTGTAAGTCTAATTTCTCTTGTGGTTAATGTGTGTTTATTCTCTGATAGCTTTTTTCTTTGTTGCTGATTTATCATTTATTCTTACAATTCTGCCAATTGTTACATAATGTATTTTGAGGCTGTGTTGTTAGGTGCATATTTGTTGATAGTGCATACAGGCTAATTGGTATATAATTATACCTTTGTTCATTTTGACAGCTGGTTTGGACGTATAAAGATTAAATGCCATCCAGGTTTAATTCTGGGGGAAAATATTATCAGACACAGCCAAGGGCTTGATATCCTCTGGTATTGTCTATGTATTATTGTTCTTTCAGTTTCAAAAATCGGAAATCTAATGCAAAGTAACTTAAACAGAAAAAGGGACTTCATTAGCTCAAGTAATTGTGAAGGGCAAGGTTGAAGCTGAATGTGTATAGAATCAGGAACCTAAATGCTTCTATAACACTTCTTCCGTTTCTCGCACTTTGTCTTTATATGATAGGGTCATATGCTAGGGTCATGATCTTTGGCACCTTGGGGCTTATATATGAAGAACATTACAACCATATAATAAAGGATACTACTTTGCCAGCTCCAGGTAGAAAAGCCCTAGGGAAGGGTTTTGATCTTCCCAACTCTGTTCGTTTGCCCATCCCTTGTCCAATCGACTGTGCCCAGATGGATGGGTGGCATGACTGACCTGGTCTGTTTAATATGCTGATACTGTGGTCAGGCAGGGTGGAGGTGGGAATTGTTACCGAAAGCAGGAAGAGGTGCTGAGTAGATAAAAACAATAGTTACTGCACCTTTTCCCCCCTACTTTCCCAGATTAGGAACATGACCCTTCCTTAATTCTAATCCTGTTCTAACAATATATCTCTATTATTGCCTTTATGACTGAGCCTTCCTTAGCCTTAGCTGTGTGCATTTAATAACTTATTTATATGCTTCCTTAGCACTTTGTATTTCCTTTGCAGAATTTATCACATCGCCTTATAGGTATATCTCTGTGTGTCTCCCTTATTAGACTGTAATCTCTTTATGATAAGGGACTGTTTCCTTTTTGTTTTTATAGTCTTCATTTATTCATTCATTCAACTTTTATTTATTGAGTGTCTTTATGTCAGATACTGTGATAGATCCTGGGAAAATAGTGGACACTCGATAAATGCCTTTGGGAATAAAGCTTCCTGTACATTCTGAGAAAATATTTGTTATGCTTATTAAGGTTTTGACAGGCTAGATTCTTTCATTTCATTTTCCTGTTGTTGTAATTTAAAAGCCTAGACATTCTAGAGAATGACCTTTGAAATGTTACACATGATGGGCATTTCAAGGGAAAGTTTGGCTTGGCACACTGACCTTCTTACTGTGTTTTGAATTGTGATACCTCAGGGAGGAGGGCAAAGAGGCCAAAAATCTTCCCGGGAGAGATGAGCTGCAGGGCCCCGTGTATTCCTGTTTTCACTAAAACAGGTAACATACCCATGTGTTTAGTCAGTTACAGGCTATTTCAAGATTCTTTTAAACATTCTGAAGTACTAAAATAAACTTCAGTCCTTCTCAGGGTAGCACCAAATAAAACAAAGGGTAGAATAAAATGGAAGAAGTGGAAAAAAACCAAAACAAAACCCACATTCTACCTTCTGGCTACCATTTGTCGTAATTATAAAATACATATTAGAGCTGTTTCAGTTTCTAAGACAAATAATTTTTTAAAGAAATAAGCAACTGATATTCCCACACAGCCTATTTTCCGCAGACCCTATAATGTTACCAAAAACTGAATTAATATTGTGTGTGTGTTTATGGACACACATGTATGTATTTGTTAAACTCTTTGACACATCTGAAACTGTACATATATTCTAACGACAGTTATGTATGATTTGGGGGATAATAAAGCATCGTAGAGTCAAGAAGTTCCTTAAAGAGAAAATGTACTTACTCATCCAGTTTTATCCAATAGAGGTGTTCTTTCTCACTTTTTTGACTTTGCACATCTTGTTTCTTATAACTGTATTGTTCCTCTCCTTCCATGTATCAAATTCATACTAATCCTGCAATTGCAAGTAACACGAATTCTCCAACTGACATGATTTAATAAGAAACTGTATTAGGGAACCTGGAGTTTCCCAGGTTGGTTAATTAAAATCTCATTGACATCATTGAGAACCCAGGTTCTTGCCATTTTAAAACTCTTTGATCCTTAGTGTATCCTTTTTGACCTCAGGCTAATTTATTTTGTGGTTGCAAAATAGCAACACAACCAGTGGCAACAATGTCCTGCTGAAAAAGATACATCTTTTCCCATGTGTCTTTTTCAGAGTGGGGAAATCTTCTCCTTAAGCCCCAGCAGACTTCCCCTCGCAGCTCACTTGCCAGCATTGAACCACATGACCCTGACTAAACCCACCCCAGGAAGAATGGGATTGCTATGTTTGCCTTGGATTAACAGGATTTGCTTCTGAGGAATAAGGGGGAAGCTTAGATACTGGACAAAATCAGACAAAATCAGGGTAGATACTGGACAAAATCAAGGAAGAAAGGGGAATTGGATACCAGGTAGATTACCCTTGGTGTTGTCTATGCTCACCTAGAGTGTGGCTCTCTGACCACTCCAGGTAGAATTAATCTTTCTTCTCTCTGCTCCCAGCACAAACGTGAAGGGGCGTTTTGCTTCTGTTATTTGCACTTAGAAGAAATAACTGTTAATGTTTCATTTTTGTTTAAAACAATTGCATTGTAATTCGTTATAGATACACTCTGTGTCAATAACAAATACTTTCTTTGTTGTTTTTGAAATATACCTCTTAAGATCTCAAGATTAGACGTTATTCCATCTTGTCTCTCTGGCCTCTGCCTTCTGCCTGTTGTGAACACATACTAGAATAATAGAGTGGACATGCTCAGGAGTGTTGAAGGGCGGGTAGAAAATCACGGAAACTGAGAGGGAGAAAAGGTTGTGTCTAACATGTGGGAACACATAGCTTAGTTCTGGGAGAGAGCAAAACCCTAACATTTTAAAGCGGCTCTTACAAATAGTTCTCTCTTCAATGAGAAATAGTGGTAAGATTAGATAGATAAAGACAGTGTGAATGAAGCAGGATTTGAGTAATTAGGCTGAATAATTATCCTTCAGATGTTGACCTGCAGAATAACATGAAACAGTTTGGAGAAAAATGCTCTTTTCAATAGGTAGTAAATATTATTTCTATAAAGAGAGCAGTCCTATTGACAGAAAAAAAATGCCTCTATCTCAATGTGTTTTTTATGGAAAGCCCAGAGAAAATGAAGTCATTTGTAGACAAAGAACACAAGTAACCGTGTAATTCACAAAGATACCCCAAATGCCTTCATTAAAGACATAACTCATTTTAAATGAACAAACACATTAATATCAGTGGTTAAATGTAACATTCTGTTTACTTAAGTCAGTAATTACTATAAATGATAATGATTCCTCATATTGTTAGATATCTAATACATTATTCATTCTTCCTTTGGCTGATAATATGAGAAAAATCAGACTGATTATAGGTTTTTATGTAGTGATTTATAGAAAAAATAGATTATTCATTAAAATAATAGATGAATGTTAAATGGAGGCATTGTTCCCTCACTGTTTACTTTTCCTGATGGTTTATTAATTTTCTTTACTGTTCTTAAAAAAAAGAAACCACTTTACAACTTAATGTCTTCATGCAGAGTTGAGGGTCTAATGAGTATGAATTTTAGTATCCTTAATGGATATCAAATACCCTAAGTGGGGATTCAGCACATAATTTATGTGACCTCTTGTTCTTTTCTTAACTTTTCATATGGGTTAGTGCATAATGAAGCTAAGTAAAGAATTAATATTCCTTCTTTAGAAGTTACAAATGTTTTGCTTATTAAAATTGAGTAAGTCTACTGTTTAAAAAATTTGGAGACTTAAGTTATTGGTTCCTAAATATCTTTCCTTGAATATGTTTTTAAAATAAATAAATTTATTTATTTATTTTGGCTACATTGGGTCTTCGTTGCTGCGTGCAGGCTTTTCTCTAGTTGCAGCAAGAGAGGCCTACCCTTCATTGTGGTGTGCGGGCCTCTCATTGCAGTGGCTTCTCTTGTTGCGGAGCACAGGCTCTAGGCACGCAGGCTTCAGTAGTTGTGGCGCACGGGCTTAGTTGTTCTGTGGCATGTGGGATCTTCCCGGATCAGGGATTGAGCCCATGTCCCCTGCATAGGCAGGTGGATTCTTAACCACTGTGCTACCAGGGAAGTCCCCTTTCCTTGAATATTAAAATCTACTTATTTTATGTCAGCTTCTTTGACAAATGTTTTCTGTTATCTTTTGTTTTCTTGACTTGCCAGTGAGCTCCATTCATTCATTCACTCAGTCCACCACAAAAGGAGGCGTGATCAAGACTGTTAACACAGATTGACCATTCACTTTGAAGCTTCTACCTGCCAAAACATAAAGGAGCCTCTAATGCTGCTTCAGATACTTCAAGGGCTTAAACCCGAAGAAGCCCTGTCTTTAAAACAAACAAACAAACAAACAAACAACCTAGCTGTAGATCTTGTATTCTATAGTCTATGGACATGTAGTGTGTACAAATGATGACAGAGCATCTGGTTGCTGGCTGGCTGTTTCTCTTTTCCATCCAACTGTTTTGGTTGTAAACACATTTTAGTCAGTAAGGCAAAAGTTATGAAGCAGAAATCTTTAGACTCTTTACTTTCAGGACACTAAAGCTCTCTGACCTCTCTCCTCCTCAAACACATGACTTTATTGTCTGTTATGCCTACTCTCTGAACTCACAGAATAAATTCCAGGCTTGTTTTCAATGATGAAGGCTACTTTAATTTTGGATTGGAGAATAGCTATCATACCTTTAGAGTTGGTCTCAGTCAGCTATCATAGACATTCAACTTAATTATACACAGTTTTAACAAGTTGTATATATGTCGTCAGATCATTTCACCACAGAACATAAATTAGTGCTGTAATTACAGCGAAATGTCACATACATCTCATTATCACATAGCAGGATTTGCCTTAGAGAAATAACTAATTTCATTCTAAAGGAAAGGATAAAAGTTCAAGTATTTCTGGGGATTGCCAATACCTTAATGCATAATTGAATAAGAATGAATCTGGAGGATTAAATATGAGAGATGAGAGTGATTTTTAAAAAATAGATTACTTGAACAGTCCTTTCCAAATTCAGATGGAAATTTCTCAGCACTTTGTTACTTTTATTCAGACTTGGCCAAAAATCAGTAGTGTACCTTACCCTGAGGACCTCATAGAAGTATCACAGTCCAGTGAGATCTGAATCGACTCAGCAGAGAGCTCATGTGGATTATTTCTTGAGGCCTTGGATAAATGTATTAGTCTCAGACAAGACATTCCTTTCTGCAGTATGTGTGATTGACACTTTTCTTCTTCAAATTCTTCGAGAGTGCCCAAATTCCATCTTGCCTTATGGCCACTGCACATGTGTTTTCTTCTGCCTGGAGCTGTTTTTCTTGCCCTATTTGCATGGCTGATTCCATTCTCATACTTCAAGTTTCAGCCAAGTATCATCGCTTCTAAAGGGCCATTTTTGGACCAGTCCATCAAAATCCCTTTTACTATTATGTACTCTTATTATGCACTGTCTTTTCATTCATTTTACTTTTATAGTTTATAGTTGTGGATTTATTTGGTCTTTATCTTTTCCCTAGCCCCACTTCTTGGGGACTGAGGACTCCATAGGTACAGGGGCACATAGTAGGTGTTTATTAAAATTTGCTGACTGATGAATGATCCTGGTATTAGGGCTGGAATCAAATCCTAGATCTCCAGAATACTACTGTTGTTGTACTTTAGCCATTGCATGCTTTTACCCTACAATATATTGAATCATTTTCTGTCTTCTCTCCATATATAAAATAAGTCTCCACATGGCCTAAATTCAAGCAATGTCTTATTTCCATGTTATATTTGGGAAGCATAAAAGAAGCAAGTAATTACGGCCTCCCTAGGTATAGTATTGATTGTAATACAAAATCAAGAATAGTAGGATTCTGAACAGAAAATGACAGTTTCTTTTGACAGTTAAAAGGCTTTTGCTTTTCAAAAAGACTGACTCTCAGGTCAAAAGCTACTTTCTTCAAAGATAAATTGTTTATTTGTGTTTCTTTCCTCTGAATTTCAGTAAATTAATAGGAAAGGGTAAAAATAGGATTTCTTTCTATGGAATTAAGCCTTGTTAAGCTTTATTTTCATTAAAAACTCTAAACACTAATTATTCCGTATCACACCTTCTACACGTGCGCATGCATACACAGACACACACACAGCCTCATTCTGCATTTTTTTTCAAGCACAAATTATCTTGGAGACTTACTTGATTGACATAGGTGTGAAATAATTTTCTTGTCCAAATCAGGGACAGATTTGTCAAATCTTCTCAGATTCTCTTAGCAGCAGGCTTTCATTTGCTGGCTTGTGTAGAGTCTTTTAAAGTTTTCTTTGTGGAGGAAATACCGTATTTGAAAATGTACCAGCATTTTCATATTACTGTTTTATTACTAGAAGCAATTTATATGATTTTAGAATTAGGAGGTTCCTTAGAGATAATCTAGTCCAGTAATATCATTTCTTAGTTAGTATTTTTTATGGTAACAAAATTAACTTGTATTTACATAATGCTTTTTTTGAAATGTATTTGAAATAAAAGATTGTAAGTAAGAACCTTTAAATAAAGAATAATTTTTAATTTTCTTTCCTCATAAAAAAGAGAGGGGGAATTTAGTCCCCTGAATGTTTTAGCAACTTTTTGATTCTAAGACCTTATTTTTATCCCCTTTTGGATGTTTCTTATCATAATTTATAGATCTTGGCTAGAATATTTTTGTTTCATCTTGTTTCAGTTTATAAGGACTTTTAAATAAATTATCCTATGTGCTATTAGATAATTTCATAGTTAATTAATTAGATATTTAATAATTATCTAATTATTAGATAATAATTCCCTTCTTCTGTTTATATTAAAGCCTTTTCTAATTTATTTTTCTGCCCAGCAAATAGTAGTTACTCAGTAAATATTTGTCGATTATGAATAAAAATATAATTTATTATATTTATACCATATGTTATTTATTCAGTTTTCAAATTTGTCTAGCTGGTAAATTTAACACATCCATGTGACTTAATATTATTTCATAATATATCATATCATTTATTCTATAAATGGATTTTCCTGAAAATCTGATCAATTAATATAGGAAGAAAAGAATATATATCTCAGGGAAAAATTGAAATTTATCTTTACTCTTTAAAACAAAAGATTTTATGATTCTTAAGGGCAGAGACTGTGCCATATGTTTGTTTTATGGTTTTCCATGTCCAACAAGTTAAAGAGTAGATTGCTACTGAAGTCTTAGAGTTTTTAAAAAAGGATTTGTATTAGACTTAAACTCTTGATGTTTTAGGACTAGGAGGAATTTTAGAGATGATCCAATCTAATCTTTTCATTTTTCAGACAAGGAAATGGAAACACGAGAGATTGTTGCCATTAACATAGTATATGTACATATATAGGGACGAATAATAATAGCCAACATGTATTCAATGGTTGGGCTACTGGGTGTGATTCTAAACGCTTTTCATGTATTACCTTGTTAATCCTGATATCTCCCTTCTGAGCTATGTATTAATTTTATCCCCATTTTGTCCGTGAGAAAAAGAAGGCCAGACAGGTTAAAATAACTCCTCATCCGCACAAAGCTAGTAGGTGGTAAAGTTGGGATTTGGATCCACATACTTAACCTCTCTAAGCTCTCACTCTTAACTCATAAGCTATGTTGCCTCTCTGATTAGAGCCAAGATGTTCTGAGCCCCGATTCCTAATCCTCTGTTTCCATATGTCTACTCTGAAAAGCTTAAAGATGGCTGAGTGTTCTAAGTGAGAAATAGACATTAGGGTGACAATGAAGATAGTAATGAAGTGAAGCTGGTGAGATGAGAATAGGATTCAGGGGATATCTTAGGAGAAGAAATGGTATTGTGGAACTCTGGATGGACAAGTAATCCTAAAATATTATTGGAAGAAAATAGATCTTTCTGAGTAGCCCATGAAATGATATTTGTTCAGAGGAGTTTAAACTAATCAGAGGTGGTCCTTCCCAAAGGAGTAGCAAAGCAAGAGGTAATTTCAGAGCTCATCTATAGAAATCTCTATTAGACCTTCCTCTTTGTGGCTTTCCCTCTTCTGAAATAAGTTTGCTATTGTGATTGTTATTTATCTTTTGAAAGGATCCCTCAAATGACACTGGAAGGACACCTAGACAGAGGACATAAAGTCCACTTTCTTCTTTTGGCTTCTTGCTGAGGTGTGAATCTTTCTGAGGCGTAAAATCCTCGTTATTGATGTTATTTTGCCTTATGAGGACTTCTTTCATAAATGACACAGAGGACAAATAGGAAAGGACACAGAACTCAGTCTCCTTATTTAGTTTCCTGCTGATGTGTGAATAATTCAGGGGTGATGCCCAGCGTTTTTATTTTATGCCATTTGGCATTTCATGCACGCAGTTGAATTGCTGGACATCTCTTACCAGAAGTCTTAGTAGGACCATCTTATCAGAGTGGCACTTCGGAAGAATTCAGAATTATCTGAAAATTCCAGTTACTAAGGGGTGTTTTACAAGCCAAGGAGCAGTTATATTGTTTACCACAAGGTTAGTGCAAAGCAGAAGTTTCTGAACTTTTTTAAAAAAAGGAAACCCAGAAAGATCATGGATTAAACGTGTATTTAAATAAGAGAAATGCAGGGTATAACATTCTACTGATTATGGCTCTCTCGTATTGACATTTTGAAAATGTCCTTGAGCCACGTAATCCTAGGTCCCAGGAAGCAAACTTACATGAACTTGGCCTGCCAAATGGCAATAACAAAATAAAACATTCTAGTCGAATGTTGTACATAAATGTCTTACTATCAAGATTAGCCAATGGCCTATATCTTAATTTTATGAATGGCAGTAACTCCAGTTTACTAATTATCAATCCAGGAAGTGTTAAGACTGTTAGTATTTAGGCATATATTTGCAAAGATTAGAATTGTAAGATTGAAAATAATGTGTTCTTATAAGTGAATGTAAATATACATAAAGATAATTATCCTGGGGCATGTTTAATTTAGCACTGTTAAATGAATTATTTAATAATAAAGCACAAAATGAATCTAGTAGGCCTAGGTTGGACAAATTTACTATTGACAACAAGTGCCTAGGAAATGGTGGAAAATGGAGAATATATGATAATGAAATTTTTAAAATGTTATTAGTGGCTTTGCCTTTTCTAGTCATCAGATTGTTGCCATTTTCCTCCCTCTGGATTTTAGAATAAAATCTGCTATTGACAGCGAACTGATTTAATGAAGGAGTGTTAAATATTCAGTGAAGCAGCAAATCTGTTCATGTTTTTATTAGCATATAGTTTTGAAGAAACAAAGCAAGTCCAAGGAAAGACTTATAAGAGTCTAAGATACAGGTGTTGAAACAAAGTCATGTCTATATGTCATGTATATACTGAATCAGGATGAAAATATTTGGCCTCTCTGATTTTCTGTGACAGAACGACATTGCAGAGCCATAGAGCTTGTATTTAAAAGACTGGTTACATTACTTAGTACAAAATATTCCGCTGACAGCTGGGCTAGACATATTGCCATTGGACAAAATCTAAAAAACCTACTGCCTTCCAGAGGAAAAGATCTTCTTATTAAAAAGGAAGGTAATTTATAAAACTATGGGAGGCACATAAGAAAAAAATAAGGCTAGGACCAAGAGAAAGAGCTTATAAAATAAGATGTTGATTATGTGCTAGAATCAGAGAAGCTGAATACAATGGCGAAAGTCATCTGTAAAATTATCGTCTTTTGAAAGTAAACAGAGAGATGTTTCTAAACCAAGGCAGAGAGGATAATGAAACATCTCTGAGTGAATGGATTCTAACTGAGGCATATAGGTAAGTCTTTTTAGCAAACAACAGCACAAAACAAGCCCTCCCCAGTCAATAAATAAGCAAAACCCCATTCTCCTTTCTACCTTACCCAAAACTGTCTGACACAGTCTAAATCCATGTCATCCATTTAGGAATTTTGCTTTGGAAGTCAGCCAGTGAAACTGAATTGTATCTTCAGATATTATCTTTTCCTCTTTGGAAAACTACCAATACATTTTTATTTTATGGCTGTTTGTTTTAATTGTTTTTCGAATTCTTTTAAAAAAAATTTAATTTAATTTTTTATTGAAGTACAGTTGATTTACAATGTTGTGTTAAATTCTGCTGTACAGTAAAGTGATTTAGTTATAGATATTCGTATACGTATGTGTGTGTGTGTGTGTGTGTATATATATATATATATATACACATTCTTTTTTAAAATATTCTTTCCATTGTGGTTTATCACAGGATATTGAATATGGTTCCCTGTGCTATACAGTAGGACCTTGTGTATTAATTTTTAACCAGTATTAAACAGTTTTATCTACTTCGTGGCTTTTGAACGTCCCTGAAGAAGTTTTTGAAGGGTATGCAAAGTGTTGCTCCGCTTTGGAACTTCCCTGTAGGCCCTGGAGATGTTGGGAAATGCTTGTGAGTAATTTTCATGCAGAAAAAAGGACACCCAGCAGAATTCACTAGACTGTAATTCAGTCAGAAGATCTGGTGGCATTCTAAAACTGGAAGGTACAGTTTGAATGCTTTATAAATAATACCACATTGCCAACATTGAATTACAGCTAGTTATTTTACTCGAGGACCAGGAATACTAGGAACATAAAACAATTTTATAGCCAGTTACCTTTGAGGTTGAGGGAGATGACAGTTCATCACACGAGAGGTCTTTAGTGCATGGCACAAAGAAAGATTATAAGGCTTGCCACTTGTTAGTCTATGAGGAGAAGTATTTGAATATAGAGGACACAGTGCTCTGTGAAGCATTACAGGACTTGTGATATGAGGACGGGATTGCAATGCTTTTGAGGACACCCAGGTTGCCAGGGACATGAAACGTAGTCCACATACATACCACATTTATACTTTAATGGGAAAAATTCTATCGAGACTAACCTTTCAGCAAGGGAATATTATCTAGACAGAACACAGTCCTTTCGACAGATGAAAAACTTACACTTCATGAGCCTAGCTAGAAGTGAGTTGAATGTTATCGTAAGATAACACATGGTCTGGGGGCACCCTGGGGTGCTGATATCTCTCATCCCAGCACAGGCTCAAAAACCCTTAGCCTGCTTGATGATTGTCAGAGATATTTTAATTTGAGCCATGACCAATTACTTATGTAAAAATATACTGTAAAGATGGTAGCTGGAGAGCAAGAACACGAAAATGTATATTGTTTTCAGACTTGTGGAGATTAATGAACTCTCAAAAATGTTATTAACTCTGCAGAATGAGTGCCAAGTCTAAACAACTCTGCATTTAAAAATGCCTTGGCTTTCTTCTCAGAAGAATGAATGAAGTTGATACACATGACTGGGTCAGAAATGTGCTACAGACAGGTGCTCTGCATGCTTCTCCCTGCATGGCTCACCCTAAAGATACCTTAATTTTGCCATGAAGACTTTTTATTCTAGTTCTGCTCCTTTGTCTTGTTTGAGAGCTCTTCCCAGAGGCATAGGAGCAGGAAGAATAAATGCCCAGCGAGCCTCATTATTCATTTCTCTTTGGCATCATGTTGTTTCACTATTTTTTTAAACTCAGGGATAGTCTTTCTGCTCATTATCCCAAAGAGCCAGAGCCCTACTAGAATATGGTGTCTAATCTTTCCCAATCCTGCTTTGTGGGTATGTGAAAAACCTGAGTGGACTTACCAAGACACGCCACAAAAGAGATTCAGGGCTGGAAACTAAGAATGATTAGGAAATGGCACTACAAATACAAAACAGGGAAGAAAAGGCTTAGTGACTCCTTGGCTATGGTTCTTAGGACTGTGCAGAATTTATGGACAGAGGGTGTTAACTAGCTTTTTTGGATCTTTCCTGAGGATAGAATAAGAGTAAATGGGCTTAAGCAACGACTCGAAGGGTTTAGAGACTGAGCTGAGCAGAAACTGCCAGTCTAAGACAGTAAGCAGAAGAAAATTAATAAGACATAGAGGGTACTGGAACAAACTAGAAAAGAAATCAAACCAAACCAACCGAACAAAGAAACAGAAGACCAGTATCTGAAAGAGAGGCATTAGCTATGTCTGCAGCCTCTCAAGAGGACGACTGATTGAGGGATTATGCTCTCCTGGCCGTCAGTGGGAGACAAAGGATTTGGTGAGAATGATTCTGAGAGCTGCCTATGCCATTCCTCGAGCCCTTCCTTTTGCCCTTTATTCATGTGTGTGTATATGTGCATGTAGTAGCTGGAGAGAGGGGTCTGAAACAACATTCGCTCGTTGACAGGAAGGCCTCAAATAGAACAACATTCCATATCTCAGAAAGATTTCTATCCTGGGGATCCCCTTTAAGGCAGGGATTCAAGCAATGATGAGAAAGGTGCCCTAGACTTGCCCTGTAATGAGATGTTACAAGCCATTAATTTTATGAAACTCCAAAGAAACCCCAGCCAGGCCATAAAAAAAGGAAAAAAATAGATCTAGGAATCACTGAGAAAATACTAGCTTTCCAGGTTCAGTGAATGAATTTGAGCCTTTTCTTGTTCCCTTTTTCCGCTGTATTTGAAGCTATGGTGCTTAATTAGTTGTTGGTGTTTTCCCCTGAAGCCCTTGTAGAATGCTTTAGTTCTAGGGTTTTCAAGGAATTAGAGAGCTAGAAAGCCCCGAAAGGTGGGAGGTCAAAGCAAAAGCAGTCACTCAGAAGCTTTCCATCTCTGTAAAGATCAAGTTCACACTCCTTAGTTTACAAGAGGCCGCAGGATTACATCCCTTACTTACCCTCCAGCCTCATGTCTCCACCTGGCTTCCTTATTTCTCTCGGTTCTTTTTTTTTTTTTTAACATCTTTATTGGAGTATAATTGCTTTACAATGGTGTGTTCGTTTCTGCTTTATAACAAAGTGAATCAGTTATACATATACATGTTCCCATACCTCTTCCCTCTTGCATCTCCCTCCCTTCCACACTCCCTATCCCACCAATCTAGGTGGTCACAAAGCACCGAGCTAATCACCCTGTGCTATGCGGCTGCTTTCCACTAGCTATCTATTTTACGTTCGGTAGTATATATATGTCCATGCCACTCTCTCACTTTGTCCCAGCTTACCCTTCCCCCTCCTCGTATCCTCAAGTCCATTCTCTAGTAGGTTTGCATCTTTATTCCCGTCTTGCCCTAGGTTCTTCATGACCATTTTTTTTTTTTTTTTTTTTAGATTCCATATATATGTGTTAGCATACGGTATTTGTTTTTCTCTTTCTGACTTACTTCACTCTGTATGACAGTCTCTAGGTCCATCCACCTCACTACAAATAACTCAGTTTCGTTCTTTTTATGGCTGAGCAATATTCCATTGTATACATGTGCCACATCTTCTTTATCCATTCATCTGTTGATGGACACTTAGGTTGCTTCCATGTCCTGGCTATTGGCTTGGATAAACCCCACTTGATCATAGTGTATGATCCTTTTAATGTGCTGTTGGATTCTGTTTGCTAGTATTTTATTGAGGATTTTTGCATCTATGTTCTTTAGTGGTATTGGCCTGTAGTTTTCTTTCTTTGTGACATCCTTGTCTGGTTTTGGTATCAGAGTGATGCTGGCCTCGTAGAATGAGTTTGGGAGTGTTCCTCCCTCTGCTATATTTTGGAAGTGTTTGAGAAGGATAGGTGTTAGCTCTTCTCTAAATGTTTGATAGAAATCGCCTGTGAAGCCATCTGGTTCTGGGCTTTTGTTTTTTGGAAGATTTTTAATCACAGTTTCAATTTCAGTGCTTCGGATTGGTCTGTTCATATTTTCTATTTCTTCCTGTTTCAGTCTCGGAAGGTTGTGCATTTTTAAGAATTTGTCCATTTTTTCCAAGTTGTCCATTTCATTGGCATATAGTTGCTTATAGTAATCTCTCATGATCCTTTGTATTTCTTCAGTGTCAGTTGTTACTTCTCCTTTACTTTTCTAATTCTGTTGATTTGAGTCTTCTTCCTTTTTTTCTTGATAAGTCTGGCTAATGGTTTATCAATTTTGTTTATCTTATCAAAGAACCAGCTTTTAGTTTTATTGATCTTTGCTATCGTTTCCTTCATTTCTTTTTCATTTATTTCTCATCTGATCTTTATTTCTTTCCTTCTGCTAACTGTGGGGTTTTCTTGTTCTTCTTTCTCTAATTCGTTTAGGTGTAAGGGTAGGTTGTTTATTTGAGATGTTTCTTGTTTCTTAATGTAGGATTGTATTGCTGTAAATTTCCCTCTTAGAACTGCTTTTGCTTCATCCCCTAGGTTTTGGGTCATCGTGTTTTCATTGTCATTTGTTTCTAGGTATTTTTTGATTTGCTCTTTGATTTCTTCAGTGATCTCTTGGTTATTAAGTAGTGTGTTGTTTAGCCTCCATGTGTTTGTATTTCTTAGAGATATTTTCCTGTAATTGATATCTAGTCTCATAGCATTGTGGTCAGAAATGATACTTGATACGATTTCAGTTTTCTTAAATTTACCAAGGCTTGATTTGTGACCAAAGATATGATCTATCCTGCAGAATGTTCCATGAGCACTTGAGAAGAATGTGTATTCTGTTGTTTTTGGATGGAATGTCCTATAAATATCAATTAAGTCCATCTTGTTTAATGTATCTTTTAAAGCTTGTTTCCTTACTGATTTTCATTTTGGATGATCTGTCCATTGGTGAAAGTGGGGTGTTAACGTCACCTACCATTATTGGGTTACTGTTGATTTCCCTTTTTATGGCTGTTCGTATATGCCTTATATATTGAGGTGCTCCTATGTTGGGTGCATAAATATTTACAATTGTTATATCTTCTTCCTGTATTGATCCCTTGATCATTCTGTAGTGTCCTTCTTTGTCTCTTGTAATAGTCTTTATTTTAAAGTCTATTTTGTCTGATATGAGAATTGCTACTCCAGCTTTCTTTTTATTTCCATTTGCATGGAATATCTTTTTCCATCCCCTCACTTTCAGTCTGTATGTGTCCCTTGGTCTGAAGTGGGTCTCTTGTAGACAGCATATATACAGGTCTTGTTTTTGTATCCATTCAGCCAATCTTGTGTCTTTTGTTTGGAGCATTTAATCCATTTACATTTAAGATAATTATCAATATGTATGTTCCTATTACCATTTTCTTAGTTGTTTTGGGTTTGTTATTGTAGGTCTTTTCCTTCTCTTGTGTTTCCTGCCTAGAGAAGTTCCTTTAGCATTTGTTGTAAAGCTGGTTTGGTGGTGATGAATTCTCTTAGCTTGTGCTTGTCTGTAAAGGTCTTAATTTCTCCATCAGATCTGAATGGGATCCTTGCTGGGTAGAGTAATCTTGGTTGTCTTTCTCCTTCATCACTTTAAGTATGTCCTGCCACTCCCTTCCGGCTTGCAGAGTTCCTGCTGAAAGATCAGCTGTTAACCTTATGGGGATTCCCTTATGTGTTATTTGTTGTTTTTGTCTTGCAGCTTTTAATATCTGTTGTTTGTATTTAATTTTTGATAGTTTGATTAATATGTTTCTTGGCGTGTTTCTCCTTGGATTTATCCTTTACCCGACTCTCTGTGCTTCCTGGACTTAACTATTTCCTTTCCCATATTAGGGAAGTTTTCAAGTATAATCTCTTCAAATATTTTCTCAATCTCTTTCTTTTTCTCTTCTTCTTCTGATACCCCTATAATTCGAATGTTGGTGTGTTTAATGTTGTCCCAGAGGTCTCTGAGACTGTCCTCAATTCTTTTCATTCTTTTATCTTTATTCTGCTCTGCAGTAGTTATTGCCACTATTCTATCTTCCAGGTCACTTATCCGTTCTTCTGCCTCAGTTTTTCTGCTATTGATCCCTTCTAGAGAATTTTTAATTTCATTTATTGTGTTGTTCATCACTGCTTGTTTACTGTTTAGTTCTTCTAGGTCCTTGTTAAACGTTTCTTGTATTTTCTCCATTCTATTTCCTAGATTTTGGATCATCTTTACTATCATTATTCTGAATTCTTTTTCAGGTAGACTGCCTATTTCCTCTTCATTTGTAGGTCTGGTGGGTTTTTGCCTTGCTCCTTCATCTGCTGTGTGTTTCTCTGTCTTCTCATTTTGCTTAACTTACTGTGTTTGGTGTTTCCTTTTCTCAGGCTGCAGGTTTGTAGTTCCCATTGTTTTTGGTGTATGTCCCCAGTGGGTAAGGTTGGTTCAGTGGGTTGTGTAGGCTTCCTGGTGGAGGACACTAGTGCCTGTGTTCTAGTGGATGAGGCTGGATCTTATCTTTCTGGTGGGCAGGTCCACATCTGGTGGTGTGTTTTGGGGTGTCTGTGGCCTTATTATGATTTTAGGCAGCCTCTCTGCTAATAGATGGGGTTGTGTTTCCATCTTGCTAGTTGTTTGGCATAGGGTGCCCAGCACTGTAGCTTGCTGGTCGTTGAGTGGAGCTGGGCCTTGGCGTTGAGATGGAGATCTCTGGGAGATTTTCGCCATTTGATATTATGAGGAGCTGGGAGGTCTGTTGTTAACCATGTCCAGAATTTGGCTCTCCCACCTCAGAGGCACAGCCCTGACCCCTGGGTGGAGCACCAAGAACCTGTCCTCCACATGGCTCAGAATAAAAGGGAGGAAGAAATGAAAGAAAGAAAGAAGAAGATAAAGTAAATAAAATAAAGTATAATAAAAGAAAGAATAATTAAGAAAAAGAAATTTTAAGTAATAAAGTAAAAAAACAACAACAAAAAAAGGACAGACAGAACCCTAGGACAAATGGTAAAAGCACAGCTATACAGACAAAATCACACACAGAAGCATACACATACACACTCACAAAAAGAGAAAAAGAGAAAAAAAAATGTATATCGTTGCTCCCAAAGTCCACCTCCTCAATTTGGGATGATTCTTTGTCTATTCAGGTGTTCCACAGATGCAGGGTACATCAAGTTGATTGTGGAGATTTAATCTGCTGCTCCTGCGGCTGCTGGGAGAGGTTTCCCTTTCTCTTTGTTTGCACAGCTCCCGGGGTTCAGCTTTGGACTTGGCCCCACCTCTGTGTGTAGGTCGCCTGAGGGCGTCTGTTCTTCGCTCAGACAGGATGGGGTTAAAGGAGCATCTGATTCGGGGGCTCTGGCTCACTCAGGCCGGGGGGAGGGAGGGGTAAGGAGTGCGGGGCGAGCCTGCGGCGGCAGAGGCCAGCATGACATTGCACCAGCCTGAGGCGCGCCATGCGTTCTCCTGGGGAAGTTGTCCCTGGATCCCGGGACCCTGGCAGTGGCGGACTGCACAGGCTCCCGGGAAGAGGGGTGTGGATAGTAACCTGTGCTTGCACACAGGCTTCTTGGTGGCTGCAGCAGCATCCTTAGCGTCTCATGCCCGTCTCTGGGGTCCGCGCTGATAGCCGCGGCTCGTGCCCATCTCTGGAGCTCATTTAAGCGGCGCTCTGAATCCCCTCTCCTCGCGCACCAGTCAACAAAGAGGCAAGAAAAAGTCTCTTGCCTCTTCAGCAAGTCAAGACTTTCTTCCGGACTCCCTACTGGCTAGCCGTGACGCACTGGCCCCTTTCAGGCTGTGTTCACGCCGCCAGCTCCAGTCCTCTCCCTGGGATCCGACCTCCGAAGTCCGAGCCTCAGCTCCCAGCCCCGGCCCGCCCCGGCGGGTGAGCAGAGAAGCCTCTCAGGCTGGTGAGTGCCGGTCGGCACCGATTGTCTGTGCGGGAGTCTCTCTGCTTTGCCCTCCGCACCCCTGTTGCTGCGCTGTCCTCCGCGGCTCCGAATCTCCCCGCCTCCTAGTGTGTGGAAAACTTTCCTCCTTCACAGCTCCTTCCCACTGGTGCAGGTCCTGTCCCTATTCTTTTGTCTCTGTTTATTGTTTTTTCTTTTGCCCTACCCGGGTACGTGGGGAGTTTCTTGCCTTTTGGGAGGTCTGAGGTCTTCTGCCAGCGGTCAGTAGGTGTTCTGAAGGAGTTGTTCCACGTGTAGATGTATTTCTGGTGTATTTGTGGGGAGGAAGGTGATCTCTGCGTCTTACTCTTCTGCCATGTTGAAGCTCCTGTCTTCTCTTGGTTCTTTGACATGCCATGTTTCTCCCACCCCTGGCCTTGGAACATTCTGTTTCCTCTGCTTCAAACTCCTTTCACTAATACCTACCCATGGAATAGGTTTAGTTTGGGCTTTACTTTTTCCAGGAAGCTGATCGCAATCACACACCCTCCCCAACATGTCTGGGTGACGGCCCCACCTATGTGTTTCCACCACACCTCTCCTATTTTGGCAGTCATCATACTATATAATAATTTAGATGCCGACTTACTTGGCCGTAGTTGTTCGCAGTAAGCTATAAATTCTATTTCATGTTTCAGAAGACTTCTTAAACAACATGAACTAGATTTTGCAGAAGGATTACCTCAAACTTGGAGACCTAATTTTAGCTGCGGTAGTGGGTGAGGAACATTTATTAGGGGGCAAAACTCTACAACATTTGCTTTCTCTTGTGTGCCCGTTCTCTTCCATCTTTGGGTATTAAAAAAAAAATGTTGTTGTAAAGTATAGCCCTGGGATTTTTGAAAAAGAAAGATTTTGTTTCACCCATGGACCTCATTCAGTTTTCTTTAGAAGTCTTGTTCTGAGGATTGATTTGTAAGCTTGGTTATTATCAAAAGCCCTTATCTTTCCGGGGTCGTTCCTTAGTTGCTCTTGCAGAAACACCTAAACTGTGGGAACCCCTTTAACGTGATGAGAAATTATGTGGTGGTGATAAATACCTGCCTCTAAAGAACGTTTTTGGTGCTTAGGAAATATGCAAGTCATCCTTGAAGGCCCCCTCCCTTTGAACTGCGATGTTTCATTGTGATAGGCCGGATACACTGACTACTTTTTATTTGTCTCATAACCAGGACATGTTACCCCAGTGGCATAACATTTTTATTCCATTATAGTCCATAACATTTGTTAGTTTTTTCACTAAGTTACACACATATTGGTTTCAGAATAATATCATAAAAAGAAAATGGAAAAATATCATTATGCTTTCAGTTGGGAATGGTAATAAAATCTACTTTTGAATTACATAAATGGTATTATTGTCTTAAATGGCACATGGTGTTACAGGGTAATGCTTATTATGTTGCAGTATACCTTACACAAGTATTTTCAACATTCTGTCATCAGTCACTCAGTCTTCAGCTGTGCTGTCCAAGACGGAAGCTCCTAGCCATGTGTGGCTACTGAGCACCTCAAATGTGGTGAATCTGAATTGAGATGAGCTATAAATGTAAAACACAGGGTAGACTTCAAAGACTTAGTAAAAAAAGACTTAAAAGTATTTCATTAGTAATTTTAATATTGATTACAACTTGAAATTGATGATATTTGGGACATACCGGGTTAAATTAAAGATATTAAAATCAATTTCATCTATTTCTTTTTACTTTTTTAATGCAGTTACTAGAAAACTTAAAATTACATACATGGCTTACATGTGTGCCTTGCATTATATTTCAGTTGGACAGGGCTGATCTAGAATTTCCTTTTGCTAGAAAAGGAGGTATTTAGTCAGTGTAGCAAGTAATACTTGGTGACTGGTTGACTTGTAGCAGTGGGATCCTTAAAAGGCAATTAAGTATACCTAATGTCTTAGGGGTAAACCACTCATAATAATATTAATAATAACTACCCTAGTGAGCTAATAACGTTATTTACCTTTTTGGATTTTTAAAGGATTCAATATAATAATATGTGTGAAAGAGCTTACCTAAATAGTATTGTCTCATGGATAGAAGGGTGCAGGTGCAAACTGTCAGAGATGAAAACTATCAGGGAACAATTTAAAAACTGTTTTCAAACATGATATATAGTAGTGATGTACTCTACTCTCTGTGAATTCAATTAAAGCATCAGAGAATGGACTTCTTTTGGTTTATGTGCAGACTTGTTATACCAGCAGCATTTTTCACGTAGCTATGTAATCTGTGTAACTGTGTTTCTAAATGGTGCGTGATACTGTATTTAATCAATATATCAGCCTTTAAGTAATCATTCCCTTATTCTTGGACATTGGGCTGCTTCTAGTTTTTTTCTCTATTATTGATGTTGTGTTGATAAACATCTGTAAAACTTTTCCCATATTTTACGTAATTTTCCAAGGATGTCAGATTGATTTTAAAGGAGATAATGAGGTATGTAGGGATGGAAAAACCATTCAAATTCCTGGGTGACACTGAACGAGTTATCCAACTGAGAGAGTTGAATACAAGCTGTTTCTTCACCTGTCTTACATTTGTAGGGTAGGAAAGTGAAATGGGTCAAAGATTTACTAAATGTTGACATGAGGTTGCTCCTATTGTGAGAACATTGGCCATAAAAGAAAAAACTAATAAAACTAACAGATTTTGGATATTTCAATTTCAGTATCTAGACCTTGTTATAACTGAAATCTTGAATGCAGAGTTTTAGCCCCATTGAAAAATTTTGTGTAAAGCAGTCCGGAGGACTCTGAGTGTCCTGCAACTGTATAAAGACTCAGATAATTGACCAATGTCACATGTGAATTAGCTTAAATCTGCACGTTGTGTTTGGGAAGAGACCACTATTTGTATTTCAGACCTTTCAGTTCCATAAAAAAAAGTCTTGGAAGAAAGGTTTCATTTTGCTCACGACTGTGTGTTTGTAACAGTTTTATTTTCAGAGCAGATGTTTAAAGCCCCAAAGGCTGCGTTTACATTTTGTGAATATATTTATTGTCTTAATCACATAGAGCTTCTGTTACTGGTCGTAGGTTAGAAATTGCAACTCATTCCAAATAAAGTTGGGCGGAAATAGGAAGGCAACTCCAAATTAAGGCAGAGCACTTTAATAATGATCTCTTTTAAAATACGGCTTCTCATTATCATAACGTTACAAACCCTGTTTGTAGCTAGCATTCCAGAGTTTAACAGCAAATGTTCAGAGCTGCTGCTGCAGTGCTCATTCAAATGGAGAGAAGAGCTCAGAGAATTTATATTTGGTGAGGCCGATTTGTATAGTTTATGTTCTGTGCATATAGAGCTGTTAATTTTAATACAGCTGCCCTTACTCTCAAGAACACCTGCTACCTGAACAATCCAGTTATAAAATCAACTCTCGCAAGAATTATTTCATACTTACATGGCTTGGGTTTAAGAGGAATGCTTGAGCACTACTTATGTATAAGAAGAATGTTTTAAAGTTACAATTACTGTGATATTGGGTGAACATTTAAAACGTTCTAGGCACCTTAAAGACCATGACTGTTGCCCCTGCATTGTGCATTGAAAGTTCTAATGATGGTGTGGTGATATTCTGGAATAAAGAGAACAACAATAATAATAGTAATGGAAAGGTATTCCATTTCTAATCAAAGCACCTGGGCTATGTTACTTCGGTGCTGGCTGCTATGTCACTTGGGCAAGTCACGTAACTTCTGAAAACTGCTGAATTTCCTGGTTGAGAAAGTGAGTGCAGAGTGGATGGTCCTTACAATTCTTGGGTCTTGATTTGCATGATTTGTTCACCTTTCCTTATCCTTGGGTCAAATAAAATGAAACTTTTATTTAAGTGAAACCCCCAGGGGACTATCCTTTGCCAATATCTCCTCTCACTTTGTAAGCTCATCCATTCCCACAGCTTCACCTATTCAGATGGCATCTAATTTTCTTTCTCTTGGACCTCTTTCCTGAGCTCTAAACCTACATTATTTTCAACTGGAAATTTCTACTTGGAAATTTCACAGATATCTTCAAGCTCATTATGTTCAATACCAAACTCATTGTTTCCACCAGCCCTTTGCTTTTTCTCATTAATTCCACATATATTTTTTGAGTGCATACTTTATGAAGGCATTGGCCTAGGCACTGGAAATGCAATGGTAAATAACATAGTCCCTTTCTTCACTATGATTACAGACTAATATAAGTAAATATAATTTAAACAAGTTCAACATGTAATAGGCATTTCCTTCCTTAATTTTTGGAAAACTAGTTGTCATCCTTGATTTCTTTTCCCTCATATTTGCATATTTCTAATCAATAAACTCTTCTTATTTCACCTCCCCATCTGTTAAGTTTATTTCCATCTCTCTATTCATCTATAATGTAACTACCTTAGTTCAAGCCCTCAGAACCTCTTTATTGGACTACTGCCATAGCTTTCTTATTGTTCTCCCTTAAATCCATTATCAATGCTATTATCAGAGTGATCAGCCTATAATTGTACGTTTCTCCCAGATCAAAACTCTTCAGTAGTTCTGTGTCACCTATAGCATAAAACTTAAGGTTCTTAGCAGGGCATTAATTCCTCTTTCTTTTCCCTCCAGTCTCAAGGCTAAACGTTTGTTTCATGGTTTGTACCCCAGAAACACTGAACTACTTATGTTTGCTTGGCATCCTACACAACATGACATTTATCACCCCAAGCCTGCACTTATTTTTTCTTCTGCCAGAAATACTTTTTCTAACTCCTATGGCACCATCCTTTGTTTATCTCTTTCCCTTTTTTTTTTTTTTTTTTTTTTTTGCGGTACACAGGCCTCTCTCTGTTGTGGCCTCTCCCGTTGCAGAGCACAGGCTCCGGACACGTAGGCTCAGCGGCCATGGCTCACGGGCCCAGCCGCTCCACGGCATGTGGGATCTTCCTGGACCGGGACACGAACCCGTGTCCCCTACATGGGCAGGCGGACTCTCAACCACTGTGCCACCAGGGAAGCCCTCTTTCCCATTTTTTAAGACTTGGCTAAGGTGAGTATTTTCTTACCTCTCCTAGGGTGAGTTAAGTGCCCTTCTCTATGATTTCACTTATCACATAATGTTGAAATTCCCTGTTTATGTGTTGGGTTTCATTCACTAGATTATAAACTTATTGAGAGTAGGGACTATATCTTAGTCTTTGTATTCTCAGTGCTCAGTAAATGGTAGGTGCTCAATAAATGTTTGTTGAATTGAATCAAAGGATATGGTCCCTGATTCTTCTCCAGCTTCATTTCATGCCGTTTTCTTCCCATTCTGTTGTTCCATCTCACTGAACTTAAAGTTCTTTGAATATTCCATGGTCTAATCTCTAGACTGTTTATAGGAATGTTGCTGTTCCGTTCCTGGGAATACTTTTCCTCCTGCTTCTCTGTGTGGTTTGTAACTATTTGTTCTGTAAGTCTGACAGTATGACTTGGGCATCTCCTGCTCTAGGAAGCCCCCATTCCTCCTCCTTGACCTTCCCATTTTATGACAGATTAGAAGGTCTACTTTTATTTTCCTAAAGCATCCTCTGCTATCACAGTACTGTTTGTACTGATTGTCCTTTTGGGTTTACTTGTCTTTCTTCCCCACTAGACTGAGACCTCTGGTATCTCTCACCATGCCTAGCATTTGGTGGGTACTAAATAAAGCTTTCTTTACAAACATTTTTTTTTCCTTCTTGCATGAAAAGGAGAAGAGAGAATTAACAGTTTGAGAACCTAATATGTGCCTGTCACGATGCCAGGTGTTTATACAGTTTTTGGAGAAAAGCAATTGGAGGCAAGAGCCTTGGCAAACAGGCAGCATTCGCAGTTCCATAATCTTAGACCTGTGCTTATTCATAGGCTTGAGGATCTATGTTGTTTCCCCCATGTGTGCTCTAAAAGGTGGTTTCTCTCATTAGAAAATGTGTGGGCCTATTGGTGAAGCCACAGATAATTAGTGTATTTTGTGATATTCTCTGCTTTGTTGGGGAGAAATTCTCTTTTAATAGCCTGTAAGGTGCTTCTTAAACTAGGACGAGCATTCTCCTGGGGTATGAAGCCACAGAATAAACAGACACATCTTCCACATGTTAACATTTACTCATAGCTACAGACACTTCTACTTAAAGATGGTGGAGTAAAGCCATTTGAATGCTACTTTCCTCCCTGAAACTCATAAAAACAATAAAACAAACTAACCCTCCCCTAAATCCCCAAAGAATAAAAATCAGGGAAGAAAATACTATGTTCAAGTGAAAATAAGAAAGGTAAACAATTATGAAGAATATCAGCCAAATATAGAGAAATTTAGATCAAATATGAGAAAAATAGGGTCAAATATGTGGGACTTTAGAGTCCTTGTTAATGATTCCTAAGAGCAATGGGAAGCAATTGAAAGATTTTAATCATAGTTATGACATGATTAAATTTGCATTTTAAAATGATCCCTTTGACTGAAATGAAGACAATTGATTTGGGAGCAAAGGCTAGTGTGAATGCAGGGAGACCAGTTAAGAGGCTATTGCAGTAAAACAGGTGAGATGTGATATCTCAGACAACGGCTGTGACAGTAAAGATGGAGATAAATGGGCAAAAGGGTGTTTTTGGGAAATATATAGGAGGCAAACAGACTTAATTTGGTGATAGATTGCATTTTGGGGCATGCAAGGCAGAAACCACTCATTGTTCCCTGTATCCATTTTCCCTTCATTCCTTGTAGAGATGGTATTACCTGTCCCACCCTGAGTTTGAGCCATACACATGACAACCCAGCTAGAGTCTTTTGTCAGGCTCTCTTTCAGTTACATGTGACCATGGACTAAATTTGGGCCAACAACCAAGTCCCTTCCTAAAAGTTAAGGCTGCTTGCCCTGGACTCTAAGCCCTGTTCATGGGCTGGAACATGGATGTGGTACTGATGATCCAGTTTCCATCCATGGAGACTTGAGCATCAACTTAAGGGCTGGCAGAAGAAACCTAGGTTCTTGAATGACCTTGAGGAGCAGAGCCTCCCCACTGGCTTTATTCTACTCACTTTTGCATTTTTATGCATTATGAAGATCACTTCCTATCTTCGTTGAGCCACTGTGTTTTTGGATGGTTTTGTTTCAGCAATTTAGCTTAATTATTCCAGGTGATGAGAGGGGACTGAATTGGATGGATGGTGATGTCGTTCACTGAGATGAGAAACATTTATTATCTCTTTCAGCTTTGAATCATTTACATATTTGATTAAATATTATTGTTATATCTTAACTTGAATAATTGATAAAAATGTTTCAAAACTATTTACCTCTCCCTGAGTTATCACAGATTTATTTTTTTTATGACATTAAACTTTGCCAGTTATAATTTTATCTAATTGTGCTATCACCCAGCTCATATTTCTGAAACTATTAAGGTATAATGAAAAGCAAAACTGACTTGCTGAACCCTAGGTATATTTATTTCCATATCCTTGAGCTGACTTACCCATCTGCTTAGACAACAAAGAACAAACAGATAAAGAGGAGGAGAGAAAAGAAAGAAAATGAGGTTAACTTATGAGTTTAGGGACTTCCCTCGTGGTGCAGTGGGTAAGACTCCAAGCTGCCAATGCAGGGGGCCTGGGTTCAATCCCTGGTCAGGGAAATAGATCCCATATGCATGCCACAACCAAGAGTTCATATGCCACAACTAAGGAGCCTGCCTGCTGCAACTAAGACCTGGAGCAACCAAATAAATAAATATATATTTTTAAAAAGATATCTTAAAAAAAACATAAAAGAATGAGTTTATTTTTTAGTTTACCTATGAGGGTCTCTAGAAATCATCACTTTAATTTTTAAGAAGGGTTTATATGCTCTGCACTTAATAATCCACTTAATAATTTTGTTTGGAATATAAACTATACTCAATATACAGAAACCATCCTCTTTCCTTTTGAAAATCAGGGCAGCCACCCACATGCAGATTTTAGCATCTCTTATTTTCTATGCTGCCTCAAAGATAACTAAAAAATATTTCTGTCAATACACTTCCTATATTATTTATACAGAGACATAATTATTTTCAAAGTAGTAGAAGCTAAAACTAGGTAAAAAAGTGGTTTATTGCTATGAGAATTATTCCTACCTTACAAAATCTGTATATCACTTGGAATTTTATGAACTTTTCCTATAAACTCAAAAAGATAGAAATCAATGAAGGATCTCAATAATTTCTGTAATAATCTTGATAAAAAGAATATTTTACAGCTCCTATTTCAACAATTCTACTCCTTCATGCTTATCCATAGAGAATTCTTTGAAAGTATATTAGGGCATATCTGTTCCTACTTAATGGATGAGGCAATGGAATTAAGCAACAGAAGCTTTTCTAGGTTTATATACTAATCAGGGACTAAATAAGCTGTCTACTCTGAATGTTTTAATTTCTAGTCCAGGGTACCTTTCACAGAACTATGCTTTCTTATGGTAAATGGAAGTTCATTTTCAAATAAGGTAGTACTATAATCTATTTGAAATGATGGCAGTGAATGAGCTAATTGCATCTAAATGGTGATTTCTGTAGGTACTTTACTTCCAAATCTTTCAGTGAGTGTTATTTTAGGCATTGGAAAGTCAATTTAAGAAATGATTATTCTTCTACTAGGAAGCAAGCTGACCTTAGAGTGTGCAACAATCCATAAATCCATAAACTTGATGCAAACAAAATTACTTAAAAGATAGATTTACCAATTAGAATTTAATTGTGATTTCCAAAGCTATTTGAAATGAGCTTGAACTTATTCAACCAACAAAAATTTTTTGCTGGCCACTATTCACAGTTAACAATGGCGAGCAAGGCAGTCTCTGCCTTCAGAGAACTTTAGTTCTAGTGGGAGAGACACACAAAAAGTATATAAAACAGAATGTCATTCATGCAATCTAGAAAAAATAAAGGAGATTATAGAGATGAAGAGGGTAGGGCTCTTTTGGATAAAAATACCAGCTTCAAGAGGTGATATTTAACTGGGACTCTAATGAAAAGAATGAATAACCTAAAAATTTCTGAGGCATCACTGAAAGTCAATGCAAAGACCCTGAAGTAGAGATGAGCTTGACACCTGCTAGAAATGCTAAGAGTTCTGATGTGGCTGAAGCAAAGTTAGAGGTGGGGGAAGTGATGGAGAGATGTGGTTAAGGAGCTAGCCAAGGCCAGATCATGTAGGGCCAGATAAACAGAGTGAGGACTCTGGATTTTGTACTGAATGCAATAGATAATGTGGGAAGATTTAAGCATGAGGGTATGTGATCTGAATTATGCTTTTACTATTTTTTAAAATTTTTATTGGAGTATAGGTGATTTACAATGTGTTAGTTTCTGCTGTATAGCAAAGTGAATCAGTTATACATATACATATATCCACTCTTTTTTAGATTCTTTTCCCATGTAGGTCATTACAGAGTACTGAGTTCCCTGTGCTATACAGTAGGTCATTTTTAGTTATCTATATTATATACAGTAGTGTGTATACGTCAATCCCAATCTCCCAATTTATCCCTCCCCCACTGTAACCATAAGTTTTTACATCTGTGACTCTTTCTGTTTTGTAAATAAGTTCATTTGTACCACTTTTTTTAGATTCCACACATAAGCAATATCACATGATATTTGTCTTTCTCTTTCTGACTTACTTCACTCAATTTGACAATCTGTAGATCCATCCATGTTGCTGCAAACGGCATTACTTCATTCTTTTTTATGGTTGAGTATTCCATTGTCCATATGCACCACATCTCCTTTATCCATTCTTCTGTTGATAGACATTTGGATTGATTTATGCTTTTAAAAGATCACTCTGGCTGCATGTGGAGAATGGACTGGGGGTGGGAGTGGAGCTACTTTGTAGGCAGGGAACCTATTGGAATGATGTGGAGAAGAAATGATAGTGCCTTACAGCACTACTACAGGGTAGTGGTGAGAAGGATTAGATTTGGGATTTGAAAAGGATTTGAAAAGGATTATATTTTATAGGTAGAACTATAAGTTGCTGATGGATTGGGTGTGAGGTATGAGAAGAAGATAAATCAAGGAAAAATCTAGGTTTCTGCTCTGGGCAACTGGATGAGTAGTTGGTGCCATCTACTGAGCTGTAGAAGACTGAGTCGAAAGAGGAAGGGCAGAAAAATAAAAACTTTGTTTTGGACATGTTGAACATGCCTTTTGGACATCCAAGTGTAAACATCACATGAGCAGTTGGATATACAAGTCTGGAGCTCCTGGAAGAGGTTAGGAGCTGCAGATAGCAATTTGTGAGTCTTTAGCATGTGGATGATATTTAAAGCCATGGGACTAGGTGAGTTCACATAGAAACATAGTGGAGAGAATGTATCTGAGGACTGAGCTCAGGCACTCCGATATTTAGAGGTCAGGAAGAGGATAAAAATCTAGCAAAGGAGAATGATAAGGAATGCTCAGTGAGGTAGGAGAAAATCAATAGAATGTGCATCAAGAAGGAGGATGTCCCATTACATTTCCTTGTTCAGTTTGCTCTCCTTCTCTTAAAGTTAATTTCTCATCTTCTGTCTTCTCAAAACTCCAGTGCTCCCTGCTTCACTCCACCTCAACGACTATCAGCATAACCGTGCTGCATATTTCACAGAGAAAATAGAACTACTCAGAAGAGAACTTCATCATCTTTCCATCAACAGATATATTAACTGTATCTACTCTGCCTTCCCATCTATTAAAACAAGTGAACTTTCTCTGCTGTATTGTAAGATGGACCCCTTCACTTATGTGCTGGATCAGATTTCCTTTTTCCTATCCAAGGACTCTGCTCTTGTAATTATCCTCTTTTTCTCTCTTGCATCATCAGTCATTCCCATGTTGCTTGTATCATTTCTACTAGTATAAGAGCATGCTGTATTTTCTCCCATATTAAAAAATAAAACCAAAAAGTTGAATTCTTTCTTATTCCCATGTCCCCTTCTGCCTTTAACCCTTTCAGTTCTTCTCTTTATAGTAAAACTCTAGGTAAGATGTCTGCATTTGCTATTTCCATGTCCTCACCTCCTTTTCTCTCTCTTTTAAAAATATCGTTATAATGTAATATTTGATATATACAAAAGATTGTTTTAACATATGTAAGATATAAATCATTATATGAACAACTGAGCAACTAGAACCCAATTTAAGAACTAAAATGGAGGGGGTGGAGTCAAGATGGCAGAGTAGGAGGTTACGGGACTCACGTCTCCACACGACTAGGGCATCTACCAGGCACCAGTGGGAGACCACGGACACCTAAGGGGATGGGAGGAACCCCCAGTGACCTGTTGTTTCAATTATATTTTTATTTTTCCTAATATATTTTTTATCCTTCTAATTTTATTTTATTTTGTATTCTTTGTTATTGTACTGCTCCTTTTTTTCTTTTCTTTTGCCATGCCACACGGCTTGCGGGATCTTGGTTCCCAGGCTGGGGGTCGGGCCTGAGCTCTTCTGCTCGCTGTGCTGAGTCCAAACTGCTGGACTAACAGAGAACCTCACACCCCAGGGAATATTAATTGGAGTGAGGCCTCCTAGAGGTCCTCATCTCAGCACCAGGACCTGGCTCTACCCAACTGCCTGCAAACTCCAGTGCTGTCTGCCTCAAAAAAATATGTTACAGACGAAGGAGCACGGTAAAAACCTACAAGACCAAATAAATGAAGACAAAATAGTTAACCTACCTGAAAAAGAATTCAGAGTAATGGTAGTAAAGATGAGCCAAAATCTCAGAAACAGAATGGAGAAAATACAACAAATGTTTAACAAGAAGCTAGAAGAACTAAAGAGCAAACAAACAGTGATGAACAACACAATAACTGAAATTAAAAATACTCTAGAAGGAATCAATAGCAGAATAACGGATAAGTGAGCTGGAAGATAAAATGGTGGAAATAACTGCTGGGGAGCAGAATAAAGAAAAAAGAATGAAAAAAATTGAGGACAGACTCAGAGACATCTGGGACACCACGAAACGCACAAACGTTCGAATTATAAGGGTCCCAGAAGAACAAGAGAAAGAGAAAGTGTCTGAGAAAATATTTGAAAAGATTATAGTTGAAAACTTCACTAACATGGGAAGGGAAACACCCACTCAAGCCCAGGAAGCACAGAGAGTCCCATACAGGATAAACCCCAGGAGAAGGACAACGAGACACATATTGATCAAACTAACAAAAATTAAATTCAAAGGAAAAATATTAAAATCAGCAAGGGAAAAGCAAAAAATAACATACAGGGGAATCCCCATACAGGCCAGAAGGGAGAGGCAGGATATATTTAAAGTGATGAAAGGGAAAAACCTACAAGCAAGATTACTCTACCCAGCAAGGATCTTATTCAAATTTGACAGAGAAATCAAAAGCTTTACAGACAAGCAAAAGCTATGAAAATTCAGCAACACCAAACCAGCTTTACAACAAATGCTAAAGGAACTCCTCTAAGCGGGAAACACAAGAGAAGAAAAAGATCCATAAAAACAAACCTAAATCAAGAAAATGGTAATAGGAATGTACATGTTAATAGCCACCTTGAATGTAAATGGAATAAATCCTCCAACCAAAAGACACAGACTGGCTGAATGGATACAAAAAACAAGACCCTTATATATGCTGTCTACAAGAAACCCACTTCAGACCTAGGGACACATACAGATGTAAAGTGAGGGGATGGAAAAAGATATTCCATGCAAATGGAAATCCCAAGAAAGCTGGAGTAGCAATACTCATATCAGATAAAATAGACTTTAAAATAAAGACTGTTACAGAGATAAGGAGGGACACTACATGATGATCAAGGGATCAATCCAAGAAGAAAACATAACAATTATAAATAGATATGCACCCAACATAGGAGCACCTCAATACATAAGGCAAATGCTAACAGCCATAAAAGGGGAAATCAACAGTAAAACAATAATAGTGGGGGACTTTAACACCCCATTCACACCAATAGACAGATCATCCAGACAGAAAATAAGGAAACAGAAGCTCTGAATGACACAACAGACCAGATAGACTTAATAGATATTTTTATGAAATTCCACGCAAAAGCGGAAGAATACACTTTCTTCTCAAGTGCACACAGAACGTTCTCCAGAATAGATCACATCTTGGGTCACAAATCAAGCCTTGGAAAATTTAAGAAAATTGAATTCGTGTCAAGCATCTTTTCCAACCACAATGCTATGAGATTAGAAATCAATTAGAGGAAAAAAATTGTAAAAAACACAAATACCTGGAGGCTAAACAGTGCTCTGCTAAGTAACCAAGAGATCACTGAAGAAATCAAAGAAGGAATAAAAAAATACCTAGAAACAAATGACAATGAAAACATGACGACCAAAACCTATGGGACACAGCAAAAGCTATTCTAAGAGGGAAGTTTATAGCAATTCAAGCTCAACTCAAGAAACATCTCAAACAATCTAACCTTACACCTAAAGCAACTAGAAAAAGAAGAACAAAGAAAACCCAAAGTTAGTAGAAGGAAAGAAATCATAAAGATCAGAGCAGAAATAAATGAAATAGAACTGAAAGAAAATAGCAAAGATCAATAAAACTAAAAGTTGGTTCTTTGAGAAGTTAAAATTGATAAACCTTTAGCCAGACTCATCAAGAAAAAAAGGGAGAGGACTCAAATCAATAAAATTGAAATGAAAAAGGAGAGATTACAACTGACACCACAAAAATACAAAAGATCATAAGAGACAAGCAACTATATGTCCAATAAAGTGGACAACCTGGAAGAAGTGGACAAATTCTTGGAAAGGTACAAGTTTCCAAGATCAAACCAGGAAGAATTAGAAAATATAAACAGACCAATCACAGGCAATGAAATTGAAACTTTAATTAAAAATCTTCCAACAAACAAAAGTCCAGGACCAGATGGCTTCACAGGCAAATTCTATCAAACATTTAGAGAAGAGTTAACTCCTATCCTTCTCAAACTCTTCCAAAAAATTGTAGATGGAGGAACACTCCCAAACTCATTCTACAAGGCCACCATCACCGTGATACCAAAACCAGACAAAGATATCACACAAAAAAGAAAATTACAGACCAATATCACTGATGAACATAGATGCAAAAGTCCTCAACAAAGTACTAGCAAACAGAATCCAACAGCACATACACTATGATCAAGTGGGGTTTATCCCAGGGATGCAAGGATTTTTCAGTATACGCAAAACAATCAATGTGATACACCATATTAACCAATTAAAAATAAAAACCATATGATCATCTCAATAGATGCAGAAAAAGCTTTTGACAAAATTCAACCCCCTTTTATGATAAAAACTCTCCAGAAAGTGAGCATAGAGGGAACCTACCTCAACATAATAAAGGCCATATATGACAAACCCACAGCAAACATCATTCTCAATGGTGAAAAAGTGATAGCATTTCCTCTAAGATCGGGAACAAGTGAAGGATGTCCACTCTCGCCACTATTATTCACCACAGTATTGGAAGTCCTAGCCACGGCAATCAGAGAAGAAAAGAAATAAAAGGAATACAAATTGGAAAAGAAGAAGTGAAACTATCACTCTTGGCCAATGACATGGTACTATACATGGATAATCCTAAAGATGCCACCTGAAAACTACTAGAACTAATCAATGAATTTGGTAAGGTTGCAGGATACATAATTAATGCACAGGAGTCTCTTGCATTCCTATACACTAACAACAAAATATCAGAAAGAGAAATTAAGGAAACACTCCCATTCACCATTGCAACAAAATGAATAAAATACCTAGGAATAAACCTACCTAAGGAGGTAAAAGACCTGTACTCAGAAAACTACAAGACACTGATGAAAGAAATCAAAGATGATATAAACAGATGGAGAGACATACCATGTTCCTGGATTGGAAGAATCAACATTGTGAAAATGACTATACTACCCAAAGCAATCTACAGATTCAATGCAATTCCTATCAAACTACCAATGGCATTTTTCACAGAACTAGAACAAGAAATTTTACAATTTGTATGGAAACACAAACGACCCCAAACAGCCAAAGAAATCTTGAGAAAGAAAAACGGAGCTGGAGTAAGCAGGCTCCCTGACTTCAGACTATACTACAAAGCTACAATAATCAAGGCAGCATGGTACTGGCAAAAAACAGAAATATAGATCAATGGTACAGGATAGAAAGCCCAGAGATAAACCCATGCACATATGATCACCTTATCTTTTTTTTTTTTTTTTTTGATCACCTTATCTTTGACAAAGGAGGCAAGGATATACAATGGAGAAAAGACAGTCTCTTCAATAAGTGGTGCTGGGAAAAGAATAAAAGAATGAAAAAGAATGAATAAAAGAATGAAATTAGAGCACTCCCTAACACCATACACAAAAATAACACCTACACATACAAAAAAATAAATATAACATATACAACATACACACATAAATAACACATACACAAAAATAAACTCAAAATGGATTAAAGACCTAAATGTAAGGCCAGACACTATAAAACACTAAGAGGAAAACATAGGCATAACATTCTATGACATAAATCACAGCAAGATCCTTTTTGACCCACCTCTTAGAGAAATGGAAATAAAAACAAAAATAAACAAATGGGACCTAATGAAACTTAAAAGCTTTTGCACAGAAAAGGAAACCATAAACAAGATGAAAAGACAACCCTCAGAATGGGAGAAAATATTTGCAAATGAAGCAACTGACAAAGGATTAATCTCCAAAATATACAAGCAGCTCATGCAGCTCAGTATCAGTTAGTGATACTGAGCATCTTTTCATGTGCTTTTTGGCCGTCTGTATTGTCTTAAGGTAATTTAAAATCTTAAAACCCTCCGTAACAATTCAAGGATCCTAGCGGATTAACTCTAATTAACTTTCTTGTGTCATATGTGCTATTGTCCAGAATTTTAGTTCTGCTGTTTTAAATTTTGAACTCCAGATACTGTGCATTATTATCATCATTTTATACTTGTTTACAGTAAAATTTCGGAGTATCATCACTTGCTATTCCTTCTTAAATCTCAGTGTTTCCTTAAGAGATGATTTCTTTGCTTCCTGAAATTCCTTTAATGAAGGACTATTTCTGATAAATTCAAGTTACCCATTATCTGAAAATGTCTTTGTTTGTTCCTAATCCTTGAAAGATAGTTTTCCTTAAAGCAACTTCTTTAACTTGCTTTCAGGAAACCATATTCTCCTTGTTTTCCTCCTGCCTAACCCACTGCTCTAACACAATCTCCAATGTTTATGGTTCTGGATCCCTCTAACCTCTTAATGTTGGAGTGTCCTAGGGTTTCGTCTTTGAATCTTGTCTAATTTCATGACTTTCTATACTATTAATTTACTTCTGACTCCCAGATTTATGTCTCCATTCCAAACCTTATGAATGAACTCCAAACTCCTGTATCCACTCTGATATCCCCATATGAGTCATACATATTTCAAACTTAGCATGTTTTAAACTGACCTCCTGATCTTCCCTCCAAGCTTGTTCTACTCAGTTTGGCTCCTTAGAGTGAATATCAACTGCATCCTTCCAGTTATCCATCTGAAACTCCCCTGTGTTATAAACCATTTTAAAACTGCACCAAGGGCTTATGCCGCGGAGCAGCTAGGCCCGTGAGCCATGGCCGCTGAGCCTGCGCGTCCGGAGCCTGTGCTCCGCAACGGGAGAGGCCACAACAGTGAGAGGCCTGCGTACCACAAAAAAAAAAAAAGAAAAAAAAAAACTGCACCAAATCCTTTTGACTCTCCTTCAAATCTGACCACTCCTCACCATCTGCCTTGCTACTACCTTTGTACATGCCACCATGCTCTTTCACCTGGATCACTGATGTAGCTTCCCAACTTGGTTTTCTGGATTTTCCCCTTGCCTTCTTATAATCTTTTCTCATTGAAGTCCCCCTTTAAAAATGTAAATCAGATCATGAGATGACTCTGCTCAGAACTCTCTAATAGCCTTCTGTTTGATTTGGAGTAAAAGCCCAAGTTCTAACAGTCAATCTGGAAGGTTCCAGGTAATATGCCTTTCCCTAGCTCTATCTCTCCAACCTCATTTCTTGGCATTCTATCGCTCCCATTGCTGTAGCCACATTGTCACCCTTGCTGTTCTTTAAACATGTCTTTGAGCTATTGCATGGCCTTTCAACTTGCCATCTCTCCCTGTAATGCTTTCTTCATAGGTATCTATTTAGGTCCCCCACCCCAGCCCTGACCTTACTCTTCTCAGGTCTTTGCTCAAATATCACTTTTTCAGTGAAACCTTCCTAACTCTTCATATTAAAAATTGCAAATTCTTCCTTCCCTGGTACCACCATCCCCTTTCCTGCTTTATTTTTCTTCATAACAATTGACATATTTAATTATATCACTTATATCTGTCCCCACTACTATAATGTAAGTTCCATGAAGGCAATGTTTTTTGTCTGTTCCTGACACATAGTAGCTGCTAAACAAATATGAATAAATGAATGGGTTCATAATTCTTTGTTGACTTTTTTTTCTGGCGTTTCTTTTTTCTTTTTTTTTGGCATGTGTGATCTTAGCTCCCTGACCAGGGATTGAACCTGCGCCCCCTGCAGTGGAAGCACGTAGTCTTAACCACTGGGCCGCAAGAGAAGTCCCTTTTCAGTGCTTTTTTGAATACATTTCCCCCCTCTCTCCTTGGCTTCAGTTTTTCTGATCAGAAGCTTGTTGTCAAGCCTCAGGTAACATCTTTGTTCTTTCCGACTGCCCTAAGATTATCTCCTTGTTTTCACTTTTTCAATTTCCACTAGTATAGTGTATCTTAGTATGGATGTTTTTCTTTTGTCCTGCTTGGTTGACGTTCTGCTTCCTGTATCTGTGGATTCAAGTATTTTATCAATTTTGGAATAATCTCTGTCATTACTCTAATACCAGTATTGCTTTTTCTTTATTTTCTCATTCTTTCCTTCTGGACTTCAGAAGATTATTAGCTCTTTTTACTCCATGTTTTATTTCTTTTATATCTTTCTTTAATATTATACATCTTGCTTTTCTGTGCTGCATTCTGAATAATCTATTCATTTTTGTCTTCTAGTCACTGATTCTCTCCAATTTCGCAATAATGTTGTTACCCTATCCACTGAATTTCTAATATCAACTATAATGTTTTTAATTTCTGAAAGTTGTGTTAGTTATTCTTCCAATCTGCTTTGTCATTTTTATGACCTCTTACTGCCTGTTTATTTTATGCTTTTATCTATCATGTCTTTGTTTTTTTATATAGTCTTTTCCCTATTTTTAAACTACTGATTTCAGTATCTGAAATCTTTGAAGAGTCTAAATCTAATATTTATTGTTTTGGTTGGTTCTTGCTCTTGGTGTTTGATAATATTTAAATTTTTATTTAATTGTAAGCTCATATTTGTTTGATCTTAATTTGTGGGTGTACTGTGAGCATAAATTGGGGGTGCTCTTTTCCAGAAAGGATTGGTATTTGCTTCTGCTCAGAGCCCAGGGTACTCTTAACCTGGGACCACTTTAGTCCCTTTGAGATGTTTGGGTTGATGTGAGGGTCTGAAGCTAGGCTGCTCTTAGTAGTGATGGTATTTGCATTTGTTTACCTTCAACATAACCCATTCCCTCTTTTTATTTGGTATTGCACAGTGCTGCCTACTTAGGTTTCAGCTCTTGGAATTTTTTCGTTTTGTTTTATTTTATGTTTTGGTTACTCTGGTAGAGATGCTTGGATATTTTTTTTTAGTTTCTGCAAACCCAGCAGTTCTTTAAAACACTATGTATTATTCATGATCTACTTGGTTTGTAGCAAAATTGCTCTTTTAGAAAATCTGGTTTACTATTATTTGGAAGCCATCATTTTGTCTTGAAGCCACTCCAATCAGGCTTTCTTCCCCATCATTTCAGTAAAACTACACAGTCAAGATCACAGTGACTTCCGGATTGCTGAATCCAATGATGAGCTCTTATTTCTTTCTATCTCTTAGCAGCACACTTGAATGACAACTTAAATGTTTTCTAACATAACCTGTTGAACAGCTTGGCTTTGAATCGCTTGATTTTCTGAGATACTTCTTTTGTATTAGAGTGAATAAAAAGATGGCTAAATAGATCTTCAATAGTGGCCCATCCTGGGGGCTAATCTTATTCAGGATCACTGCAGCATACAGCTCAGAAATTCAAAGGAACAAATATAGTACCAACAGTAAATCAGAAGAAACATGCATTAATAAAAAAACATTACACTCATACACAGTTTATCTTTCCTCTTAGTGAGCACGATCTTTTGACAAGGAAGATGATGCTCTTTTGACAGTCTTCCCTCAGAAGTACTGGAGTCAAAGAAAAAAAGTTATTGCTCGGGCTTCCCTGGTGGCGCAGTGGGTGGGGGTCCGCCTGCCGATGCAGGGGATGCGGGTTCGTGCCCCAGTCCGGGGGGAATCCCGCGTGCTGCGGAGCGGCTGGGCCCGTGGGCCGTGGCCACTGGGCCTGCGCATGCGGAGCCTGTGCTCCGCGACGGGAGAGGCCACGGCGGTGAGAGGCCCGCGTACCGCAAAAAACCCCACAAAAACAACAACAACAACAACAAAAAAGTTATTGCTCCTTCGCAGTGGTTCTGGTAAAATTTCAGAACCTAACACAAGTATTGCCCACCTATCAATACTGGCTGATGGTAATGGAAGCTAATTATTCTGGTGATTTTGTAGCACCCTACTTTATCATTGCTCTGATTCTTAAGAGGTCCTTTGGCACCTTGGACCCTATTACATCATTGATAGAGACTGAAGCCACCTTGATGAAAATTTACAATTCTCAGCAAAGACAAGCTCTTTCAGTAAATATTATGAAAGACTGATGTGTACAGAATTCAGAATAAAAATTTGCTTCTCCTGTCAATCCACTAAGGATGGATGCAGATTTCGAGATTAGATCGTGTCCTTGGCTCATTCATTGTATGAGAGGTGGGGAATTACATATATTTGTGTACCTCTTAATTTCTGGTGCTATTTATCAAATTTGTTTAAATTAGCCACATCACTTTTTTATCCCATAAATGAAATGACATAATATCAAGACCCAAACCTGATTGCTTTATAAATAGATTATTTCAGTTCTCAAGTATTAGTCTTGTGTGCCTACTGTAGGTTTGGAACTTCCTAGGATCTGAAGATACAAATGTGAATAAGAGTATCCAGATGATTCACTCTCTCATAGATCCAACTTTATTCCTTAATACAAATTGAAAAGAAGCAAAGGTCCTATTTCTTTGAACCAATATCAAATTCAAATATCCACTATAATAAAAAAGCTTTTGGAGCTTGCATGTATCTGAGTGAATTATTTGGTTTGGATTGGGAAAAATCTGTAGCACAGCTGATTAAGTTTCTTTTGGGAGGAAGAAAACTTTAATAGTGATAGAAAAAGAGTACAATAATGGTGACATGTTAGAAGCTGTTTAAACTAAAATAGCTCATGTGTAATACAGAAGGCAGCCACATTTGTTTCATTACTTATAGTCCTTGTGCGAATTAATATCTCCCATCACTCTCTTTGAACTAAGCAAACTGAGAGGTTTTTATAATTAGATGATTCTTTATGGCAAAGATGGATACGTTTACATGTTAAAAAAACCCAACTTACAACTTACTATTTTATCATGATAATTAGATATTTTATAGTCAGAAAATAAGAAATTTGTTAACGCTCAGTGTCATGTTCAAATATAATTTTGTAAACTGTAATGTAACTGTTTATGTTTTTTAATTCCTCTAAGATTATGATGCAAAGTAAAAACTAATGTAGGATGAATTGGGAGATTGGGATTGACATATATACACTAATATGTGTAAAATAGATAACTAATAAGAACTTGCTGTATTAAAAAATAAATAAATAAATAATAAAATTTTTTAAATGTAGGAAATTCACACTTTACTTCTTATAGAACACAAATAATAGATAACCTAAAGATGCTATAATGCATTTAATTTTAAAAGGCAACTCTTATTTGTGATTATAATTTTGCATTTAACCTCCTTGCATTTAAAAGGTGAAATTCTTTGAGGTTAAGCCCAAATCAGGTTGTGGTAGTTTTATGAGAGAGCGAGAGAGAGAGAGAGAGAGAGAGAGAGAGAGAGAGAGAGAAAGAGAGAGAGAGAGCAAAAAGAGAGAGAGAGAGAGGAGAGAGAGAGAGAGAGAGAGAGAGAGTGTGTGTGTGTGTGTGTGTGTGTGTGTGTGTGTGTGTGTGTGTGTGGGGATGGGTTGGGCGGGAAAGAGAAAATGTGATTTAAAGGTCTCTTTGAAAGAATGCTGAGTAACATTGCTAATTATTTTGTCATATTTTGTCAGTGTTATAGAATCCAGTTATTCCAGTGTTGGGTTTCAGACTTAAGTTTTCATAAACCAGTGAAGGGAAATCACCTGTGAGTTTACTCCGATAGGAATGAGCCACCTTTACCGAACATAGAGGAATGAAAGAGGTCTCTTTTTCTACAGCTCCATGTGGGGATGTGAAGCCTAACATAGTTTGTAGGGCAAATCTATAATGCAGATGAGCCACCTCGAGTTGTGTCCTATCTTACTTATCCACAGGTCCCCTTTGGGGTGAGACTATAGGTGTTGTAGTTAGGTACTGATATAGAGACAAGCAGATATACACTACCAAATGTAAAATAGATAGCTATTGGGAAGCAGCCACATAGCACAGAGAGATCAGCTCAGTGCTTTGTGACCACCTAGAGGGTTGGAATAGGGAGGGTGCGAGGGAGGGAGATGCAAGAGGGAAGAGATATGGGGACATATGTATATGTATAACTGATTCACTTTGTTATAAAGCAGAAACTGACACACCATTGTGAAGCAATTATACTCTAATAAAGATGTTTAAGAAAAAGATAAGCAGAGGTGAAAGTAGAATTTAGAGAGCATAGTTTCCCAATTTTCTTGCTTAGCAAACACTCTTTGTTGTACATAGAGAAGTCATTAAAGAAGTGTCAACAGCCACTACTGTGGTATCCTTTTAGTGTATCTGGAATCAGGGATCATGGCAGGGGCCTTGGAATGGGCGACCTTAGAAAAGAAGGCTGCCTGCTTTTCTTTCCAAAGGCCAGAGTGATGCTGATGTAAAAGACTAATGCTTCAAAAACAGATTTCTTGACAAGATTCTTAATTTCCATGTTAAAACCACATGTGTCATTTGCTTTACATAGATATTTTAATTAATATATGAAAATATTTTCATTAATTGACATGTGTTCCAGTGAACTAAAACCCTAGCACCTTGTACTAGCAGTGCTTTTTTGGGATGGAGTTAGCATAGGGTAGATGGAATATATTTAAATATTTTGGACCAAATGTGCCAGTAGCAGGGAGGATAGTACTAAAATTATTAAACTGGGCTCTTGTAAAATGAAGTGACGCAAGAGTTACTGAGCTACTTCAGTAATCCTTTTATTGAATCCTTTCTATTGTGAGGCAGTGGCATCAGCATAGAGTGGGGGATTCATCCTGTCCTTGAGCAGCTTGTTCTTGTCTAGTTGAGGAAACGCTCATGTCCACACCTGTAATGCAGGGTACAGAACACTGTGTGCAATAAGGAGGTATAAAGTGCTAGGGTACACAGAGAGGGAAGCAGTTCTTCCTTACAGGAAGAATTGGAGAAAACTTCATTGAGGAGGTGGAATTTTATTTATTTTATTTATTTATTTATTTATTTAGTGGTACGCAGGCCTCTCCCTTTGCGGAGTGCGGAGCACAGGCTCCGGACGCGCAGGCTCAGAGGCCATGGCTCACGGGCCCAGCCGCTCCGCGGCATGTGGGATCTTCCCGGACCGGGGCACGAACCCGTGTCCCCTGCATCGGCAGGCGGACTGTCAACCACTGCGCCACCAGGGAAGCCCTGGAATTTTATTTTGACCTTAAAAGTTAAGTAGGATTTCAGTAGGCAGAGATATAAAACAGACATCCCAAACCATAGATGTAAGTAATACAGAGTGGATTCTAGAAATATAAGTAGAAAGAGTAAATAGTTTGTGTGTCTGGAGTGGCGAGTAGATGGTGGGAGATCAGACATAGTCACAGGTTCAGAGCAGTCCACAGAGGACTCTGAATGTCATGCTAAGGAGTTTTTTCTCTTATTCTATGGTAAGAGTCATTGAAGATTTGGGGGCAGTGAACTTACAGGATCAGACGTCTGTTTTAGGAAGATAATTGCTGGCAGTGGGAGTTCAGTTCCACAAATATGTATTGAGTGATGGCGCAGGGGAATACAAAGATGACAAAGACATTCCTGCTCCAGAGAATTTAGTCTGTTGGTATGAAAAAAAAATGGATTGGAGAAGGGTGAGGTTGGCAGCACAGAGATCAATTAATAGGCTTTTGTAATGGTCTCATTAAGAGATTATAAAAATTTAAACTAGGACAGTAGCAAGGGGAATAGAAAGTATGGGGCAGAATCAAGAGACATTTCAGAAACAGTATCAACAGGACTTGAAGCTGAGTGGAAGTTACAGGTAAGGGGGATGCTCACCTCCAAAAGCACTCTAAAATTTCTAACTACGTGACCCGGAGGATGGTGCTGCTGTTCATTAAGGTGGGGACACAGAGGAAAGGGAGACTTAGGGATGGAAGGAGGGGAGATTGAGTCTATTTTGGTTCTACTGAGTTTGATGCCAACACGACATCTATGAGGAGAGGTTCAAAGGGCATTTAGAAAGGCAAGTCTGAGAGGTCGAAGAAAAATGAGAACTAGAATTATGTTTGCATGGTGCTGACAGAGAAGGTATTTGAAACTGTGTCAGTGGTTGAGATCTCCTATTGGAAGAGTATAGAGGAAAAAAGAGGAGAGGGTTAGAAAACGTGTTATCAATGAGTTTTGGGAGGATTGGCCATATAAGAGGAGCCTTAGTATATTGCAAGAAAACTTGAGAGAAAGTATTAATAATAAGGGTTGGTTAGCAATGTCAGGTGCTGTGTAGAGGTCAAGTAGAATGAAGGGTAAGGAGAACTCATGGATTTTTTAAATTAGAGAGTTACTGGCCACCTCTGGAGACCAGTTTTAGTAGAGGAGTGGGCTGAGTAGTTTCATTAGTTTGCAGTGGAATGAGGAATACATGTGAGATGAAGCAATAGGGAAATAGATTTCTTTTCACCCATTTAATCCATAAATATTTATTGAGCATTTGCCTCTCATTTGTGAAGTGAGGGCAAGAGGAGAGATGGGATAGTTATTTAAAGGGGAAATCAGGGTCAGAGAGAGAGATTATTTTTGGATGGGAAAGCAGTGCAGAGGGAGAGATTGAGGCTAAAAGAAGAAATAATAGAACCAAGATCCCAGGGAAGGAGTGCAAGCTCATAAGCCCAGGTGGAGATGTTTACTTTGGCCTAACTGTTCACGTGGGTGGGGAAAAGGGTGAGGCTGAACCAGAGCTCCACACACAGAGCTCTTTAAATTCACACTAACAGTTGCTTTCTTTATCACGTTACTGTTTGTGACGATGTTTGCAAAATGGCATAATAATAGTACTTTTATGTGTGGGGGGTGGATCTTCACATTTTTCAGGTGAACAGAGCTCTCTGAACATTTGGAATATTAATGTGGGTGCAGTGTTGTCAGGAGTCCACATGGTCATTTAAGACAACATTACGAAGTGGCGTTGGGATAATCTCAGTAGTGCAGTCACACAGAAACGGTGTCTACCAAGCAGGAATTTCACCTGCTCTGCAGACAATAACGGCTGTTCTCTGGAAGTGACTCCTCTTGGAGTCAGTTGGTGATCACGTGAAGTAATAGCAATGTCTGCTTGTGGATGCGTAATACAATGTACGTGACATTTAAACATTTTGGAGAGCTGAAGGAGCTATGTTTTTATTCATATACAAGAGAGAGTGTGAATCAGCTGATTCAACAGTGAGTCAGCTATACATATACATACATCCCCACATCCCCTCCCTCTTGCGTCTCCCTGCCTCCCACCCTCCCTATCCCACACCTCTAGGTGGTCACAAAGCTCTGAGATGATCTCCCTGTGCTATGTGGCTGCTTCCCACTAGCTATCTATTTTACGTTTGGTAGTGTATATATGTCCATGCCACTCTCTCACTTTGTCCCAGCTTACCCTTCCCCCTCCCCATGTCCTCAAGTCCATTCTCTACGTCTGCGTTTTTATTCCTGTCCTGCCCCTAGGTTCTTCAGAACCTTTTTTTTTTTTTTTTTTTAGATTCCTTATATATATGTTAGCATACGGTATTTGGTTTTCTCTTTCTGAGTTACTTCACTCTGTATTACAGACTCTAGGTCCATCCACCTCACTACAAATAACTCAATTTTGTTTCTTTTTATGGCTGAGTAATATTCCATTGTATATATGTGCCACATCTTCCTTATCCATTCATCTGTCGATGGACACTTAGGTTGCTTCCATGTCCTGGCTATTGTAAATAGAGTTGTAATGAACATTGTGGTGCATGACTCTTTTTGAATTATGGTTTTCTCAGGGTATATGCCCAGTAGTGGGATTGCTGGGTCGTATGGTAGTTCTATTTTTAGTTTTTTTAAGGAACCTCCATACTGTTCTCCATAGTGGCTGTGTCAATTTCCATTCCCACCCACAGTGCAAGAGGGTTCCCTTTTCTCCACACCCTCTCCAGAAGCTGGGTTTATTATAAAGAATATTCTCACTGCCATTACATTTGTATTGAAACTGCTTTTGCTGCTAAGATGTTTAATAAAGCATCATTTCAGGAAGGTTCACCAAACAACATGGGAAAGGGATTCCTGAAAGGGTTTAGAGCAACTGAGGGAAGATCAGAATTGACAAGAAAATTTAACCTTGATTTATGCTTTATAAAAATTGCTCACTAAAATGAATGGGGAAGGGTCAAGAGGGAATTCTATTTTTATTATTGACAAGAACGGGCTTGATATTCACATACCCTAAATGGCACTGTCTACCCTTAGGCAGGAATAAAATGAAGGCAGGAATGCTCTAAAAATTCTATGTTGTGAAATAATTTTCCAAAAAAAGGAATGAAATTTGAAACAGAGACATTCCTCTTTGACTAATAGGAAATAAACAAGCTATACTTTTGACCATTTACTTGAATTATATGTTTTCACCTAAAGGTCTGACCTATTCCTCCCCTTTCCTTCAGATGATTGTCTTTAGTTTTTAGTTTTTGCTACATCATCAAAAATCTTGTATATTTCTCATTGGACATGAATTAGTAATGCTTTACCTGCAACACAAAGAACTATTAAAGTGATAAAAAAGACAATGAGTGTACTTTAGCTCTCCAATAAAAATAAAAATCTACTCATTTTCTTCCCCACTAGACTATTAAATGCTGAAAAATCCACAGCCTTTCTGCAAAGAGGGTCACCTTACAGATCTTTTAGATAAATAATTCAACCTTGACATTATAAAACAATTCTGAAAAGTTCTAATTAATTTTTAAACAATATTGAAATAATGAGTTGGTACCTCACATTAAAAAAAAAATATTGTAACCCAATCATTCCCACCATACAGTATGCCACAGTAGACTGCTGATTTTCTAATGGTTAGAAACACAGTTCATTGGTCTGGATAGTAATCAAGATCGCTTGGGGAAGAAAACCACTGAGGGTTTATAGAAGCGACCAGAATTTTTAATGGCTTTATTGAGTCTCCAAGTCTTTGTTTTGTTTCTTCCTTGATAGTATGATAAAGCACAGAAACTACTGTATTCAACTGCAATCTTTTAATTTAAGTCAGTGTTTACCTAAGGTTGTTGGATTGACTCTTTTCACTGGAGAGATTTTCCAACTCAGTAAAATAGGTCTGGATTTTTTCCCATGGAATTCTCCAATTATGCTCCAGTCCCCCTGTGACTTGACTGCAGTGTAGACAAAACCACTTCTTAATCACTGGAGGATTCATCTAATTTCTTTGTTGTTTTTGTTCCTGCTGCTGCTGCTGTTGGCATGAGTTCTGGGTGTTTGAAGGGAATGCTGGACTTGAGCAACAGTTATAGGGGAGTTGGTGCTGAATGGTGGAGAGGGAGCTGAAACTGGCTGGAGCCCCGAGACCTGAGCTCAGGACCTGTGATCTTTCTAAAATGTGTAGCTGCTCTTGAGACTATCTTGCTTCATCGGCAGCAGAGTTTCTCACCACCTGTTTTAACAATCCTGACATGATTGTTAAAAAGCCATCTCCAAGGGCTCCATTCCAGCCTACTGAATCAGATTCTCTGGGGATGGTGTCTGCAAATTTGCATTTTTAACAAGCTTTAGGACTTCATACTTTAAAGTCTAAGAACCTGACCTATGAGATAAAGTTTAAGTTTCTTGGCATACACAGCAAAGATAGTCCTCTCTGCGATGCTGTCTCACTATTCATTCCCAGACACTACAGTTATCAGTGGGGAAATGCATGCATTTCTGTTCACATCATGCTGTTTCAGGATCCCCTGTCTTTGTATATGACTTGGCCCAGAATTGCTCACCTGACAATTTCTATAGATCCCTTTATATCAGAGAGTTCTGCAGACAATAAGCTCTATGAGGGCCATGACCCTGTGTGTTTTCACAGTTGTATCCTTAGTGCCTTGTACAGTGCCAGCACATAGTAGGTGCTCAATAAATACTTTGAAAGCATCAGTACTTAGACATCATATCCCTCCTTTGCCCTGGAAAGATGTAATCATCTCTGCTCTTACTTTTGGTCATAGTTTTGATATGAAGCCAGTTCATGATTGTCAGGACCCAGGTCTACTGACCCTGGAGTCTGTTCCTTAATTTCTTAGAATATGTTTCTCTAACGAGAACCCTTGCTAACAACAAGAAAAATTCTGGATATTCTTTTAGAAGCAGTTATCTTTGAAATATTAGAAATGATTATTGCTGAAATTGACAGGGAATCCAGCTGCACCAAACCCAAGCTCCACTATTAGAATCCCTAAGGATGAGGTCCAGGCATGCGTCCTCTTTAAAAGCTACAGGATTCTGATATTCAGCCAGCGTTGAATCACTGCTTATGCTGCATGCGGATAATGTCTTTAGTGACCAACCATTTAAGTATATGTTCTGTAAACTATTTGGTATCGTGGGAAGACTGGAAAGCTGAGTCTTACCTCTGGCACTAACTAGCTTTGTGCTTGAGGGCAGTTACTTATTGCTCCTGGGCTGTCTTTAAAATGGGGTATTGGGTAGCTAATCTCTCAGATACTTGACAACCCTACTCTTCTATACTCTTCTGATTGTAAGCCAAAGTAAAATCAGACACTGGAATGGCAGAGTTGCACAGGTGGTATATGTATCTTGTGGCAGCTGTCATTTATGTTTTCCTAAGTAAATCATTCTAAATTGGTGCTTGCACTGGGAATGCCTGTCAGGTTTAGTTTATTATGCTAAATAGTACCCTCTTAGATGAAGCTAATTTCGCTTCCAAAGTCACATCGACTAGCAACTTCCATGATGAGAACATCTGATCAGACCACATTTTGCACTCTAAAGTTTAATTTGGGTTAGCAAACATTTCTTGAGTTCCAACTGGTATATCATACACTGTGCTAAATTCTGAGATACAAAGATTGATAAGATATAGTCCCTGTCCTTGAGTTGCTAACAAGGATAATGCACAGCTAGGGAGGTTTAAGCAGGGTGATTGCCCATAATGGAAAACTGATGACGTCACTGTATTTCTAGGCCTTTCCTCCAGCTACGGCCAGATCTTACCATAATCCAGGGTTAAGAGTCTGAAGGATAGAGACCACATAGGTCAGCTTGTTTATCAAGGAATATTAGACACTGAGAGAGTGGCTATAACTAGAAGTGGGTTTTAAAATAAAAAAAGAAAAGAAAGATTTCCAAGCATATGCATTTCATTTCATCTTATGGTTTGGAATCATAGAGATGTAGGTACTAGGACATCTGAGAGGGTGTTCAGGAAACAAGATTGGAAGGAGCTTTCTGAAGTATGTGTTCTCACAGTTTATGCAGAATGGAAAACGGTACGTTTTCTAGACTCATCGAAAACGTGTTAAGGTACTACTCTGCCCAGCTCAAGTCCAATCCTCAATTTTCAGAGAAGAGTATGAGGTTAACTAGACAGAAGGTTTAAAGACCTAGCAACTGCTTAGGCAAGCGACTGGTATTTGAACTTGGCATTCCAACAGAGTTATAAAACGCATGGAAACTTGCTCGCCTTGTTTGGAAGATCATCCATGACGAATTTTCACACAGTTTTAGAAGCAGTGCAACCAGTGCTTTTTGGGGTCCTCTGGCAAAAAGGCCCCATTAGAGCTGAAAATGAGATGATGAGAATCATGACAGCCCCTAACACTTAGTGTGGGCCTGCTTTTCCTAGGCCCCGGGCTAAGCACCTGACATTCATTGTTCTACTTATTTCTAACAGTGACTCCTTTTATAACTTTACACAGAAGAAATCTAAGGCACAAAGATGTTAGCTCTTGCCCAAATTCAAATAGCTAGAAAGTGGTGGGTCTAGGAATCAAGCACATAGGTTAGTTAGGACCCTCCTGATGGTAAGTAAAAGAAATATACCTAAGCCCACTTAAACAAAAGAAAGGATATGGGGCTCTATGATGTAACCCATTGATAGAGATGTGATTGGGCCTTTGGAAGGGATTGATTCTCCACCTTTCTGGTCTTCATTTCATCTCCTTTCTGTATGTATGCTTTGTTGCCTCTTTCTCTTCAACAATTCTTGACCCCTTGCCTTCAAACTAACAAAGTAAGAGCAGGGTATAGTGGTTAAAGTCCTGCTATGGGAGTCAGACAGGAGCTTTGCAATGACTTATCCAGTGGCCTCGAGCATGTCATTGAGACTGTATGTACAGTAGTTCCTGTAGTTGGCTGGGTCTGTCTTAATATAAAGTGAACATGGATCTCAGATAATTATTTCCATAATTAAACAGCCTCCATGATTTCCCCCGTACACATAATTCTTTTCTGAACTATAAATCAGGAAGACTTTCCAAGTTTATCTTCCAACACAACTCTTATGCTGCCCTGATTCTTCCTGGAAATGGTTTGGATAAACACATTCACTTGAATGTATAAGGATTTGCTGACTTATGTATTACTTATCCCAGGGTTTTATGCCTTATTTAAAGGGACAACTTGAGAGTGCTTTCCAAAAATCTTCAGAATGAAATGTCAGACCCCAAAGGAAAGGCTGAGACAAGGCAGATATTTGGGGACATCACGGACCTGGGCAGCACTCTAGATATTCCTGAGGATGTCATTCACTTGAATATAAAATGATATTTCATTGAAATATCCAGATAATTGCCTTGCTTTCTGCATTACTCAGGATAGTCAAAGTTATGCTTTGGAAAAAGCAATCCCCAAAATGCCAGTGGCTTGAAACTACAAAGGCTTATCTTTTGCTCATGTGACATATCCATCTCAGAGCAGCAAACAGGCTCTGTTCGTTTTAATTACTCTAGTCCTCCAGGCTCCACCATATCAAACACTCCTAGTTGCCATGCCAGAGAGAAAAGATGCTCTGAAGAATCTCATACTCCCATTTAAATACTCTAATTCACTTGACTTGTTCATTGGCCAGATAGAAACATGGCCCCACCCAACCACAAGGGAGGTAGGAGGTACCATATGCTAGAAGGAATGAAAATTTTATTTGATTAGTAGCACAAATGACTGTCCTGCATTCTAATAATTTTCCTCTATAGGACATTCCCAGAATATAATAAAAGCAGACATTTCAGTGGTATTTACTAAGAGTCAGATACTATTTTAACCATTTTATGTGTATCATATCTCATTTAATCTTCATGACAACCCTTTTGTTATTCCCATTTTAAAGATAAGAAAACTGAGGCATAAGGGATTTAACAGTAGTTTGTCTAAGATCTCACAGCAGCCTGGGATTTGATGCCAGGCATTGGAGTCAATGCTTTTAACCATAAAACCATGTCCTATATCTGGATTATTTATAAATAATGATGGTTTTATTGAGACATGATTAATTATTGACACATTTGCCAGGGAAATTCTGAGTTTATAGGCATATCAGAGGTGTAAAATCTAACTAGTTTATAGGCATATCAGAGGTGTAAAATCTACAAAAATAGAAGTAGCCCAATTTTGAGAGCATTTATTACAGGAGGCATTTTTCTATTTTGGTATGTTTTGGAATTTCAGTGCATGACTGGTATCCCAATGGCAAGCTCTAATTTAGACTGATTTGTTTGGGAGAAATAAATGATAACTTATTTATAGAGATTAACATGCAATCTGACTTTATAACATGTTTACCTAAAAATTAATGAAGGTAGCATGTAGGGCTATTACCTTTTAATGATGAGAAATAATGAGGATGCAAACACAGCTGAGAAAATCTTGCTGTGGTGGAGGAGGGTCCCCCAACAATGTTGCAAGCCTGGTGCATCAGTTCAAGGTGAGGGGTGATGAACAGCAGGACCTGACCCTGGTTGACTTAAGCAGGAGATGGATTTATTGACTGGCATCTGTGTAGCTGGCAGAGCCGCTGGGAATGCTGGAGAACCTGCCCCAGAAAAGAGGAAGAACAGAGTGGAGATGGGCTCCAAGAAATTCAGCCAGTATCATGAGCACCAGTCCTGTGAGGGCATCACGGCCACCGATGCTGAGCATTGGATGCTGCGGCTTGTCCTGCTGGCACTGATGCCACTGCTACATCTGGAAACTATGCATCGCTGCTGCCATCAGAGCCACCAGAATGGATTCTCCTCTCTCTCTGCTTCCTTGTGCCACTAGTAACTCATTCTAAGTCCCAAGTGGCTTCAGCTGTTTGGCCATATCTAGGTCAGGTGCCGCCATGTTCTAGTTGCCAGAGAGACTGGGAAAGTGAGACCCCTTTAAGTATTATAGCGGGCGGTGGGCTCTTTCTTCTTCATATGTGAGGCATTTTCCAAACATAGGAAGGGAGTGCTGAGCAGCCAGTAGAAAACAAAAAGGACAAATGTCCTCTATAACTGGTTGGGTATTGTTTAAATGATTAATCAGGAAAATGTATCCTTGTTCCTTTGTCTATTTTGTTGTTTTCTTTCATAGAGATTTGTATCCAAAAGACTTTTAATTTATTCATTTATTTATTTAGCTAAAAATAATTTCCTATAACATGTGAAACCTTATTCTAGGTGCTGAGAGAGTTACAAAAACAAAAAAGATACAGACCTACGTTTCCATTGCTCAGGTTGAGTTGGGGAGGGGTAAGGAAGTGGAATGTAATTCAGAAGATGGAGAGAGAGTTCATAGAAGCAGACAAGGAAAGACTTCGAGGGCAAAGGGCATTTAAGCTGAAAATCAGACATGCAGAGATGGGAGGACAAACATTTCACATGGAGGAAAAGATAAGAAAGATAGTGTGGCTATATTTGGGGAACAATAAGTTATTTGACTGCTGGTCTTAGAGGTAAGGCGGGAAAGGTAAAATCAGGCCTCTATCATGGATGTTTTTGAATGATTGGCTGGGAATTTTGAGTTTTAGTTCATAAGTACTAGGGAGCTATTAAGTGATTTTGAGCAGAGTGACAGTAATCTAACTGTGATTTAGGAAAATCAACTATCAATAATATATAGGATAGACCATAAAGGAAACCAGAGTCAGAGAAATTATTTAAGAAATCGAATAACCCAGGACAAAGATATGAAGGCCCTAAAAGAAGATGATAGCATTGAGAATAAAGAGAAGGGAATGGATGTAAGAAATATTAGACATACTGTAGTTAAGGAAATGCTTTTTTTATATATAGTCACTGTAATGAGAAAGAGATTCCTATTAAAGACCAATCATAGCCAGTCAGAGGAAGAGAGGAGAGAGGTGGGGAGGGAGAGGGAGAGGGGGAGAGGAGGAGAGGAGGAGAAGAGGAGAGGAGGAGAGGGGGGAGGGGGAGAGGAGGAGAGGGGGAGGGGGAGGGGGGCGAGAGGGAGAGGAGCAAACTGGACCAGGCCTTTCCTGAGCACCACTCTAGGATGCTACCATCACCTTTTTGGACCCTGCTATCCTGGCCTTACTATAAAAGTGACTTGTTTCGTTAGTTCTTCTGAAGTAAGATTGGGATTCATTTTTTAAAAAAAAAGTTAACACACTCTACCATTTTTGACAGTCAATCATATGCCAAATATTTTTCATGCTTCCTTCCCAATCTTCATCACAACCTTAAGAGGCAAGTACTGGTATCACTTTGAGTATGAAGAAACTGGGGATTAAAGATGTAATAGGCAGAGCTAACATTCAAACTCAAGTCTTCCCACCAATAGCCTATGATTTTTCTGCTCTTTTTTTTTTTTTGGCTGTTTAAGAACTGACTCAAGTTTATATATATATATATATTTTTTTTTTTTTTTTTTTTTTTTTTT